>NW_019416234.1:227368-342643 GCF_000390285.2 Anoplophora glabripennis | reverse complement strand
GAAAAAAAAATTAGTTGAAAAAATGTCATAGGGGTTGATTATTTCAACCCCTTACAAAAATAGTTCAGGGTTGAAAAAAATTCAAAAAGTGTAGTTTTATTGACAGATAATGTTCACCAAGTTTGGTTTCTTTAGCTTGATGTACATGGAAGATAAAAAAGAAAAACAATTTTTTTTTGTAATTTTAGGAGGGGCGTAACTTTTCAGGGAAGGGTTTTTTCAAAAAATTTTATACCAAAGACCCTTATTAATTTTCATCGGAGAATCGCCCCTTGATTTTTTTCGGTGTTATTTAGATACACCCTGTATAATTATATTAATTAACATATTGTGCCACCAAAAGTTAAACCCACGTTTTTTTTATGCGCATAGAAAAATTTTCATTTCTAATGATATTTGAAAGCCAAAAATCTCCGTGGATATACGATTCACCCAAACCAAAACAAATACCGCCTAGTCCTAATCCATAAGTATATCATTTAAAATATCATACGCCATTTACCACGTGTATTTAGGAACAACAAATATTGTCAAAAACTGCTACTAATTGATACCTACTTGCAACTTCTGTATTTTATATTTGTCTAAAGTTAGAAGTAAAAGAAAAATAAAGAGAGAATTATGATGATTTCTGTTTGTGGTTTAATATTAATTCAGTAAACCATAATCAAAGAGAGGACGTATTGTATTTTATAATCTTTAAATATACCTACTTCGTTCCAAGAGATGCAGTTTTTTTACAGGATTTTTCATTTAAAAAGTCTTATATATTGTTATAATTTTGAATGAGTATGTTTTCCTTTCTTACCTCGACTTAAGCTCTTCTTCTTCTTCTTCTTCTTCTTCTTCTTCTTCTTCTACCAAGCCGACGTCTTTTCTGCTTAGCTGGACGCCAGCTCATATGAGTATATGTTTTCAATTTAGTTCAAAACTGGTCTGCTAATTTGGAAAGAAGCTCTCTGTTCAATTTTAGAACAGTATGAATTTTGTGACCATGAGAAATCTTACCTCAAGGTGAGATGACTTAGGTCAATTGAAATTAAAAAGAAAAACACGTATTTAAAGTTAATTTGACCAGAACTAATAATTTCATCAAAGTGGAATGATTTCATTTAATTTTAATGTTGTCATACTATTGTATTTTGAAAAATAAATAATATCTTGTGTGAACAATTGATTTATTTATTAAATTTTTCAATTCAAAAGTTTTATGACACTGCTGAAATCATACACAAACCTTATTCTAACCTACTCTATCTTGCGCCAATCTAAATCATAAAATTAAACAACATCAAATAACGGATATTCCGTACTACATTAAAACAACGGTGAATTTATTTATAGTTCTTTATGAATTTTGCCTTTAGTTAATTGTCCTAAAGCACTGGGCTTCGTATTCCAATTGGTCCTGAGACTTTACATCCCTCGATGCAAACTCTTGCTTTGTTAATGTTCCTTGGTTGAAATTTGAAATCTGTCATCTCAGTCAGTGCATTGTAATACTTCTTCACTGCTGTTAGTGCTACTCCGTACATTCGATGCCCAAAATAGGGAATGGTGTAGTTTGGTTTCTTCTTCAGCTTGATGGTATTTTTGAAATGATTTTGGCTGGGACTTACTTGTTCTGCTTCTTTGCGACTGGGAAATTTGCCGGCTATTTTTCGTGCTAACACTGCTGTGGAAACATTTTTTTTTCCAATATTTTACTCTTGGCTAAATTTTGGCAGCATCCCTACTTTTAATTTTCATATCAACTAAATTTTGTTCTCCTTTTATATCTCAGGTAACGCAACACTTTTTAATTTTCATATATCCACTGTGTTTTTTCTTTTATCTTTAATCTTAATCCTAGTAATACAAAATTCAACCAATCACAACAACTTTCAATTTTGAATAAAGTTAATTGCATAATATTTTAATTTAAAATTATTATTTGAAATCCTCTCTTTGATGTTTTTGTTATGTCATATACTAAATTTAATTTAATTTTATGTACTATCTCAAATTCAAAGTGCTGTCATCACTCCTATTGGTTGACGTCTGTCAAAACACATTATTGATTTTTGACAATGATAAAAATACTATTTTTGATTTTACATTCTCCCCCAAACAAACTTGCTCAAACTTATATTTTATTTAAAATTAATTTTGATATTTTAACCTGTCTTTGCCTTTATTATTTAAATTCCTAGCCATTATTCATTTTATCACGATATATAAATTCTCCTAGTATTATAAGTAGGTATATAACATTTTTTAATTTTAAAATTTAACAAAAGTTCATAGTCAATTAATATAATTACAGTTTGAAAAAAGAATTGTGGTAACTAACGACAATTTTTTTTTAAGAAAGATAAGAAATGGTGGTGTAATTAAAAATTTAATTGAATTACGTTTCCACTGTTTAGCGATCTTGATTAGTTATCCAAGTCAAGGTTTTAGTGGGATAAAGATCAATAAATAAAATATAGTTTATTGATCTTTATGCCACTAAAACCTTGACTTGAATTTCATTGAACTTGGAAATTAACAGTGGTTTAAAGTATTTCACGATACGTAGTAATATTAATCAATTTAATTTATTTATTTTGGATAAATTAATTATTTTTTCTTATTTCTAGTGTGTACCTATACTCATAATATTCGCATGCGATGCAGCGGTTGGGGAAGCAAATAAGTTATTCAAATTGTGCCTTAACCTAGAAGGGCATCTACCACTCTTACCTAGGGAAAGAGAGGAATTGGAGAGACTAAGAAACTTAATTCTAAATAAGGGTCCCAAATTCACAGCGGCAAATTTCTTTGAAATAAAGCGATCCGTTTTACTTTCTTTTGTTAATACTACAGCGACCTACATGATTGTCATTTTACAATTTAATTATAATTAACACAAACACGCATTGAACAAATATTATAGTTAATCTTTCAGTCACCAATTCACACAGATTAAATTCAATTTTACACTGAAGTAACCGTCATACTGGCTAGTACTTATCAACAATCGTGAGTATAATAAGCATTTTGCCTAAAAATGGTTAAAAATAATATTGTAACTTGTTGGGAATTAAATCACCAATTATTTATAACATTAGAGTTGCTGTTAAGGTCTTTACTACACATACAAGGTGTATTATAATTAATATGTATACATTTTTTTTGAAACCCTATATCTCGAAAATGGTGCATTTACGGACTCATATTTACTACGACCTTTGCTTGATTCTAGTGTCATGTACTTACAGATGTGTCAGTTTGCACTATTAATTATGATACACCCTGTATATGTAAACCAGAAACATATGGTTATGGTATTTTTTTTATCAAAGTAACATATAAAGACAACTATTTTAAGTTAATATGAATATAAAGTAGGTATCACACTACTATATTTTGGCACATCAGATATGTTTTTCACTAAAATTTATTTTTAACTGTAGTTGTGGTTTCTGAACACAGCGTGTAGGCCTATATTTTTAGGTTGGAAAATGTACCAAAAAATAAGTGTACATTTTTAAATTTATTATACATTTTTTCAAAAATGAATAATAAGGAATCTTGTAGGTCAATATAGTATGCGTGAGAGGTAGTTTTAAGGAGTGACAATCACTGCTGTTTTTGTCTCGCAACTAATAAATGTTAATTGCAATTTACCGCCTGATCACTAAGAAGTATTGTATAGGGTGATTCACTATATTTTGACCCCCCTTTAACTTTTTTGTTTTAAGAGTTATAAAAAAATGTAAAATACAAAAGTTGCATGATTTTTTATGAATTTTTCGAAAATGATGGTTGTAAAACAAACAAAATGGTCGCTGATGTTAACTTTGTTAATTTAAACGGAACACCCTGTATATTTTTAAATATTTGGATAGAAAGTTCCCTGTGGAGCATAGTCATATAAGGTTTGTTGGGTCCATCTCTAACAATAAGCGAGATACTATTAAAAAACGAAAAGAAAGTGTTTTATTAAGAAAATAATACATCTTGTAATTGGTAAACCTCTTTCAAGCATTTCTGCCTTTTTTCTATTTACATAAGGATTTACAGATTTAGTTGTAATATATTTTAACATATTGGACATATGGTCCAAAATACGTATAGGTATTTTAACCAAGTCGCACTAATTAGGCCGTGAGAGGCCCAATTGCTCATGGACAATGTTATATGGTTATATGGTAGGTCGTGACAGTGACACGTAGTAATGTCATGATAACTTGTTATTGATTGACAGTTTGTATTATTTAATTAAAATAGGTTACACAGAAGTAGAAAATTGAAATATTATTTGGAATTAAAATATATATAGAGTATGGAGAAGAACTATATTTTCAATTTTCTACTTCTCTATAACACACTTTAATTAAATATTAATACGAATTGTCAAACAAAAGCAATGTTGTTATGACATTACCTGTCACTGTCACGGCCTACCATATAAAATGAATTATATATTATATGAATTAAGGAGGTTCGATACCGAAAAAAAAATGGTAAGAAAGTTTTCAAAGCAATTGAAATCTGTTAATAAATATGCAAATTGCCTCGTGTAAAAATATCAGATCGATTGCCAATGTAGTTTTTTTGAAAAATGGTATTAAAAATTATGCTCTTATACACAGGCTCTTATGGGAGTTGGGGAAAAACTTTAATCAAACGTGAATATTGCTCTTAAAAATGGTTAGGATCGGGAAAATAACATTGTAATTAAAGAATTAAATATTACTAAACATTTTAAAACAATAAAAATATGCACTTACAATGTAATTATTGAGATAATGGAATGAATATATAACGTTTTAACAAATTTGATCAAACATCTGATCCGATGAAAGGAAATACGGCCACACTGTCCGCTGTATTTAACGCTTCGACTGACGCGCAATATTTGAATAGCTCGATTATAGACTATAAAATTATTCCAGTCGAAAACATATGTAGTAATAATGAATATTAAATAAATTTTTCGTGATCTAATGCAATATACTAGCAATTTGAAACAGATATTGAAAGCATCTCTTTACAAAAGTGACGGTATAGATGTTCTGTCATAATCTTCGATTTGACAAGGCGACGTCTCACTATCATACACTGAACTTCTTGATAGTTATCATATGGATTCTCGGTTTGCACATTTTACTTTTTTCTCATCAATCCACATTCTGTTTTACACTCATTTTATATTACTTTTCAGTCATTACTTTTCCTTTGTACCTTGGTTGTTCATTCATGTTTACGGAATACGCGCAAATTTGACAGTAATGAATGTTGACCCAACTTTTACCACTACAGCATGGCAATGGCAATGTTGCCAGATTTCATCCATAATTTTACAAGCTCTTAATGAATAAATAGACGCCTTTATTCAAATAAAAAGTTAATTGCCGTGCATTAAACACGAAAAATATATGCAAGCTAATATGTGTTGTATAAATTTCATTCGTATATACTATATTTAGTTCGCTCAAATTAGTTTATGTAAGGTTGGTACTACAACAAAACTACCGTGTATAAGCATAGGCTTCCCTCCCGCACCGCCTGCCCCGCAAGAGATATATCGAACATCCTTAAGCCTCTCACGGCCTAATTAGTGAGATTTAGTTAAAATACCTATAAGCAATTTGGACCAGATCAATGTCCGATATGTCAAAATATATTACAATTAAATCTGTAAAGCCTTATGTAATTGCAAAAAAGGCAGAAATGCCTTGAAAGATGTCTAACAATTAGAAGATATCTTATTTTCCTAATAAAAAAACTTCTTTTCGTTTTTTAATAGTATCTCGCTTATTGTTAGAGATGGCCCCAACAAACCTTATATGACTATGCTCGATAAGGAACGTTCTATCCAAATATATAGAAAATATACAGGGTGTTCCATTTAAATTTACAACTTTTGTATTTCACATTTTTTTATAACTCTTAAAGCAAACATGTTAAAGGGTTTAATAGTCGCAGTTTTAGTATGTTCGAGAAAAGTTGAATAACGGAAGCTCCATCTCGGCATCTTGATTTATTTAAGAGGTAGAGGACGGCTTTCAATTTTAATAGTTTTCTGTATTGTTCTACAAATTTATTCGGTTATAAAAATAATTTATTTTTGTAACGAGGTTTTTTTTATGTAATAATTTTGTAAAAGGTAGTACAGTGTTGTGTAGTGTTTTTGGTAACGATGTTTTTTATGTAGAAGCCAGCGGCACACCCCACATTTTTCTATAACTTGTGGTATTTCAGTTATAACGCAAACTTATATTTTACAAATTGGACACTATATATTTTTCCATTTTTGAAATCTGCGCAAAATTTACCTTTAAAAAATGTATCATACACTATAATGTACACAAAATGTTTTTTCAAAGCATACCTAAACACCAAAAATTATTTATTTGTAAGTTAAATGTTTCTTTATACAATTACTTAGTATACCATCCATTTTCTGATTTATACTCGAAATACGAGTGCATATTTTGCACAGTTGATTATGCCCAAGAACAGTTGAATAAGAGAAAAGTAATTTTTGGCGTATATACCTTAGAAGAAATTTTTTTGTAGATATCATGGTGCGATATTGCAAGCAAATTTTACATAGATTTTACAGAATTAAAAACATATAGCGTTATTATAAATTACATGTTTATGTTATAACCGACAAATCAGAACTTACAGAAAAATATCGCGTACGTTACTGGATTCTACGTCAATAAACTATATAAAATCCCTCTTTACAAAAATAAAAATATATTTTCACAAACAACAGTTATAGGACATCATAGAAAATGACTAAAATTAAAAATCGCTCTGTATCTCTTAAACGAATCAAGATATTGAGATGTGATTATCGTCATTCAAGTTTTCCCAAAAATCAATTCTGTGATATCTAAATTACTTTTCTTCTATCTTTTCGGAAAATTGGAGAAGCTCTTCACAAGTATCGAATTTGGACCACTCTACAGGGTGCCCCACCGGGAACTGCGTCGATCGATAACTAGGAACGTACTGATCCGAAAAATTTGTCACTAAGGCGACCACAACTAAAATATCTAGAACTCATCAGTACTTCCGAATATACCGAAAGTCTACAATTTCGTTATTTTAAATGGGACACCCTATTGCATTTTAGTATTCTACGTGAAATTTGAGGGTCACTTTATTAAATATTCCCTATAACTAGCAGTTATAGATTTTGAGATGTTAATTTTTAAAGAAAAAATTTGACAGATGCAAGAGTCCGCGAAGATGCTAGTAACTCTTTTCAGAAGCGTGATATCAAGCTGATTTTTGGTACTTGTAAAGGGCATAGGTAACTCTAAATTATAGTATACCATCAAATAAAAACATTTACTACTAGATGTTTAATTTTTTCTGTTACATTTTGATAATTTCAAACAGCTATAATTTTGTTAACTTAAACGGAACACCCTTTGAAGTTATCAAAATGTAACAGCAAGAACGAAACACCTAGTATTAAATGTTTTAATTTCTTGGTATACCATAATGTAGTGTTATCTATGCCTTTTACAGGTACCAAAAATCCACTTAACATCACGCTCCTGAAAAGAGTTACTAGCATCTCCGTGGACCCTTGAATCTGTCAATTTTTTTTTTTAAATTAATATCTCAAATGCAATAATTCCCATTTAAAATAAGGAGTTGGTGTCGACTTGCGGTATAACCGGAAGTGATAGAGAGCTCTAGATATTTTAGTTGTGTTCGCCCCAGAGACATTGTTATCTTGCCAAATTTTAAAATTTTTCGGAGCAGTAGTTTCCTAGACATCGATCGACGCAGTTCTCGGTGGGACACCCTGTATATAATACATTAGAATTATTTATAAGATATATTATAATATTATTAGGTATATTACTAATTTTATCATATAAAATAAATATTATCTTGATTCAAGGAAATATTTAACACACTTTAAACATACCATATACTTAAATCAAGGAAATTATCTCCGATCAAGAAAATATTTATTTAAGACAGACATATTACTTAATTGAAGATCACAATATACTCATACACAAAATATACGTATTCTCGATATTTTTTTGAATGCAGTCAGTTTAGCGTGTAGAGTGGCACATAATAGAGGAATTGTCCATATTTCAAGCAAAATTGTAGTTAGTAAATGTTAAATACATACAAATTTGGCAATCGATAAATAAAGTCACATGAAAACTTCACTTTAACACTTGATCACTAGTGATTATTATGACGCAATAATGTCATAAAGCTTTGAGTGTAATTAAATGCAAATTAGAATACATGTTTAATTATTAATTATTTTACTTTTATTGGGTGATTGTCTACTAATATTTTCTTATTGGATAGTACAATTCATCAAAATATAAGAGTTCCTTTTTATATAAACTTTTTCCTAAAAATGGATGATAAGATAAATGTACTTGATAAAATCATGAAATTTACCACAATTCTTTAGACGCGTAATTATTTTTAAAAAAATGTATACAAAGGTACCTTTATATTTTTATTTATATTGCTATATGTTAAGAAATTATTTAAGGACAATTATAAATATCATTAAAAATGTGACGTATAAGAATATCTATTTTGTATCTAATTAATTACTGTAATCATATTATTTATTTTAGAATAAACTGATTTACAAATATTTAAGTAATTATATAAAAAATTCTGTTTTATAATATTATTATATTTCAATAAATTTCGCACAGAAAATATTGTTTTTATTTAGCTTTTCTAAAATATGCAAAAATTAAGTATTAATTTTATTAAAATATCGATTTGAAAAGGAAAACATATTTTTTGTAAAGTAGTACACATTGATGAACATTGAGTTAAAAATATAGCAGACGGCATATTTTAACACCATCTTAATGCGATATGATAAAGATGCGAATAAATAAAGCAGTAATCTTTTATTATCATACAAGTTTTCATAAAAAAAATTATTCAACATCAAAACATACGACCAGACATGATACACAAATGAAGATATTGGGATACGCCATTTGATTTTTCTCCGCTTTTTATCTATCTGCAAAAGATGATAAACCTCCAGAAGTGTTGAAATTGGCCCACTTTGTACATCTGCCAGAAAATATCAAGGAAATAGATTCGGTGTCTTCTATGGTCTATATATAGCGTGATGATAAAGTTTGAAACAAAATTCATAACTTTTATACTGTGATTTTTAAAAAAAGGCTGAGACAGGTCAATTTTGTTCTCGGAGGGGCATGTTTTAAGATGATTCAATAGTATGTGGGGTGACCCAGAAATGCTGGACGTCCAATAAATTTGTTTTTTCTTATGGAGCACCCTGTATATTTTTTCATATTCGAATAAAGATTTCTCTTACGAACACAGGTTTGATGGGTTTATCTCGAATAACAAGCGAGATATTGCGAAAAAATGACATTTATTTCAAAAAATTATTTAATGTCATTTTTCGTAAAAGAAATTGTACTTGGAAACGAAACAAATGCAAATAATTAACGAAATTTAACGTAAATTTTCAAATTGTCTTCCACTAACAATTTGGCGCTAGCCCGTGCGAGTGTAAATATTTTGCACACTACGCTCAATAATTTCTGGGTTCTGTTAAGAACTCAAGAGATCCTCTTCGCCCTATCCATCTTTTAGGGAAAAGTATCATCAAGATATTGCCGAACCTCTAAGCCAAAGTGAGGTGGACCTCCATCTTGTTGAAACCAAACATTTTCATGGCGTGTAATGTCGTCTGCAGCGTTGGGGAAAAGAACTGCTATAGCCGGCACCAACTCAAAACGCAGAAAATCTAAATATCTAGCATCAGTGAGGTTTTCTTTGAAAAAGTAAGGACCTAAAAATCGCCTTTCTGTGATTCCCACACATAAATTTAATTTTCCTCGCTGACTGTGGAATTCTTGCGTCCAATGGGGATTGTTATTTGACCAATATCTACAATTATGACGATGTACTGAGCCATTTAATCAGAATGTGACCTCCTCAGAAAAAAATATGCTGCTTAGAAAGTTTGGATTTTCGTCACACCGTAACATGAATTGTTCACAAACGTGCGACCGGCGGTATGGGTCATCTTCATTTAATTTGTGTATCAGCTGGGCTTTATATCCATGATACTTTACTGTACGAAGCAACTTTACAACATATGGTTGGTCCACAATGTTGTTTAGGGCTAGTTGTCTTGTTGACTGATGGGTATTTTCCTCAATTTCCAGCAATACATTTAACATGGTTTCTTCAGCGATTTGAGGTCGACCTTGTGGTGTCCTATCTCATATACACCCAGTCTCTGTAAACTTGGCGACCGATTTACTCACCGTAGATCGTGCAATTGGTGGTCTGTCAGCATGTGTTTGATAAAACAGGTCACATGCTTCCGCATGGGTTCGTAGCTTATCACCATATCCAACCATCATTAAGACCTCTATTCTTTCACGTTCAGTTAAATGTGTCATTCCTTCTAAGCTCCAAAAAATTCAGTGAGTTTACGAAGTTTATTAAGTTTATAATAACGTACTAATTTGTGAAATGACACGCTACAACAGTGGTGTTTTTGTTTCTAAGCAATGACCAAAAACCGAAATTTAATAATTTTTATCAGTGACCTGAATGCGAACAAAAAGAACCCTAATTTTCATTGCTAAACTTGCAAACTGTTCATTTGTTTCATTTCCAAGTACAATTTCTTTGATGAAAAATGACTAAATAATTCTTTGAAATAAATATTATTTTCTCGCAGTATCTCGCTTGTTATTTGAGATAGATCCATCAAACCTTACATCACTGTATTCTTAAGAGAGAAAGCTTTATCCAAATATGAAAAAATATACAGGATGTTCCATGAGAAAAAACAAATTTATTGGCAGTTCAGCTTTTCTAGGTCACCCTGTATACAACTGAATCATCTTAAAAGATGCCCCTCACGAGAACAAAATCGACCTGTCTCGACGTTTTTTTAAAAATCACTGAGTATAAAAGTTATGAATTTTATTCCAAACTTTATTATCGCGCTGTATAATTCACACAATCGATTTAATCTATTTCATCATTAACACTGAAATTAATTTGTATTAAATAATTAACTAATAAAGTATAATTATACTTATATGTATTGAAAGTTGCAGAAAGTGCAGTATTAAAATTTACAAAGGATAATTTAGGACGTTATTAACTTAAAAGTTTTAGTAGTATAGGTACTTGCTAAATTGTCGTTTCTAGATCGTATGGAAGAAAAACCGAATAAATTAGTTGACTCATTTCTGTTGGAGCTGGTTTTGTGTTAATACCACGTCACTGAAACCCTGCAGAAGAAATGAAATTTTATCTTCTTAAACCCAATATTCAAACCCAAATGGTTTAAAGTTGACTAAATTCAGCATTAAATTTCTACCACCCTATTTGAAATTAAGTCATTTTGAAATTATGACTGGGGAGCTTAGAGTTTTAGTTATGTCCCCTATAAATTTTAGCGCTCTGACTTTATTATTGTAAAATACACATCTCTTTGAATTAGGCAGTGCTTTTTTAATTTTTTTGAAAAAAATTAAATATATCAAGAACGTTTAACTCTAAGAATAGGAAACCTTTATGAAAGTTCACCTAAAAATTGACATAGAATCCAAAATTGCAATAATATACAGGGTGTTCCATTTAAAATAACGAAGATGACGTCAACTTCTGGTATAACCGGAAGTGTTAGGTGGACGCCATTGTTTTAGTTGAGAAGGGCATGCCTGGAAACACTATTGCCCAAATTTTCAAAATTAAAATCGTAGTCTCTGAATTATGTCTAATGGTTCGTCACCGTGGGACACCCTGTATAACATACCTGAAATACCAATTGTTAAAAAGGGCTGTATATCAAGTCAATAATAAGTATGTATTTGAAAATTATATGAAATTTGTACCTACTTCAAAAGTCATCCAATTTCATATTTTAACATTTGCTGTAATTTAGAATTAACTTTAACCAGACTTCTTCTTGGATATAAATAGGTATGTATGGTGAGACCTTATGATTTTAATTATCGAATAATTAAATTGTTTCAGCTTATTCAAATTCGTAACTTACTTTTTTTAATAGTAAGTAAATCTCTGCGTTATAAGGATCAGATCAGCGTCTGTTTTTTTAACAAACTATTATTATTCAACTCATCCCTGAGGATTCTCATCCGGCACCCATTAAAACTTTTGTGTTATTAACTTCCTTTTTTCTCAAGCGTGCTCAAAAATTTTTGTATCTATCTGTATAATTCTGATATTTTAACATACAATTGTTATTATTATTATTATTATTATTATTATTATACTATTACGTTGTATGTATATTACTGGTTTGTTTACAGTTAACTATATAAGAACTAACTATATGTATAATCAAAAATATTATTTAACTTCCAAATTGGTAATAAATCTTTCTCTTTCGCACCACACATCATAAACAGGTAAAAATGCAACAGGAAACACATTTTAGAACTTCCTTTACATTCCCTTCATTATGTAACATTAACACCCATTTACCTTGATGAACCGAAATTAGGAAAACTAAGTAAAAACAAATACGGAAGTCATTAACGGTCGACGTTAAAGATATTATGGGTATAATTTTAATTATTTATTTTCCTTAAATATATAACAGAATAATTGTCAACTCCACACAAAATATTGCTTAAATGTCATTCGTCATTACAATCACTAAATAAAGATGCTTATAAAGCCACTTTATCGTGCGTGAATCAAAGTGTTGAGGGCGTTAGACTCTATGACAAAAAAAATCATAAGGTACAATTTAACAAATACCCAAATTTTATTTTTACACTGCATTAAAAACACAAGAGGATTTTTTTTATATGTACAGGCTGGTCCATTTTCGGTGGGATTTCAGGGTATCTCGGAAACTTCTAAAGATGTGATAAATCTGACACCACGTTCTCTAACTCGATTTTCATGCCAAACTCGACTGTCAAATCAGAGTTACAGGGCGTTTCTCGTTATTGAACATGTCTGTATCTCAGCAGTTAAATAAGGTATAAAAGCAAAAAAAAATCTCTATTTTTTTTAGGCCATGATCAGCTACGATTTCCATTTAAATAAATACAACTTTGAGTCATAACTCCTAAATCTTAAGATCTACTAGAAATCTAATACCGGCATTCAATTCTACGCCAAAGAATTAGTCTTGAGCAGTTTTCACTTTAACTCTAACTTATTTAACAGCTGAGATACAGACATGTTCAAAAATGTGACAATAACAAGAAACGCCCTGTAACTCAGAAACAAATTTCTGATTTGACAGTACAGTTTGCCATGAAAATCGATCTCGAGAACGTCGTGTCAGATTTATCATATCTTTATTAGTTTCTGAAATACCCCGAATTCCCATCGAAAATGGACCAGCCTGTACTTACATGCACAGAGATAATATATTCTTGATGCTGACATACCGTGTAACATTTCTTCGATTTCTTTACGAAAGATCAAGATTAATATATACAAACATCAAGAATACACAAGTTGTTAAGAAAAACTTTAAAATAATTTTGAAAGCACAGAAAAAATAGGAATAAAGTTTGTATGGATATATACCCAGAAACACGTTTCATTCCAGTTTGGTGCAAGTATTAACTAATAAGTCTGTACAATTAGATGATAAAATGAGATAATGAGTGGAGTATCGTAATTTTCTTTAGCATTATTTTATACCACTAAAATTTTTGCAAAAATAATAGTATATTTCGAAGCAGTGCAGTGGGATAAATTAAAAAAAGTACAGTTATCTCTGTTCAGTAGAACAGATTGTTTTCGAAACAATTGCAAAATGTAATTTTAAAACCTTTCTTCAGTGGTGTAGAAATACTGCTCAAACAAAATGATGATACCCTTGATTCTCATTTATTATCGCCATATTCAAATAACTTAGTAATACACTACCAAATTTGAAGTGATTGAGTTATATCCTTTAGAGAATACAAATAAAAACATTTGTTACGCACACTTTAAGAATTAGTATCTCGAAAGCGTAGCGTTTTCCATATGAATTTATTTCCCATATTTAGTATTATTTTTACTCTTAAATTTTACACACTGTCTTAACACCCTGTATCTATTTGCATATATGTAAATAACGAAAATTTTTTCCCCGAATGAGCGCTAAAAATATTAAGTACGAGTATATTGGCACCCATACGGGTGCCCATACATAATATTTATTTATTCTTATATTTTTATATTCCTTTCAGTTTTGGGAATTTCTGATGTGTTGTTTCTTTGTTAATATTTGTCTTGTAACTGGTCGATAAATATATTGATGAACCAGCACACCATATAAGTATCATTAAACACAGCTAGAATAATTTGTCAGCCAGACGTAATAGACGTATACCGGTTTCAGACTTGTTAGTACTCATGTCATAAATGCGATACTTTGGACATAAGTGCCAAAAAATGTCTTCTTTGTCATGACCGTAATTACAGATTTCCAAAAAGCCTTCGATCATATAAATAATTATATCTTACTGGGAAAGTTACAAGGATTTAATTTTTCAGATTCGTTAATTATGCTTTTGCAATCGTATTTAGCAAATGGTCAGGTTTCAAAATTTTACCTCAAGCACTTTCTCCATTTTCAGGGGTGCCCCAAGGCTCTAATTTGGGACCGCTTTTGTTTTTACATTTTATTAATGATCTACTGGATATTTTTTCATGTAATAAACTGATGTTCGCAGATGATGTTAAATTATTCTTTGTAATAAATTCCCTTACAGACTGCGTCTTCAGCTCTGTACGAATCGTATGTCGTCATGGTGTGAATTAAATTTTTGTCTCTTAATAACTCCAAATGTAATCCTTCACTCGTAAAACTAATTTTGTTGTCTACGACTATAACATTGATGGATACATCCTTAGCCGTCTTGAACTGTTTAAGGATCTAGGCATAACTTTTGATAGTAGACTCACTTTCATTGGTCACATTAATAATGTTGTGTCGAGTGCGTTTTGGACTTATGGTTTTATTTACCGCAGTTGTAGAGATTTTACGGATATGCGTACATTTAAAGTCTTATTTTACCCCCTCCTCAGATCTAAAATGGAGTATGGGTTCCATAATATGGTATCCAATATACAACATACATCGACAAAGGTTGGAGTCAGTTCAAAAATTTACTAAAGATGGTGTCTATCCGCCACAAGGTCTTAATCATGTAGATCTCTTGGATCGTTTTGGGCTAGAATCACTGGAAACGCGTCGTAATATTTCACTCATGCGGTATTTATATAATCTTCTAATCAACAGAATTGATTGCTCTATTCTGTTAAGCAAAATTTACTTTCGCGTACCACACGGTAACTCTAGACAGCACAATTGTTCTTCTGTAGTGCACCTAGGACTAATTTATTGGTTAAAACTCTGATTTATTTATATAATAAAATTGGAAATCATTGCGATATGTTTAATGATAATTTAAATGTACTATGTCAATTTGTTTCTCGTATAGTATAGGTTGTGTTTTATATTCATATACATATGTGTATTTGTGTATTTACGTATGAGTAGTACTGATTAATACTGACAATTACTGTATTAGATGTAGGTACTTATTCTCGTAACTGGGTTTAATCCTGTTGGGATAATTAAACTTAATATTTTTATTATCATATATTTCAATTTTAGCTGCATACAATATTTTCCTTGTATTTCTCATGCTGAAGCAAAATCGGTAAAATCTGACAAAAACACTTTATCTGAACAGGAACAATTTCATTTCTACTTCCATTTCACGAGTTGTGATAACTATAAGCTGTAAAATTTTAACTTCCTCCAAATGCGCTAATCTTTTTATCTTCCACTCTGCTTTCTAATAACACTTTTAATTGCCAGTAATAAAAATTGCAAAATAGTCATCGTTGTTTGACCTATTATTTTTGTAGATGACAAAGTACCAAAAACCATCCACTAAGCAAGTTTTTTGCTTTTATATTTCATGGAAATAAGACAGTTGTCAAGTTTTACACTTTATGTAAGAGGAACTAAATAGACAAAACACAGGAAGGAACCTTTTCACATGAGAATATAAATAATATTTGTTGTTTATTGTTGCTTCTGAAGAAATTATTTGTATATCTCCTCCCAAGTAAAATAAATTCGCAAATGAAAGATGCCTCATTAATAGTTTTGTTACAATAGAATCTGTCAGTGTTTCGTTTATTCAAATGGAATATATTGAAACATTTGTTATAGAAGTCTACTTCTCTGTATCTAATCTACAGTCCTGAAGAAGGCATTCAGTGCGAATATATTGATGTATATACAAATAGCTACATATTGCTTAAAAATATAGGGTTTCTTAAAGTGTCTAGTCTAGATAATAGTATATCAGAAAATAAGTACTTTTCTGAATAAACCTTTTTCTTCAAAAAATGGATGATATGACAATACCCCTGTAAAAAAAGCCTTGCATTGTTTAAATCTTCATATTTTAAACTTATTCTTAGGACGTTAAGGCACTAATTTATTATTATTATTATTATTATTATTATTATTATCAACCATACCGTTACATTAGCTTTGGAAAATGCAGTAGAAGATATACATAAATTAGGCATATCTTCTGATGGTGAAGATTGGAAACACGTTGATATTCCATTAAATTTTGACAATAAAACAAAGATGATGAAATAGATATAGAAAAGGAAATAGATGAACTACAAACTAATGTTAAACAGGATCAAGAAAATTTAGATTTTTTTTCAGCACAAGATCAAACTGAAGATGAAATATCTTCTAACAAATATGATATAACTTTAAAGGATTATTCAGATAAAGTGACGGACATACGGGACAACTCACAATTTGTAGAAGTCCAATTATCAAATGAAAAGAAAATTGTAAAAAAATGAAAATAACGGAAAAGTCAGTACTGACAGATTAAGAAGATTTTATATAAACCAGAAAAGTCAGACAAGAAAGCGACCATTGAAGAGAACCTCAAGAAAAGTATATAAGATACCAAAAAAAAACCTGGTATATTGGTTTCTTCTGAAGACGAATTTTTAAATGAAATAATACCACTTGAAGATTCCACTGACGCGGAAAAATCATATAGTTCCAATTCCGAGCCGCTAGAAGAGAATGTACATAATTTGAACATCCAAACGGAACAGTATTACGCTGTGTTTTATGAAGAAAAATGGTACATTGGCCTCATTCAGCAGAGCACATCGATGGCCAATCGCTGATCATTTTGCGGCTGAATGCGCATATTGGAACCGATGAGTTATCGCGCGATTAGGAATCGGACGCCATTTTTTAAATCGTGTTTCAAACTCGATTAGTAATCACGATTAGCGATTTGTTTACCTATAATATTTGAATCCTATCCTAACAGTTTGTGGAAACGGTTATTATCTATAGTGAAAACTGAAAAATGGAAACTTTAGACACGTTAGAAGTCTGTTATGAATTTAACGACATTATTTATACAATAGTTGGAACACGTAGGTACTTTACATGACAACTTGAAAAATGGTGAGTTTGCAATCTTGTAACCTGTATATTTGCCTAGACATGTTTTCTTTTACATGTATATACATATTTTATACTAATTGTAGCGTTAAATAAAGGTTTAAGAACTTTTCAAATAAAAATAATTACTAAAATTTTGATTTTATTTTAGATGCAGAATTTTTCGAAAACTATATTTCAAATAATAAACCTTCATTGGAAATGCAGGTGTCAAAGAACTTACAAAGTAAATATTCACAATTGAAAATGTATTTTTGCTGATTATTTTATTTTTCATAGATGAAGAATCATGGACTTGAAGCAGAGGCAATATTGTTGTTAGGGCAATGTTTAAAAAAACAAAAACTAGACTTACGAAACCCTAAAATTAAAAAAAAAAAAAGATTTATGGAAGTCCATACAAATGGAAATGGCGAAGCAGGTCTATACAAATTTGGACGAAGGAAGAATCGAAAGGAAGTTTCGAAATATGAAGAATACTTACAAAACTATTAAAGACAATAAAAAGAAAAGTTCTACAGGCAGAGAGACAGTAAAATGGGGATATTTCGACATGATGGATGATGCATTTGAGGAGGGCAAAACGATTAATTTGGGAGCTACAGTGTCCTCTATATCTTCGACACCAGGAATATCAAGAATATCCCATGAAAATATGATACAAATGGAAAACTTGGCAGGTCCTTTGGCAGTTGCATCTGTTGTCACTTCTGAGGTTTCATCTTCCATAGCACACATCGAAAACTTGGCAGGTCCTTCAGTTGCAACCACGATCACTTCCAAGGATAAATCTTCTTTGTTGCATTCTGCGTCCTTCATACCGCCTTCATCTGGAGTAGGGAAAATACTCTCCCCAACAACAAAAGCTGAGAGAGGAGAGAAACTCTATGGTTTGAGAAAAAAACAAATCGAATTGGAAGAAAACAGAGTCTCTGAGTTAAGGATGCTTAGGGAATTAGTAGAACGAAGCAATCTGATCCAAGCAGAACGGAACGAACTTTTAAAAATATTAGTTGAAAAAAAATAATAACAAAAACTACATATATATTTATATATTAATGTAAATANACATATTGTGTAAAAGTAAAAGGGATGACTACTTTTCCTCTACTTTTAATTTTTATTCCATTTTAAAAAATGTTTAGAGAATATTAATCTTTGATAAATTGAACTGTTTTCGATAAATTCACGCTTACATGATAGGGCATTTAAAATTTCATAACAATGATAACATATGCTTTGAAATGTATTTTAATTATGTTATCGCTCGAACGAAAAATTATATTAAAACAATGTACCCTTATTTTTGATGTAATGTCTGTCCTGAAAATATATCAAATGATTTTATTGTAAGGAAACATCCATATATCCTAGTTAACATTGAATTCAATCTGTAACTTCTTTGCAATTTCTTTAATGCTAATTTGTAAAGAATCTAAACTTAACTTGATATAAGAGTGACTTCAATCATTTCTAAGTTGACTTTAAACAAGTAATTATCGTTGTGAGTAGCTACGTATGACAAAATTTATTTTAGTTTAAACTGGAAATAATTCATTGTGAAAATTGTGTAAAAAAAATTTGAAAAGCTATGAAAATAAAGACAAGCTTGAAATACAGAACTATAATGCGAGTCTGTCCAGACAAATATAAACGTATATATTTGAAAACCTGTGTATTGGACGGCATACTCACATCATTTTTTATTTTACCATAGCTTCATTTTGGATTCAAATATGTACGGTTAGAGATTATGATTGTAGTAGATTGATATTATTTTGTATTATTGATGTGTATTAGTTTATGTATAATATTGTCCCTATCTTCCAAAACCCTTACGTTACCTTCATAGATTTATGACTTATTAAAGCTAGATAAATATTTATTAATAAATTGCACACGTTTAATGCAGTGAATATTTCAATCATTATTCTTATAAATATTTGTCAACAATGGATTGGAACTTTTGATTGTGTAAAAAATGTCAATTCTTCCCTTTTGTTTTTTGCATACAATTTAGTAATAATTACAGTCTAACTAGCTAGATTAAACATTTATATAAAAAATGCAAAACGAATAAGGCATCTTGAATTATGGTTCAAAACTGACTTCTTTACAAAAACGAGGAATTAAATTTACTAAGAAATTATGAAATTTAAAGAACAATCACCCGTTTATTAATGTTTATCTTGAAATAAATAACTTTATTTAAATTTCTAAAGGTGATTATTAATTTGATACATTTCTAGCACATTTGCATTATATGACAAAATAAGAATATTCTAAGAAATATTTTTAGAAATCTTTACATGCGGTGAACTAATCTTTTTATGGGCACATAGTTGCGGTTTATGTAAATCTTCTATTCCTAAAATTGGCATCAGTATTTTACCGTATTTTTTGTTTAAAAATTTTCATGTAGTTATTTTAAATTACAAAATTACAGTGTTCTTAAAGGCTCATTTGACGACATATTATTTCAATATTAGATACCTATACTGAACATAGAGGGTGTAACTTTGAAAGAAAAGGATTAAAAATAAAATTTCCAAACCAACTTCCGTGAAGTTCTGCTCTTTGGTGCGTTACTTTTGTTGAGTGGGTGGTCGCCACGAGCTCCTAGAAAAACGAAAATTCAATTCTTTCAAATAAGATAAACCATGAAACAGTATTTAACAAGTAATCTTGATTCGTATAGATGCTTTTTCTTAATATCATACAAAAACTTGAACATTACAGAACAAAATATGCTGTACCGTCACTAAACACTGAAATATATAAGGTTATATACCTATACCACTGTAAACAGATAAAATCGAAAACTAAACTAAGAATGTAACCAAATGGAACAGTGATAACGTATTCAGCGTTTCATACCAGGTGTCAAGACAGTCGACGTATTCATTTTCAAAGGCGGCATTGTAACAGAACAGCGATGACTAACCTCTGTTACGTCTGGGAAGCGTTCGGAACATGATAGAATTCAGCTTAAATTTAAACTGTTCATGGTTAATTTTGTAGTTACTTTATTTATTTTGGATTAATTTAATATCTAAAGGTTGGACACATACCTACTGTATTTGTGTACATCCTTATTTTAGGTATCCTAAATCTACTGTACGTAGTGACAGTAGTACAATTAAAAGGTCCTTGACACTGCGATTCACAAATTTAATACATACACTGCTTAAAAAACTGATAACAAAATTATTTGTAAACCTTAAAACAGTACATATTAGTATTCATAATTATTTTTTGTTATGTTCGTTTATTAAAATAGCAAATGTAATAATTATTTTAAAACATAAATTAGTTTTATTTACAAATGTTGCAATGGCCTGTCGGGCCTCCCACCATTTGGTTTAGGGCTTTTCGTATATAACAAAAGTTATATGTCAAATTGTTATAGGAGGCACATATACGATATTTAAGTTCATTTTCACTTAACCAACGGATTTGTGATATTTTTATCAAATTCTAAGAGGTTATTCTCCATTTGGACTTTAAAACCCATAATAAACAATGTGTTGTAGTATCATAAAATACTGATTGTGTAGATATGTTATTGAAGTATTGACGTCTAGTATTGAAGAGTAACTGAAGATTAAATCCAATAAGGGGTTAATGAGTAGAATTGCTGTGTTTCACGTTCGTAATTCATTTCATCAGTATTAATTATTCAGTGATTACGTATCTTTTCCTAATTGAATTTAATTAATTATTATTTTTATATTTATTATCTATTTTTAATTCTTAATATCGATTAAAAGATCCAAGTGATTTAACTGCTTTCATTTCCTCGGCCAATATTTGACCCAAAAATCCCTTTTTCTCTATTTATATACCAAAAATTAGCAGTATCGCTAAAAAAATTCTAAGCACCCTTCTAAAATGTTGATATTGTTTCAGTATTTATATTAGTAAACATTTGCAGTATTATTCATGTTATAAAGCGACCTTAAATGACTAGTAGTACTAATCCAGGTTTCATATTAGGTACATTAAAAGAAATCAGATTAGAATTCAACTTAATAAGACCACCAAAACTCTCAAATATGACTGTGTTAACCGATCTTGAAATGTTGACAAAAGAACCAAAACCAAATCTAAAAGGTAAGTTTGAAAAAGGCAAGGGCAACTTACTCGATGTGTAAGTCAATTAGGTACATATGCCATGAATGTACTGGGTGTGAAAAATATTTATTCCGTGATTGTTATCGTCAATAACTCCGTTGAGACACACCATATATGTAGATACAGTTGCTACAAAAGCAGTAGGGTGACGTTTAAAGGGTGCCATATTACCAGTGAATATTTTGAGTTCAGTTTTAACATTTTGATAACAGTTACATGCAAAAATGTAATGAATACATAGGGAATTAACAGATAAAAAGATTGTAATAGTCGTATGGCCTTTTATTTACAACAAATAAAATGGGGCTTCTTTTTAACTTCCTTAATATATGTCATTATTTATTATTTAATTTTATATCACACACAGCTTTTTATTTAAAAATTATATTATGAGAAAATATCAGTTAGGTATAAGAATAATTTGCAAATTTTTCTTAAATATATAGTCAGTTTAACCAAAAAGGATCAGCGAAGAGGTTGATTTTATAAATTTAGTTTTGATTATAGAAATTAGAAATATGAATTGAAAATGAAAATAAAACAATGTTTTTCGATACCAGAGATATAGGTACCTATGTAAAAGACACAGCCTCTTAACTGTTGATATCGATTGATACTAGCATTACATGACGCCTCCAATAGTCGTTAAACAGCTAGTAACAAACAATTTTCCAAAATAAAAACTAAAAATGTGTTTAAATATAATTAATACAAAAAAACCACTTGATACATTGAAAATGTTAAATAACGTAATCATTCAAAGACATATTTTACATTTTTGTTCTCTTATCATCTTTTGACAAAGATGAACACGTAAAATACAGCTACCTACTACAAAGACATTCTTTTGCTTTCACAATAAATTGAGATTGATTCATCAGCTTCCTTTGTATAAAAAAGTAAATATTAATATTATAAAATTATATCGAAACATTAAATTCCTAGAAAAAATTACATTCTAAAACAGTAGTGTAACAGGGATATACTGAAAGTCTGTAAGGAAACTCCGGGATATGATTCTATGGATTAAAATAATAGCAGTATGAAATGACATTTTTTTCGAATTGTCAATTGTTTGCAAGTTACAGCTTGTCAAATTCAATTTTTCTTTATTTTTCTATTTAAATAACTTATTTAATTCATGTTCGATTAGCCTCTCATTTGGCACACCCACTAAGTAGATGTAGCTCTATTGGACCAGTCAGAGAAAAGTTTCATTATGCGCCGCTAGAGGGCACTTTACCTAGAACTCNATAGCGATTTAATGCTAAACGGTTACATTTATCGACTTGAACATAATTTTTTCTGACATTATTTTTCTTTCCAATAATGTTTAAATTTCTGTGATGTCTAGCAAGAGAAAAAAGTTATGAACAAAACAAATTTTGAAATAATGAAAATTTTCTCTGACTGGTCCAATAGAGCTTCATCTACTTAGTGGGTGTGCCAAATAGTATACCAATCGAACTTAAATTAAATAAGTTATTTAAATAGAAAAACAAAAAAATTGATCTTTGACAAGCTGTAACTTGCAAACAATTGACAATTCGAAAAAATTTGCATTACCTACATAATGTTATTATTTTAATCCGTTGGATCACCTCCCGGAGTTTCCTGGCGGACTTTCAGAACACCCTGTATATAGCATGTTGTCCATAAAGTAATTGTTTCCAGCAATATTAGCATCAGTTACGAGCCTTGTCTGAGTTTGGATATCTTTTGCATATTTAGATTTCTTGTATTTAATTCTTGTGTTTAACTCCATTTCTAGAATTAACTTAATCCCGTTGAAATACAATACTAAATAGAAATTTAATATAAAAGGTAAAAACTAGTTTATTAAAAAAATCGATTTACATCTAGTCACACCTGAAAACAATGAAAACAAAGGTTGTCTTTATCAAATCTCAAACGATTTTAAGTAAAATGTGATTTATTCTGTATACTAGTTTTGTTCCTAGAGCAACAAAACTGTTTCCAATAATCAGACCCATTCGCATCTGATTCGAAATATAGAATTTTGAACCTTCTAAGCATTTTATCGGAATGCGAATGCATCTGACTGTTAGAAATTGTTACGAATTACCTTTGACTATATAGTCAAGGGAATTACTCAAGGAACAAAACTATTACTTAGGTAACTAGTCGTTGAGAATATTCAGTTAACTATGAAAATTTGAATAATGATTTGAGACATACAGTCTGTACGATATTTATTGAGATAGAATTCCAAGAAGACCCCTGCGTCACTTTCTTCGAATTAACCGCATTCGACACCCAAGTTAGAAAGATTGAAAGTTTCAAGGCACGCCTCTGCCGCGGCAAATTATTACAGTAGTTCCGATAACTAACAGAACTTTATTGGCTTATCCATTTGTTGGAATTTTATCTCAAAAATTATTGTACGGATTGTATATCACGGTCTAAGCTTTTAGTTTTCTTTTTATCGTATTATTTTGTTTTCCCAAAAATTGTGTTTCATTTAATAATATGACTATATTGGCAAAATTTTCGATTTTTTAACTTCTCCCTCTCTAATACAGTCTCACAGTCATCAAATTTCAACATTAAAGGTCTCAATGTCTACTATGGTAAAGTTTACTTATTCACAAACAAGGTATACCTACTGTAGGATATAGTCTTTAGAATTTTGTATCTTTTTTGAGGTCAAGTTTTTAATAGGATTGTTAAGAAAGCAGTGCTACTATTAAACCTATTAACAATTATTTTTAATTTTTAGGATGAATCTTGAATATGCGGTATTTTTACAGCATGTAGGTATACCTAGCATTCTGTTGTCTTTGAAAATTATTTCTAGTTTCTATATTTCCGCACGTTCTGTTAATAATTTTGATGTTGACTATCCAATAACATAGTTTTCACGAATTTGTATATAATCATAGAAACATTTTATTGTCAGTTTTCTTGAGACTGTAAGAAAAATTGGACTTACTTTCATTCAATTTCTGTCCACACCCGACTGAGTGAAATTTTCCTCTATTAGTATAAGTACAACTAAAATTATATGAGTTAAACTATCGGTTTTAGTTCAAATATTATCGAAAATATGCCTACTATTGACTAAAAATGTACTCAATAATTTAACTCGATGGATTCACTCATTGTCAGTACCTTTTTGCTTTCACTCAGACCCATTTTTTTATAGTGTATGTCTGTGTGGATTGAAATTTAAATACCTATTAGCATTTATTGATTTTCAATATACACTTAGGTATATATACAGTCATGACAACGTATTAAAATGAATTTAATCAATCGATTACATAAATGATAAAGAACAATCGTTCTTTATCATTTATGTAATCCAAAAAAAAAAATTTAAAACATCAAAATGATACGGACATATTAGGAAAATATCATCAACATATCTCAACCAAATCATAGGTTGTTTGTTTAATCTTTTATTATATTTCTCTTCAAAATATTCCACTATATTCTTTAATATTACAGAAAGCGTTTCACAACGAAACTATATTATAATTTGTATCAGGATGATTCAAAAGGTAGTTATTTTTAAACGCTTAAGAGTTTCTTAATCTTCAGAAAGAACAGAATATCTGTAAAGTTGTGCAAATTGGTGAATAATTTAATTTGTTCATTTAAATTTTTATTTAGACATCATATAACGTTAAAAATATATTAAAAGACATGCTTTACACCACCTGCATTATGTAATATTACAATCCACTATTTACTTTGACGAACGGAATCGGTGTAAAGGACAAACACTAAAGCCCTTAATAGTCCTCATTAAGATATCACTGGCCTAATCTTATTTGTTTATTTATCTGAATAATAAAAAAAAACATTCTGAATTTGCAATGGCAGAGCGCAGGCGAAAAGGGGGGTATAAAACCGGATCCGCTTGAATCAGCGCACACCTACGTCCGCGTTGCCGTGCTGCTCTCGTGCTTGCTTGCGCTCCTCGAACCTCCCCAAACTAACCCACATCTTACGATCCGCTGCTTCATCGGTGAGTAACACTTTCCAAAGTTTGTCACTTAATTCTACGTAAGAGTCTTTGAGGTTTTTCAGCACTTTTCAGTTTACGTTCTGTCTAATACCAGTTGTGCAGTGGGGAATTTGAAAAGTTTTACTTTGGCAATTTGTCTCGATTTATACTCGAGTGGAAATGTATAGTTTGGCCGCTGAATCATGAATATTGTCAGTACACACCTTTAAAGTGCCGGTATTAATAAAAATTGTTCCACATTATACAGTAAACACGTTTTTAACACATACTTTTGTAATATAAAATAAAAGTCTGGTAATGTTGGCTGAGATGCAAAGCCTTCTTTCGCAATCCAGGTCACTTTACAGGAGAAGCTAAAAACAGTATTTAAAAAAATGTGTATCTCAAATCTGATTCAAAGTTGTGTAAGTCAATACATAAATTTAATACCATGAAAACTTTACTACTCAGTATTTCTCTAATCGGTGCATAAAATATTGATCTATAAACAATAACATTACAAATAGCTACACGCATACACTCTTTTAAGATTAACATTGAATTTACACATCTTTAATATTATGTCATGACATCCAAACCATTTAAATGTGACCTATATCGTTTTTGTAAAAAGATGTGGGACGATATTTAAAAGAACTTCTTTACAAAATCCCAAATAAACGAATTTCTTTGGAGTTAGGTACAGTTTTGCATATCGGCCGACAATATTCATATACATCGCAGAATTTGAGAAGTTATCTGCTCCAAATTTGTTAAGAGTGTGAAGTAAAGTGCATACTATCATAATATTATGAAAATACTTTCGGGAAGTTGCAGTGATTTAAAAAAAATGGCGGTATGTCATTTCACCCATACAAATTAAGATTAGACAGCATACCTACTGCTTATTATGCTTAATTTAGAACTAATTATGTATGAAAATTAAGTAACGCTGATTAAAACTTAAAATTTGTATGGCTTTTAATTTTCTATTTGAATAAAAGTCTACCTACATTATAGGTAAATTCATTAATTGATCTTTATGCATTCCCTACTCTTTTTTGTGGGTCAAGCATAATATATTTTTTTGCATATTCAGCAAAATTTGATTACAGATTTGCACGTTCATATTTTATTTTGCTAGTATCAATTTTGGAATTATTCTCATCGGTTTCTATTCCGGTTATAATAAAGATGGCGTAGCCCCAATTTATCCTCACTGGACGTACTCAATCATCTGAAATACAACTTTTTTCAATAATCAATAGTTCTATAATGGTATTAAGCTTTACCTAAAAAAGTTTTATCACTTTTATTGAGATTTCCCTAAACTAATTACCACAGTAGGACATTATTTTTTTAATATTATGAATGAAAATATTTGACATGCTTCCATTTCTTAATTACATAGTTTACTTAAATGGTTAAATAATCGACATATACATGAGAGGTTACAGTCTATAGATAATTGCAAATACATTATTAAATTAAAACATTGCATTTAGTATCCTAAACAGTAAGTTTGCCGTCCTAACGGATATGTTACTGCAGTTGAGCTTTTCGTAGTTTTTTCTTATAGAAAAATTGTAAATATAAAACTAAATGTTCTTTATTAGATAGTTCTTAAATATCTAAAAAGATATGATAAAGTACAGTCAACATACCACCATCAATAACAAAGTATATACAACACTCGGAATTGTTATACAATTTTTTTTTTAATAAACTGATTGATTAAATAGATTCTATTGAGAAAAAATATTTAAAGCAAAGATTATAACCTACGGTAGGCTAAAAACATTAATTTGTATTCTTAGAGAATTCTACGTTGTATATTTTTCATACAGTCTTATTTTTGTAAGCTATGTACAGTGGTATAGATAAATACTGTGATTTAAAATAGATAAGTTGCTTAAATATTCAGACCCTTAAAAAGGTACCGTCGTTATTTTTTAAATTGGTAAAAATTCGGAACATGCCATTGAAAAGCCATTAATATTATGCAACTGTTTATAATTTAAAAAAGTATAACTAATAGAATTATCTACATTTTAAAATAAAAGGATGATTCCCCTGCCAAGGGGAGGATTTTTTTTTATATGGGCACCACATTATATAACGTTTTTATTACGATCATAGATAAAATTTCCTTACAAGTACAAAATCATGTTTACAATTTATATTATATACACGGTAAGTCATTAATAATGTTACACAGCTTAATGGCAGATTGTTTACGACAAAATATAACGATTGAGCTAAACATGCCTTAATCAATTGTTGCTCCTTTTCGTTGTACCGGGTGCTAAAGTTGAAAAAATATTTTCGATATTTTGCTATTTTTTAAGTATCGTTTTGAAAATTGTAGTTTTACGTTTTTTGAGGTGGCAAATACGAATATGCAAACAGTATTCGGGTCACGTCTAGGGGGCGCTAGTTATACTATAAATGTAAAAATATTTCTAACTTTTTGTATTTTACAATTTTGATTTTTTTATCTGGAAATTGTTGAACTACGTTCAATTCTAAATAAAAAAGGTATACTTGTTACATATGGATAAACTCAACCGTTTCCGAAATACAGACGTTTCAAGTTTTTGAGATTCGGCGGGAAGTAAATTAGAAAATGGGCAGGTGCTAAGTTACCAAGCCAGAAATAGGAATTAAGACAAACATTACGTCAACTGAATATTTTATTATGCATATCTTAACAAATTATTAATAAATAAAAAAAGATTGTCAAAGCAACCACCAGCGATTTCAATGCACTGTTATTTAAATTTTGTCTGACGTTAAATAATTGTTGTTTGATAATATGAACTAATTCTTGAATATCTGTCCACAGTTGTTATTGACTATTAATGTATTTGTAAACTAGAGATTTAATATTGCCCCAAAAGTAAAAATCCAGTGGATTTAAATAAGGGCTGCGTGCAGGCCAAGGTACTTCTCTATCGCTAATAAAAATGCTAAGAAAGTGCATTGAAGTCGCTGGTGGTTGCTTTGAGAATCTTTTATGATTAATAATTTATCAAGATATGGATAATAAAATTTTCAGTTGCTGTAATGTTAAGATTTCTAATTTAATTCCCGCCGAATTTCAAAAACATACTTTAAACGTCTGTATCTCGAAAGCATTGAGTTTATCGATTTGTAACAAGTATACCTTTTTTATTTATAATTGAACCTTAGTTCAATAATTTCTAGATAAAAAATTCAAGATTGTAAAATAAAAAAAGTTAGACATATTTTTATATTGATAGGGCAGTATAGGTAAATAGCGCCCCTTAGACGTGATCCCAACACTATTTGCATATTCGTATTTGCCACCTCAAAAAACGTAAAACTACAAATTTTCAAAACAATCGGTTCATACAAAATATAGCAAAAAATGTAACACCCGGTAGAACGAAAAGGAGCAACAATTGATTAAGGCATGTTTGGCTCAATCGCTATATTTTGACTTTAGCAATCTGCCATTAAGCTGTGTACCATTATTAATGACTCACCCTGTATTTGGTCATTTCTTCTGAAGCACAGAGTAGCATTATGTAAAAACATTTTGAATATCTCAATATCTGATATTGTTTATGGTTTTTTAATTATGTAGATGAATACTGTTAAATCAGAGATATCGTGGATGTCAAAAGTTTGCCTCGGGTATCAAACTGTATATTAGAACAAAATGCCTTTACAAATAATAAAATTATAACTTTTTCTCAAGATGATAAAATGTATCACTGTATCATCGGTACACTATAAACTCGAGCAGCAAATAGTAGAATTTTTGCAATGTATTGGAGTATACCTATGCATAAATAACCTTTTTTAAATAATTGAATGTATATAGTAAAATACTCAAAGTATCTTATAAAGTTACAGCATCATAAACAAATCCTCGCAGTAATAACCTAAGAAATAATTCACAAAGTTTTCTTTTCTGATAATTTCATATTTCCCTTCTAAAATCTTACTTAAGTATTTATAACTACTTATTTTACTTTACAATTAATTTTAATCATTTACATATACAAACATTTAACATATACATTTTGATAACATAATCCCATAAAATCCAGCATATCTAATGATCAGTTTCAATATCTATAAATAATTTGTCGTTTGGCGCACGTTTGATTATAGAGTTTACAATGTACTGTATCTGTATCCCCTATCTGTCAATACCTACTCGAATTCGTACTTCAGTATTACTAAAGCTTACGTAAATAATCGAATATCGTATTATTTTCATTGCATTATTATTTGTAAATTAATAGTGTTATTATAAATACATATATTTATCAGGGTTATTGCGATAATGTCAGTTAATAAAAGGTAATCTTCAATTAGAAATTAAAAAATGAATTACCTTCACATATGTCTGGTAAATTAATTAATTAACTAATTTTAAGATACTTGATACAAAATACAATCCATTTTTAACATCTATATGTAAAGAAATTTAGAGTGTTTTAAAGCAGGAAGTAATTAGGAAACTTATTAGCACTCACAGTGGAGAATTCAACATATTCCTCGCGTAATGTGTAAATTTGACAATTTTTTCAGAGCTGGTCCCTTCTGGCTTATCAGTGGTAATTTCCCAAGAGCTTTGATGATTGTGAAATAAATTTATCGCGCTTTCCACCTTGCGTAAAGAGGAAGTCTTTCCGTTAGAACATTTTTCATAATTTATATATCTTTAATGTGCATTTAATTTATGTTATCAGCAGTTAAAATATAAAGAGAAATATGAAAAAATGGAACAATATTGGTTCAATATTTTTTCCTTCTGATAAAATGCGATATTACTTACCATTTCCGGAAGAGAAATATCACTTTAGAGGGGTCATGTACTTAAAGAAGTGAAAACATGAATTACTATTGGCTGCTATATCATCAGTAAAGTGACCTAAACCAAAAATATGGTTTAACGAAGCGAAACCAAATTATTAAGAACGGTGGAACAATTTATTATACACCTTGGCCAAAACTTGCATTTTTATTCTTTGACAGCTTGATGATGACTTAAGCAGGCTCGTTCATAAAAGTACAACTTTTGGCCTATACAGGGTGTCCCGATACTTGATACAAAAAAGTCGAGTACAGTTAAATATAATCTAAAATAATATCAGTTCTTCATATAATTTTTTTCATGCGGGCCTTCGTTAACAAGTTACGGGCCCTCAAATGGGGTGCAAATTAAAAAGTTATTTCTATTTACAGTCTCTAAACCATTAACTTCAGTATGATGCAAATTTGGTGATCGATAACACATGCGTACAGCTTGTTTTTTATGTTGTAAGTGAACCTTCATTATGTCCAGATCGCCAGGGACGGACTATGCCAAATGGTTAACAACCCAGAATATTTGCATCGATGACGATCGCAATCTACCTGTATCAAAAATAAATTCCCTGAAGAATTTGCTAACGATAGTACCATCTTAGTTAAACACGGTAAAATTAACAGTTTAGGAAATATTTGTGATTTTATGTCACAGTGCACATCGAGCTGCGCCTCCACAATTTCTTGTTTTTAATTTTTAATTGCACTTAATTACTATGTTAGAAGCATACATATTTTTAAAATAAGAGTCTAGAAAATCATACTGTCTGCTAATGTAAATTTCGTTAACAAAATTCGACAAACACACTTTACACATAACACAAAATAGAAAAACAAAACAAGAATAAGTTAGTTAAAAAAATAATTTAAAAGAAAGAAAATTTTCAAATTACATTTCAATATAGACACCTTCCACCTCCACACAGATCCTAAGCTACGAATGTTATTTGTTTGTACACAAAAAAGGTAATAATTTAATAGATCCATACGTTTTTGAGGAACGTCTGAATGGACATCGATATTTGGAGTTTTTGCAAAATAATTTGCAGCTATTAGACGATGTTCGATTAGACACCCGAAGAAACGTTTGGTTCATGTACGATGGGGCTCCTCCCCATTTCAATATTGATGTACGAAATTATTTATCCATTGTGTTTAATAATAAATGAATTGGGTGAGGAGACCCACTTTCATGGCCACCACGTTCACCAAACTTTAATCCTATGCACTTCTTCCATCGGGAAGTTTAGTGTAGGTAACCCCAGTACTGACAACGGATGAATTTCTACAAAGAATTAATTTCCATTGTGATAATATTAGACATACCTCAGAAATGCTTTTTCGTGTACAAACAAATAACATTCGTGTCCATATTGGAAATGTTTTTTGAAAGTTCTCTTCCTTTTAAATTATTTTTTTTAACTTACTTTAACTTATTCTTGTGTTGTTTTTCTATTTTGTGTTACGTGTAAAGTGTACTTGTCAAATTATGTTAGTGAAAATTGCATTAGCAAACAGTAATATTTTCTAGACTCTTATTTTAAAAATAAGTATGGTTCTAACATAGCGATTATGTCCAATTAAAAATTAATAAAAAAAAATGGTGGAGGCGCCGCTCGATGTGCACTGTGGCATAGAATCACAAATATTTCCTAAACTATTAATTTTACCGAGTTGAACCGAGAGGATATTATCGTTGGCAATTTCTTCAGGGAACTTGTTTTTGATACAGGTAGATTGCGATCATCATCTATGCAAAATTTCTGAGTCGTTAACCATTGGGCATAGTCCGTCCCTGGAGTTGTGGGCAAAAAGAAGTTTAACTTATAATATCAAAAACAAGCTGTACCCATGTGTTATCGATCACTAAATTTGCAGCATGCTAAAGTTAATGGTTTAGAGACTGTAAATAAAAATAGCTTTTTAATTTTCACCTTTGAGGGCCCGTAACTTATTAACGAAGGCCCGTATAAAAAAAATTATATGAAGAACTGATATTATTTTGACATCTATTTGTACTCGACTTTTTTGTATCAAGTACCTGGACACCCTGTATACGTATACATACATAAATCCTGTTATCATATTCGTGAACTTAATTTCACCAAAAGTTATTTTGGGACAGTGTCTCGTATAATTCTTCATGAACGTATAAATAAAAGTTATAGACCAGTTTTTCTTCCATGATGATATCAGACTTTGATGAATCATAATATTTTATTAGTTTATCGTAATTAATGGCCATTATTTAGACGCCTTTTAGATCAAAAGAATTATGACATTGTGTTTATGTTATTAGTTTTATATTCATTAATATGATAATAAAAAATATTATTTAAATTAAATATTAGGTGCAACAAAGACTTATTCCTATCATTAAAATAAATTAAAAAAAGAAAAGTTTTTCCTACTAAAATTATTCTTAACGGGCCCACCATCTTAAAAAAGCGAAAGTTAAGTTTTCGAATATTTTAAATGAACAATGGAACTCTCATTGATGGAAGCTTTTTGGTATATTCTATTTGACAGAAAAAACTATTAATCATTTGTGTTTATTCTACATTTCTTTGTTTGCAATGGAAGAGAATAAGAATGTGAAGCATAAAAAAATCTATATACATCACTGTTTCGCTTTACTTTTCACAGCCCGTCTTTTTGTTTAACTAAAGACCTCAAAATAAATTTCCTTCTAACAGAAGAAGGACAATATATACGGTTTATGCGTTGTCTTCCATTCATTCATCGATTAGTAAATCCTGAACCGTCAGTGTGGGTCAAAAGGTCTCCGGGAGTTTTCTAATGAGGCCCTCGAGCTTTTTTGTTTGTCACAGGATGCCTTGGGTATACCTATACCGGATCGAAGACCGTTCCTCTAGGGTAATTTGAAAAAATAAGGCTAAGGAATAGACGTCTTTATATAATATGACACAAAATGTAACAAGGTTTATCTTTTCTCTTATAAGTCATCAGATATTTTATATTGCTGGATTATTGTATCATGTCTAAAATTTGGTTTGACAACGAGGAACAATTTAAATTTATCAATATTATTTTATCATTTTGGCTTTAAAGCACATATAGAGAAGAACATCGCAATTAACGTTTTGATTGATATAATTAGGTATAATGTGTCCTTCTAAACTTTTTTCACAGTTTTTTTTTTAAATTTACTTCAATTTGTTTTCAAATACTATTCAAATATTGTATAATAAGGATTAATATCCTTATTATCTCTGAACCTTAAAATTACTAATTATCTACAAGGTCATATTATTGAATTTCATTACCTTAAGGTGAAATTCGTATCTATCTGTAAAATAAATATAAAACATACGAGTAGACCGATTATTCAGCAAACTTCCTAAATTGAATTTTCTGGTTAAAATATTACAGGGTAATTAAGCTTTTCGGGATCTAATAAAACTTCCGGTCTTTATTTCATGTTTAAAACATGCATACTCACTTAATTTAGTATACCAGATGTGTTAACTTCGTCCCTTATCTTTTAAAACAAAATATAGGGTAGCTTATGGAAACTGAATTTCTGTGCAATTTCATGTATGCATTAATGGGCAAAGAGAAACATAACTTTGGAACCCCATAATAGAAATTGATAATAATAAGATAGTGGATAAAAATTAAAATTGTAACTAGTAACTAGTAACCACTAGAAAGAAGAACACAACACTCGGGTATACTGATAATCATCGCATAAGGTGCATATGGGAGTGTATCCTTCATATGGTCAATCTAGTTTTCCTCCTCTCTGAACAGAACTGATAGTTATAATCCATACTTTTAAGTTGCTGACTACAAATCAATTGTACGCAATAGTGAATTAGAAACTTTTTCTAACAGTCAGACGTAATGGCATCTGATTCGAAGCAATAAATGTTTACCCTTATGTAAACGTTATATCCCAATGCGCATGCGCCTGACTGTCGAAAACTATTTTGAATTGCTCTAGGAACAAAGCAGATCTGAACATCTGTGATGCGCGTGTCACGTTACTTACAGAAAAAATCTCAATTTTCCAGTTTCTCCAGACCGTCTTTTATTCGGACAAAGCTATTACATCAAAGCTATTGCGATGCACTAGTCAGAAAAATTAAGGGACATTAAAAAATCCCAAATTTTTGGGTGCAATTTTTTACCTTTTTTCAAACCAACATTTTCACTTCGAAAAAATAGGTTTATCAAAAACCAATAATTACGACTTGTAGAGAATACTTTGCAGTTTTCAAAACCCTACGTGGTTTTCTATACAGTCATTATTTCCCGAGTAATTGATTACCAAAGTAAAAAATAACGTTTTTGCTTTAACTGACGATAACTCAGCTACAAATCATCGTACAGGGCTCCAGAACCGCTCAAATGGAAGGAAATGAAATTATCTTAGTTTTATGGTGAAATTACCAAAAAAAAAAATATTGAAGTCCATAGACCTTTTTAAAGACAAGCAAAAATTTGGAAATTTTTTTTCGTTGGTTTTCTTATGACTCAAAAATCGCTGGCGCTAAAGCATTTTAAACTTCAGATCCGACAACTAGAAACTTGATGCTTCAGTTTCCTTTCTTTTGATTCTCTCTACGACCATTGCCCTCCAAGTTACAGCTCTTTGAAAACTACCCAATAATTTGGGATTTTTTAATATCTCCTAATTTTTGTGACTAATGTATAACAAATTAATGTTAAGACCTTCATTAAATACAAATACACACATACTTACTAATGTGAAATATTTATAGTCATTCATCAAATGAATATATTAATGCTGGCAATATTTATATACCTACTTTTTATTATACTATATGGGAACATTATTTCTCTTCTGACGCGAGTTGCAGCTATATGTTAATTACTAAACATTGTGAAGTTAAACAGTGATATTTTATAATTATCATCAATCTTTGTAATTATGTAAGAATTTCTTTCTACGATATTTGGATTACATTTACTCTAACGAAATTAATAGGGTAAATCTAGGAGAGATGACGCATCAGGTGAGATGACGCACTGCTCGTTCTGGCACAATTATTGGTCATAGCATATATTTGGCAACACCGGTAATTCTTATTATGTCGTCACATATATAAGTATCAAATACAGTTACATTTGAGTAGTGTTAGTGACGGTATTTTGTTAAATTTATTGAGGTTACACTAAATATTTTTACATCATTTAGAGTCAGAAAATATACAGGTACGTTAAGTTATATTTTTATTAAGTTTTCAAGGATTTTGTTGTAGATAATGAGTACTTAAGTAGTTCTAACCTCAATTTCATACATTTCCTCTTATGAACTTAGTTAAAAGCTGCTGCGTCAACTCACCTTATACTGTAAGGTGAGTTGACGCACGTAAGTGCAAGTTTATGTTGGAGCGGCACGCCAAGCCACGACAAAAGCTAGGCGCCTAGCCACGACTATTCAATGTATGTATTCTTATGGAAGTGTTCATAGTGGAGTACTAAAGCCAAGTACTAAACGCTTGGCTCCGCGCGCCGAGCCAGGCGCTGGAGCAAAGAATCTAGCAAGATATTATTTGAGCGCGGCGCGCTGATCGACGTACTGTTTTTGAGTAGAATAAAGATGTTTTTCTCTATTTTTAAATAGATACATTCTTAATTCTGGGTAGAGATGATGAAACTCAACAATTACTTTTCATCCCTGGGTTTTTGAGATGTAAACAGTATTTCCTTTTTTGTATGCTATTAAGCAAACACCATTTATTAGCGGTCGATTCTAACACAATTTCATCATCAGATAAAAACGACGAGTCGGTGTACATATTGATATGATTTTCAGCTTAAAACGCGCCAAGACGTTACAAAACTGAAGTATATACACCAGAAGAGTCCCTAGCGCTTCGCTCCAACATGTACATCTGTCGCACTCCTCGTAGCATTTGTCTAGGCGCTTAGCGTATAGCTCGGCCCGTCGCTTTTGTCGTGGCTTGGCGTGCCGCTCCAACATAAACTTACACTAAGGAGAGTTGGCGCAATAATAGACACATCGTTTAAAATTTTATTTTGTCATAAATGTTATTAATTCATCGTTTATAGCATACCGACGAAATATAAAAGAAATGGAAACTTTAGAAGAGGAGAGGGGACAATAGAACAGTTGTCTAGAGCAATCAGTGCTATCGATAGAGATGAGATGGGTATTCCTGAGGCAGGTCGCGAATTCGGTAGCCCCTAATGCACTTTGCGATGCCGAAGGAAATGTGAAGACCTCAAACTAACCCGTTTGAACCTTCAAGTACACTAGGAGCCCACAATAGGATAAATTAGTAAAGCAAAAGTTGAAAAGACATGGATTTGTACCTACGAGATCCTTTATGCGCTTTATGGCTTTTGAGTTAGCAGAAAAACTAGAATTACCATACAATTTCAACAGAAAATCTCAAGGCAGGCTATGTATGCATGGTTAGATTTTTTTTAAGAGAAATAATGAACAATACGAAAACAATTACGTTTTCGTTCAGTGTATATGCTTCTTTGTCTAACTACAGTAATGAGTATTTATATTTATTATTATTAACAAATTCCAAAATAAACCAAAAGTAAATTATATGAAGTTTTAATATGAATTTATGAAAAAAATAAAAATGTGTCATTGTTTAGCATACTGCGTTATCTCTCCTCGATACCTAAGGTGAGATGACGCAGTCATAAGAAAAAAAATGTTAGTTTTTACTAAAATCTCTGACATTTTGTCATATTTGAAGTGATATAACATAACTTATTAAGCTCTTTTAACGCAATCTGACGTTTTGCTCTTTATTTTCAATTTCATATATGTTTTATAATTATTTAAAAAAATGTGGGTCATCTTTCCTAGATTTACCCTAACATTTAGATAGAAAGTAATTCGGAAAATTCCAAAGAAAATTATAATTGGAGATACTGGCTCAGAAGTTATTTTTTTTGACATAATTTTCAAAGACCTGATTAGAAAAACATGATGAAAGACTGTAAAGAATTCCGAAAATTAACAATGTACTGAAAAAGTAGATATTGTAACATTTTAAAGGTATCTGCAATGATGGCCTAATTTATAGCAAGCCATCATAAAATGTCATAAAACGGATCCATTAGCTACACTCTTTTATTTGCTGAGAGTGCCTGTACAGCAAACATCTACAAACTAAAATGATTCGTATTACTGGAACTATCAACAAAGTATATATCTATTTTGTAATTAATGCAAAACTTTAGTCGCTCTGCAGGATAAAATATAAAAGTGTGTTTACAAATTCACGTCCAGGAAATATGCTTTCATCATAATTTTTATAATTTCCACAAAAATTGATTGGTTTTGAAGGTTTTATTGGTTTAATTACCCCACTTTAAACAGTAACAAATTTAATTTTCTCACAAGTATTTTGTATTTCATTGAGATTGCTGTAATTTGAAATACTTGAGTAGGTACCTTATTTTTGCTTGTTTTAATTTATGTTTACGTTTAAGTTACATTATCAAACAACTTAAATGTAATAGGGATTTTGGAGAAAGATTATATCAATAAAAATTTGTTAGAAACCTACTTCTGCTTAATAAGTAATAAGTAAATTATATCTAATAATAATAATATTAATAATAAAAATAATCTAATCCGCAGGTACCAATAACAAAATATATTTTTCCTCAAGTGTTTTTATGTTCAATATATTCTAAAAACATGGATTTATTGAACCACGATGATTTAAACCATATTTTAATTAATTTTACTCCTTTATTTGACATTTGACAACATAAATAACTGTTACTGCCATAAACGTCAATATCTGTAGATCTAAACAAAACATTAATTGGTGATAACAGTAAAGTCAAAGATTAATCTTCTTTTGCAGTTTTGACGTAATGGATATACGATGTTCACTTTCTAGAAATAAGATATGGGTATCACGACCCAAAACTTTTAATAGAGGCACAATCTTTGGCCATTAATAGCAGTCTCAGACCAGAAGTCATCTCAGGACGGTCTGACAATTAATGTAGCAACAGCTTACAAGTTATCCAACAAATTATAGATAACATTACGTTTAGTATTCGGGCTAACCCTCATCGAATCAAAAGGAAATTTGACTTGATTGAATTACAGAAAATGGAATGGTGGAACAATATAGTTAACCAACCCTTCACCCTGTTTTATCTCTAATTATAAATAAAACTGTATGCTAAATATCAATCATTTTTTTTAGAGGAATTTACGATAAACTGATTTACCTAAACCAACCACCCTATTACGTGGTAAATAAGAAATTGGACGGAAATTATTTATGATAACATTTTTGTATGTAATTGTTACAATTTGGATTTAACTGAAATGTTTTAAATGATAATTGTTAAACAAATTCTGAAAAATGTTCAGAGTGACCAGTGTCTTTAGACCTCGGCCCAGATAGTGTTAAAGTTTCCTAAAAAGTAGCGTTAATATTATTAATTTAATACCAAACGTTTTTAACATTTATTTCTATGAACGCTCAATATTAACTAACATACTCTAACCCCTGTAAAGAAAGAATTACATCTATACTTCCAGAATACTGGGATGTATGTAAACCTCAGATAAAACTGTTATTGTATCCTTCACAGGAAAAAGAAATAGGTAAATTTGAGACCCCCAACTTGTTGGGTGAGACGATACCATTTACAGAGGAGCCGAAGTGTCCAGTTATTGTCCTAGACTCGAAGCTTAATTGGAACGCCCACGTAAAGAAAGTCCTTCACAAAGCAAGAATGTCATTGTTGACATGTCGACCTATTTGTGGAAAATCCTTAGTCGTCGGTCCTCAATAACTGTAGTAGCTATGTGTGATGATTACGGGACCTATGACGAGGAACGGAAAAAACTCCTTTTGTATTTCCAATGACGGCCTCATATTTGACCACTATATCTTTAAATCAATATTAACTATCATTAATTTCTATGAGTGCGATACAAGTAATGTAAAATTTATATTTGATTGTTAATGCTATTTGAAGTCAATAGTAAGAATGATGATAAATATATAATTACAAGGCATGTATTCAGTAACGGAAGCAATGGTCAATGGTTCCGATTACTAAAGAGAGATTTTGATTTAGTACTGACGGGACCATATCCAAATCTTGCGCTAAGGAATATTGAATAAAGTGTAGCATTATCTTAAAAAGTATATCAGTGAGAACATGATACTGATACACGATAGTCCAAGAGAGTCAAAAGCTAAACACTCCTCTAGTTTACAAAGACAAGCGTAACTAGCTATAGCACCACACCGACATGCAGCTGCTGGAAATCCTTCTAGATTCACCACTTCGTATATTATTGAAAAATGAATCCAGGTGGATTTATGCAGATTAAAGGAATTATTATTATGCTGGTTATTAATATGCCAAATACTGCCACTGTGGGATAGGAGGTTGGAGGAAAGGGAAAAGCACATTATTTTGGCCTCAGATATTACTTACTCCTACATGGGTTACTTGTAAACTACCTTTCTATTCCGTAATCGAGATGAATGCAACTCAAGAAACAATATGGAACTATCAAATATCTCTGGATTCTAGTATGAATATCTGGACATTCAGATCCTCAGAGATGCTGTAGCCAGGAGCGGTGCTGCCTTGAACTTCATCGAACCAGACCCAGCCCATGGCAGCCTCAGCTACTGCCAAAAAAACCCTTCTAACATAAAAATATATGAAAACAGATAATAGTTTCCAATAATTTCTCCTTTGAGGGACATTTATAACAGATCTATCGAAAAGGAGATCTAAAATCATGTTGGAGTTAAACAGGTTACATCTGAGAACTTTAGTTGGCCTGAATACTGTTCATTGGCGGTTAAAAAATATCACCTATGCAATCTGGAAGAAGCGTACTCGGCTGGTTTGTATTTAGTCAGTGAAGAAACATGAGAACACATATTAGCTTTGTTTTTGCAATAAATTCAGTAAATTTCTGATAGTCTGTAAACAAGAACGGTTGTTTTTTACACTGAAAAATTAAATAAGGACAATGGAGAGAATACAGATCTGTTAACTATAAATATTTTACTGACTAGTTGAAGCAGAAGTTTTTTGCTTAGCTGTTGATTGCTAAATAAACAAGATGGAAAAAAAATAATTATTTTAATTTAGGGTATTGCCATGGAAGTTATGATTTTAATCCCAATCGTCATTGGTATTTACATAATCTTATCCTATTACTCCTTCCAAATATATCTAATGATCAATGATTAAAGAAAACACTAATATAACTTTTATTTAAATGTACACTACCAAAAAAATTATGAATTGGACGAGTACAGCCATGGTCTACCAAGCCAATATCCACCAGCGTCTATTCTGTAGCGACCAGGCAAAGTCAGTAGACTCTAGCCATTACACTGAAATGACCAGCACGGCCCCCTTAAGGAAATATATTCATAATTAACTCAAAAGTCTGTTTACAGAAAATATTCAAGCGGTCGATACCAGACAACTTGGTCTCCAACATATATGACCGTCAGAAAACCGTTTTCATAAATATTTGGTCTGCAGCAACGGTTCTTAGATGCGCAAGCACCAGACAATCGGAAACCTGGAGATTGCTGAAGAACTAAACTTTTTGTACTGTAGGTACTGCAAATGGGTTACAATTTATTACAAGAGGGTTTTTCGGAAATTGTGATCGATTAACCCGATTATCAGGATCAGTAATCTTGACGTTAACCGGTTAAACTTAAAAATCGTTCGGAGAGGGATCGTTTTAATCAAATTTTAATCACACGTTCTGATCCTTCCAACAGACATAATTTGACATAAACGGCATTTTATTTAACCTTAAAATTCAGACAGTTCGTTGGTTCTTTCAGTGTTCAGATCTTGATTAACATGATATAGTCGAGGAAATAAAGCACTAAAAACGGCCTTACCTCTGAAATCTGTGCAGTAAGATGGATTGTGATGCGGTTTTTTGCATTCGATTCGTTAGAGCGTCCAGAAAGTTTGTGACCCTATGTGATCAATGAGAAATGAAAATTGCATCGGTGCATAAGAAAAATGCATTTTTAAAATTGCATCTCGAAGAGTTAAAATATGAAAAATTTATAACTCGGAAAATATTGACGGAAATGAGTTCAATTTTGCTACTCGGGGGTTTTTGGGGTCGCTGAACACGAATATCACGACGGCAACGGTCTCCGAGGTACCTAGTGCCCAGGGTGGCCGGTTTCCACGTCGTCTCCTGGAGTTTTGTGGAAATTCGTTATAAACTTAGCCGAAACTCGTTACCTCGGGGTTTTTGGGGTCGATCAACACGAATATCACGACGGTAACGGTCCTCGAGGTACCTAGTACCCAGGATGGCTGGTTTCTGTGACAACTATTTCATTCTTAATTATTTTTTATTATAAAAATACATTTATTCATTACAAAAAATACGTTTTCTAAAAAATATTATACTTAAATATCTTAACAAATTTAATTTGTTTTATTTATTTTTTTAATTTTCATTATTATCTTCTTCACCTTCTTCATCTAGTGTTTCCACTTCCGAAGAGAATATATAATTTGCAGAATATTTTTCCTTATTCGTGTAATTAATGCCTGCACAATTTTTGCACGCGATGCTGCAGTTCAATCCGTGCTTCCTACATCCACACGAAGCCCCGCAATCGGTTTTGCACCCACAGAAAATCATATTCATGATTCTTGGTGGACCGTTGCTGTCGTGATATTCGTGTTGAGCGAACCTCAAACACCCCGAGGTAACGAGTTTCGGCTAAGTTTATAACGAATTTCCACAAAACTCCAGGCGACGACGTGGAAACCGACCTCCCTGGGCACTAGGTACCTCCGAGACCGTTGCCGTCGAGATATTCGTGTTGAGCGACCCCAAAAACCCCGAGGTAACGAGTTTCGGCCAAGCTTATAACGAATTTCCACAAAACTCCAAGAGACGACGTGGAAACCGGCCACCCTGGGGCACTAGATACCTCGGAGACCGTTGCCGTCGTGATATTCGTAATCAGCGACCCCAAAATCCTCCGAATAGCAAAATTCATTTCCGTCAATATTTTCCGAGTTATAAATTTTTCATATTTTAACTCTTCGAGGTGCAATTTTAAAAATGCATTTTTCTTATGCACCGATGCAATTTTCATTTCTCATTGTTCACATAGGGTCACAAACTTTCTGCACGCTCTAACGAATCGAATGCAAAAAACCGCATCACGATCCATCTTACTGCACAGATTTCAGAGTTTCAGTGCTTTATTTCCTCGACTAATACACAACAATAAACTTGCCATTTTAATAACATTTATAAAAATACATGCTTTGTTTTGTGTTAAATCGTAGAATAACAAAGTAAATATATATGTTTGACTTTGGCGTCAGATGGTTTGTCCTTGTTTCTTTCGGACACAGTTACCCCCATTCAGATACTTCCTTAAAATTGGAAAGCAGCTGTTAGTGATCCATATCATCTCAGATCATACCTAGTTTCCTAAAAAAACCCAACATCGCAACACAGGACCAAGGATCTAACATAACAATCCTAAATTATTTAAACGAGCTTAAGTTATACACTGTATACAGAACATCAGTAGGTACAATTCTGCAAGAAAAAAGAGATATATATATATANCATTCCACCGAACGAATTTGGCTGGGATAAGCAAACAATATTCTGTCACAGAGGCATCTGATGTCGGTGCAGCTTGTAATCGGTTAACCACCAAAACGCTTAAAGCAGATTATATATATTTGCATTTACTACATCCACAATATTTTGAAACAGACTAAGCCTATCGATTTATTTACTTCAGCTATACAGCTAAATTTAACACCACAATCTACGTCGTATCAAAACAACAATATACAACTCCGCAAAAACATGTTATTCGGCGCCCCAACAAAATTTGTTCCTTGCCGCCATTATTGTACCCCTATTGTGGATCCAACGATATTTTTTACCAAGTTAGAGGATTCGACATAATATCGCCTATACAAATGTGTGCATACAGAAACATTTTAATTTATGGGGTTGAATGCCTTTTCTTTCCACGATTAAGGTTTCAGGGGGGATTTAATATGGCTCGAATTCTTGCATCAATATTTTTATATCCTACAAAAACGGCTCTCTGCTTTGCAATAGGGAGATTAGAAAAAATTTAAATCGCTTTTATTAGTCCCACACTGCTTTTCTACATAATGACTTTTTGATTCCCAGTTTATATTTTACTTGCTACTCTACTATTGTTCTTACTACACTTATTTAATTATAGACATAATTATTGTATTGAATTGTTGCATCAATTTGCTACTATTTGATTATGATAAACAATAATTATTATTAATCATAAACTCAAAATCTAAACCTTCAAGACATTTATAAACTCATTGTCGTCAAATAAGGTGATTCATTTACAGTAAAAATAAATTTTTATCTCCAACTGCATGGGTAAACACTCCAATATTATAATCTTTATGTTATTAACGTAATTATTAAATGATAAAATTTATATATTGCTCGTATAGAGCGTCACAAAAACTCTACCACAGGTTACCATTATTTTGCGTGTACCTAAGGGTTCAATTTGCGTTTTTCGCATATAAGAAATTAAAACTTATAAGTAAAACTGTTTTGTCATTTGCATTTTGTTGTACTTAATACCAGCGTATTTTGTAACAATACCTATTAAATGAAAAAAAGCAAGTGATTTATTTTTCTATATAGTCCATCAAGTGCTTTAGTATTTGATAATATTTGCAAAACATTAAAGACATTATCAACAACATCAACAGTAACAACATCATCAGTAATTTTATAAAGTGTGATAAAAAATATTGTGACACTGAAGTCATTTCAAATTTAAAAAATACTAATTTTTAACAAAGAAAAATGGGTTGTAGCCATTGACTTCTTTAACCTTTATCTATACACGCCTATGTTTTAATGGCAATGTTTTTCATATCGAGCGTTTGTTTCTTCAGTTTATTTCGTTCTCGTAAAATTTTTATGTAGAGCTTGATTTAAGAGATATTGCAACTTTCAGACTTTTAGAATGAAACTTTTTACATATACAAAATTAATTCATTTTCTTATATCTATTTTGATTAAACGTTTTCTTAATTTCAAAAGCTAGATTGATTTAAAATCGATATTTTAAGTATTAAAACTGAGGAACAAAACAATAGAAATTAATTTTAATTAAATGTTCAAAATGTCTACCACCTCTGCGAATTCCAATGTTTTAATAAAGGAGAACCGAATTCAACGGACAATTTGTGGCTCTAGCTTCTTGAAATTCATTTTGACAATAGCTGTCAAATTAGCATTACATCCTTTTTGGACACATTGTTCCGTGTCCACAAATTCTAAGACACTCTGTATATAATCAACGAAAGCGTTAATAATGCGATAATATCACATGTTATCTTAATTTTTATGGCAGTTTTATTTTTTGATATAAGCAGTTACTTTAAAACTAGCTTAATAAAGTCGTAACCCTATTATTATTTACACTTAACACTTGAAATCGCTTCCAAAAATATCTTTTACTACCAAAAGTTAAACAGACTAAGGACGGATGGTCTTACATTATTTATTCTTTGTGAAATTTACTTAGTTAGCTATACTTTGCTTGTTGAATATGATGGTAATTTAATTCATATAAAAACTTGTGATGGATTAAATCAACTCTTTTAAATCATGTTTTATTTCTCAATTCCGCAATATTTTAATATATATTTTGAAAAGATTTCAAAGAATTTTTTGTTTTCAATTGTTTTGTATAAAACTATAATAAATATGACAGCATTTTATAATGACGCAGTCTGTAAAAGTTTGCACAATTTTTCTAGCAAGTGTAAAGACAAACGTAAAATTGATTCTATGATTCCAATAGACACAATTGATTGGGGTTTAAGATTCGTAAATAAAGTGAGATATTTGTGTTGGCATCGAAGCAATGCAATTGTTGGCAAGGCTACCTTAGCAAGTTCCCGGGTAATTCCAAAGCTTCTAGTAAAAACATAATGCTTTCCCAACTTTAACATTACTTCAAGGAATTTCGATTTAATCTGATAGACAGAAAAAATTATGCTATTTATTAGCTTTATTCATATGGAAAATTGTGGAATTTATATAGAAAATGTATATTTCAAATTCAGTCTTTTTATAAAATGCCTAAGCGTTTTATAAATGAGTAGACAAATTGTAAAATGATGGGTAAATACAATTGTTTTACAATTTGACTGAAAATTTTAGGTGCTTTACAAAACGCTGAATAGCTATAAGTGTTATTGCAAAATGTTCGCAAAAGCCAATATTTTTACATTACGCCTAGAATAAAATAAATATATTCATGTGTATTATAATAAGACTACTCTCGAGTTAGGCGAATTGTAAGACAAGCGCGGATTATTAATTTTCTAGTTTCTAGGTTAGTTTTCCTCTTCATGTTATTAGTTTGTACCATGGTATGGCATTATATGTATAAACAAACGCTAAATTGGCAGTATTGTTTTGCTATTTTCACTTCAAAAACTAGGGTTTCAAGATGTTAGAAGACTCAGAACGGAGCTTGTCCAAATAAGTTATATAATACAAATTTTAAACTTTGTAAATTTAGAATTAAATGTAATAATTAGCATATATTTTTGCATGCGATATTGTACATAGAATTAAAAACTACCTTTTATTTGTACGCAGTATTTTACGAATTAGCAATGATATAAATTGATATTTCATGAAATGTCTATTTGATTTTCAGTCGTTTACAAAACGACTGACGAAAGTCAGTGATATTTTAAAGAAAATGAAAATTAAGATGCGTTTACAATAAGACTTACAGCTATTCGACGTTTTATAAAACGCCTAATATTTTCAATCAAATTGTAACAAAAATGTATTTAGGTACACATCATTTTACAATTTACCCAGTCATTTATAAAACGCCTAGGCATTTTATAAAAAGACTAGGAACATTTGCAAATAGTCTGTGACATATACAATCCGTACGATATTGTTGAGATAGAATTTCAAGAAGACCCCTGCGCCATTTCCTTGGAATTAACCGCATTAGACTCCCGAGGTAGAAAGTCATTGACGGAAAATTTGAAGGCACTCCCCTGCCATGGTAAATGGTACGGTAGTTCTTGGAATTCTATCTCTACAAATATTGTACAGACTATAAGATCATTTGTTGTGCGACTATTAAATTAGTTTATTATTTTATATTTATCTGACTAGCCTTAAGATGTATTTTCGCATTAGTAATGTTTATTTTTAATGGATAAATGGAGTAAAATATTTAATTATTTAAATTTTATTAAAGTTTAAATTCTTTTTATACAATAATATTTTATTTACATCAGCGTGTGTTAGCATATAAATTCTATTATTCAGTAAACTTTCTTGAATATTAATTCTAGGACAACAATTTCCGTTTGTAGAAACATTCCACCGAACGAATTTGGCTGGGATAAGCAAACAATATTCTGTCACAGAGCCATCTGATGTCGGTGCAGCTTGTAATCGGTTAACCACCAAAACGCTTAAAGCAGATGCTTATTGAACATGGTTTGGGATATGTGCCAAAATAATTTACTAATATTTCAATCTAAATGAACAATTAGAAATGTGGTTTCATGGAATTGTCTCTGTCCTAAGTACTGCTTAGAATGGTTATTAGAGTGTATCTTTCAAATCATTAGTTGGGCAAAATAAATATAAAAGAAATAATGACCCCAAAACTGTTTTTATTTAAATTGTATTTTGCCACATTGAAACAAAGAAATGTTAAATTATTTAAATATGTAGTTAAATTATTTATAAATTATTTATAGATTTTGTAGAAGTCTAAAGGCTCAGTCCAGCAATGAGTTCATACTGTAAACATAGTTTATAGTTTAATGACAAATATCTAACAATGGATACCACGTACGACGTCTGTACAGAAAATAACCGAACTTTACTTTTTTAAACGTTATTTTATACATTACACAGGTCAACAAGGGTCGAGAAGCAGACACACTAATATGCATTCCCGAAGGATTTTGGTGCGCTGAATCCGAATCTGGCCGCAGAATTGCTCTATCACGTCAGGTTTTTGAGATATCCTAACCTAAAAGTGCAAAAAACACTGTTTTTCGTCATATTTGAGGTTATGTAGTAATGCCATCTATTATTTTTCAAAAAAACTACATATATTTTAAAAGTGCAAGGCTCCCTCTTTCGATTATCTTTTTTTTTTGGTTGAGATATCACATGTTGCAATTTCTAAGTTTATCACTTTCTTAATATGCGAAAATCTACTAAGGATCCCTTAGACGTCAAACAGTTGATTGCAGTTCAGAAACTTCATACTCAGAAACCTTCAATATCTACGAACTCAAACTCACAAACTCCAAATCCACAAACGCACAAATCCCAAAACCACAATCCCTAAACCCACAAACCCCAATCCCACAAAACCCGAACCTACAAACTCCAAGCCCACCAACTCCAAACTCACAAACCGTATGGGTATAAAGTGTCTGAATTGCAATCAACTGCTTGATGTCTAAGAGATCCTTAGTAGATTTTCGCATATTAAGAAACTGAGAAACTTAAAAATTTCTACATGTGATATCTCAACGAAAAAAATATATATTTGAGCCAACTCAACGGCATTCGAAGGAGGGAGCCTTGTAATTTTAGATTCAATGTATTAGTTTTTTGAAAAAGAATATATGGCATTACTACATAACCTCAAATATGGCAAAAATAGTGTTTTTTGCACTTTTAGATTAGGATATCTCAAATACCTGACGTGAATTCTGCTGCCAGATTCTGATTCAGCGCACATAAATCCTTCGGAAATATATATTCAAGTTTCTGCTTCCAAAAAAAAATTAAATTTTGATGGTATGTGTTATTGGTCCTTGTCTTCTTCAAAGTGGGTACTCCTCTCCGTTATTCACACATTTTTCCAAGCGGTGTTTCCATTTGGTGAAGTAGTCCTGTATAGCTTCATTTGAAATGGCATTTAAACTCTGTTGGAGATCCACTGTGATGATTGAATCAATGTCGTGGCTGTAAACCCAACTTTTGCCTCCTGTTATGATCCTTTGAATGAATGCTTCATGGTCATTGGATTGTTCAAGGAGTTGCTGACAAACGTCCACAAGATTTTCATTATATTGTTAAGTCATCAAACAATGAACAAGTTTTGCTGCAACTTGATACATGTTCAATTTTTCAGTCAGAATTTCATACCAAATTAAGCTGCTAACCTCTTCTGCAATTTCTCTGACAGTCAATCGGCGCACCACATCTTTAACTTTCTAAACATGAGGGTCATCAGTCGATGTCGAAGTCCTCACTAGTCGACGATCATCTTCAATTAACTGCCAACCACTTTTAAGTCCAGAAAACCATTCATAACATTGCGTACAACCGAAAGCATCATCTCCGTTTCAAAAATTGAAACTTTTCCCATATTCGAACGCTCAAGTCTCTATTTTGTACTCTCGTTAGGTCAAAACTTGAATATGGTTCCATTATATGGTATTAGATTTACGAAATTCATCGTCAAATTTCTTTCTTTCCATCAAGATGGATTTTATCCACCTCCAGGCTTCAGTCATCCAGATTTACTAAATAGATTCGATTTTGAATCGTTGGAGATTTTTCATGATATTTCTTTGATGCGTTTTCTGTATAATCTTCTGCATGGTAAAATTGATTGTCCTGTTCTACTAAGCAAGATAAACTTTATTGTATCTGTACACAGCAGTGCAGCAATTTTGTTAATAGAATATTTTTTTAATTAATCGAATACTATAGGTACGTGCTTAAATTACTCCGGTAAATTTTTCCTTAGTCATGAAAACTATCTCTTGTCTTTGACTCTGGATAATTTTCAAAACTTTTATGGAAAAGCCTCCGAAAATACCGAAAGCACTAGTGACATTAAATGAAAATATATTATTTTTATATAAGAGCAAGTAGTATATTTTTAAATTTATATCATTTTATAATTTGTTTTTAACGATGTTTAACTTTACACCTATTGGGACATCAGCAAATAGGTTAACTACATCAAAAGTCATTAAATGTTCTTAATGATATAGTGGTGTAGTTTTTTTAACGATTGTAAATAATATGGAAAGTACTAAGAATGAAATGAGCATTAAGTATTTACGACCATATTTCGAATTTCAATATTAACTGTCTATATTTAGCTTTCAGTATCATCGTATATTCATTGGGCTTCATGCTTATAGGTGGTAATTTATGTTTCGCGTGATCTAAATAAATAGATTTTTAACCTTTTCAAAATAAAGCTAGGGTCACTGAATGCTATAACTTTGCACAGTGCTGCTATAACAGCTTACTTCTCATCAACATTGCCATTTAAGCGTAGGTGGAAATCATGTTATTTCAAACTTTAGTGACAAAATAAACATTTATATTAAGCTTAGGTGGAGAACCCATGTTAGGATAATTAAATTTACTTAAAGGAATACAAACAAAAATATTATTAGTTTAATTTCTATGTATTTTGAAGCAACTGGACTGATTTGATAGAAAATATCTGAAGGATACTCTTAACAATATTTGAAAACAGTCAATTAGTACAAAAAGCTGCAGTCTATAAAATTTAATACAATTAGTCGAGAAGTTTGATCGTTTCCTAAAAATTGAAAAAACTTGTGTCTATTGTAAAACGGTAAAAAATTACTATTACAGCAGTTCAGTTAATATCTCAAAAGTTTTGTTAATTGCAGTAAGCAAATAAATTATATTAAATGTTACCACGTAGTAATATTTCAAGTTTTAGCGTTGAAGTAGATAAAGTTTTGGGTCATCACATAGTAATTTTGAATTAGCAAATTCGCCATATAATATTAAGAAGCAAGCTCTCTTATTTATTTCGTAATTTGGGATCTGTTTGGATTATTAAACAATTCTGCTACTTATATTACGCTCAAGCTGAATCTGGTCTCAGTTTTTAACCGATTCCCTATTTTCTGCTCAAATTTTTATTGTGTCTTTTTGGTTAATATGGTGTATGACAGGAATTACTAACCATTATTAACATTTTTTTATTTAGGAGCTACTTTTGAATTAAAATGAGTTTAAATGTATTTCAAAATAAAAACATTTTAATTGTAACCAGTTCGTTTCACACGTATAAAGGATGTATTGTAGGAATATTGTCAAAAACTTCGAAAAAGTATAAACCTTTTTCCAAAAATGGTAGGAAAAAATTATATTTGTCTGTTATTATGTTTGTCTGTTTGCAGAAACATAGAAGAATGCAATTTGGGATGTTACTTATCAAGAGCTTACCTACAATGATATTTTTAATTATCTGCAACCCTCAAAGAGCATGAAAATTGCAACCATTAATGATTTTTCATTGTGTCTTTATTGAGTTGAAAATTTGCAGTTTAAAAAGTACCGTTTGAAAACTGTTCTTACAAAAAAAATACGGAACTGTGAAAATTTATAAGAGACTGAAAAGACCGTTTGATGAAAAAACGCTCTGTGATATACGCATCTACAAATGGAGTAAATTTTTTTAAATATTCCCGAGAACTTATCTAGAATGATGCACATTTTAAACGTCCAAAGACTAGATGATAGAAAACATTAATTTTTGGGATAAAAGAAGTTTATTCAAATTAGTCCCCTAATCGAGAAGTAAACAAAAAACGCAGAACATTATTCAAATTTATTTAATGACCCAGAAATATATTTTCACATTAATAGATATCATCTTTTTGGGATGTAGCCACAAGAACTGGCACTACAAAAACCTGGCTGAATGAATTTAAAAAAGGAACATTATATAGAAAAGCGCCATTCTCTAATTTACTGTTTTCTGTTAGTTTGGTATCGATTTATAAATTATAATTTAAATTTGGGCAACCACTGTATATTGACATTTTTACCTTCTTCATCTTCGCTGATAATTTCTTTATACAACATGTTGCATAGAAAAATAAACTTATTATCTATCCGTTTTGTGAAAGACAGACGAACCAATTACTACAATCTTGAAATTCTTTATACGCTGTACACTCTCACAAGTGACCACTATTTACATAATATACTGAATCTAGACCATCCACTCCTAGAGTAAGTTATTCTTTGCTTATTGCACCATTGTGCAAGTTATTGCAAATTGATTAACCTTCTTCACTGGCTAAAACTTACATACAATATCCTTTTGGAGCACCTTTGGTGACTTGATGCAATTTTTTTCTCAGTTCTTACACTAGACACTGAGTTTATGTCTAACTTATTGAGCGTTTTCTGGTTATAGGTTTTAAATCTGCGTTATGTTGTGGTTTTGGAGAAATTGGAATAGTTGCTATAAATCTTTTGAGGTTACTAGACATCTTCCTTTATATTTTCTCTACAACTGTTATTTTTGTTACTTAAAAAACCATCTGTTCTCCATACCACTGATCCCACTGTATTCCGAAGGGAAGGAAATTGGACCACCAAGTTACAAGTAAACTATGTTTCAAAACTACAAAGTTAGAGATAACACTGACCTCCAACTCATCTATACATAAACTTTATATCTATTTCTATCACACCTCATGCCGATATTGTTTTAATTTACCCACCATCAATTTTTCATTCGACTAAAAGTTTTTGTCATCAATATTTCCATAAAAATTACTGTAAATCTAATTTGTTGGAATATACCAAAAGTTATTGCAAATGAATCTGCTGCATGCTGATCCAACTCTCTAAGCTTTTAATAATATGCGCCCAACAAAAATAAAACATTCTGTACATTCTCCCACTGACATACAAAGCATGTTTTTTCTGAAAGCGGTGTTTATTTGACATACTCTAAAGACAAATAGTTCACTGCGAACATCTACGAAAGAATAACAAAGAAACGTAAGGACAAAATGTATAAAATTCCCTCTATACTATGTATATTTAAATAGTAGCTCTCCCTAGTGCGCGCTAGATTTTATTTCTGCTTTAAGCATCGTATGAATCGTATACTAAAAGTCGAATAAGCTGTAAAATATTTATAAGCGATATAAATCATCCCCGTTTCTGAGCAAGAGCTATCGGAGAACATACTAAAACTAACACAAATACCCCACCATTTTATTAAGTTTGCATCCGCATTTTTCACATTCCAGGTGCAATATTCGTCGTCGTGGAGGTTGTATTTCTTCACACTTCCGCACGATATGTATCCAATAAAGATCAATGAAACGGTTTTTATCATTGCACTGAAGGTCGTTGAGTAATATCTTGAAGCTGCATTAGAAAGCCCATTAGTCTTGAAATGTAACTTTAAAGTGTAGCTCGAATTATTTTTCTTATATTTAAAGTATTGATGTCTTTTGTGACTTTTGAATTCATGTGTTGTATAGAATATATAGTAGATACATCATCGTATCAAGGATACCAAACTCCCAACCTCAAAAAATTGTGCCGTAATATATTTTTGAATTTTCAGAACAAACAGATCCCAAACAGCACATTCATGAAACAATAATATCAACTCCATTAATCTTCTTTAGAATAAATATAAAAAAGAAACAACTAGTCGTCTTGGGCAAGAAAGTGGAATTGTATACATTACCAATATATTTATTCACTTAACTTAAATATTGATTGTCACTTTCGATATTCTTATTATTAAATTTAAAAGTATGTGCCTAGAAAAACTAAATAATTTTGACCTTGAAAGTTAAACATACAATGTGTACATATTTGATACGGAACACGAGTGTAGAATTTTACAGGGTGGGTCAATTTTTTTCAGAGTAGGGAGTTCATAGACACAGGTATGAGGTATATTGCTAAGGAGATAATGTTATGTCGTTGCTTGCTATGATTTTTTTAATAATGTTTTCGGAAAAATTTTTATTAGAAATTTGACAACACTGCGTTATTCAACATCCAAATACCCAAAATTTCATTAATTTATGTAGTTGCATGTTTTTTTATGGAGCCTCAAAGTCCCAAAAACTGAAAATTCTTATTTTAGTTTGAAAATGTAGGGGGGTTTTAGAAATGAGTAAAAACAATAAAATACTATTTAAACGGGTTGAAATGTCATGTTAAGAACGAAAAAGCAACTACTATTAACAAGTTAACAGTGCTTGTACAAATTAATACAGTCAAGGAAAACAAAATTGGAAACAAACACCAAAATATTCTAAATAAGTATTCATTCAAAATTATGCTATTAAAAATTCAAATATTTCCTTTTTCGACTAAACCACCTTGTAGTTCTATACATTTTTCAATTCCTTTTTTATTTTGTTTAGATACATTTAATAACGTTTCCTCGTTAATCTGATTACAACCTTCCGTAATTGGAGCACACAGTTCTGGAAGATTACGTGATCGATTTCTATACACAATGTTTTTCAAATATCCCCATAGAAAAAATCTGCTGGTGTAAGATCAGGTGTTCTTGGTGGCCAGTTTATTAAATTAGAGCGTCTACCTACACATCTGTTAGGAAAGTCTGTTTGAAGCCATTCTGCCACAGGTCTGGTGCAGTAGATAGGGGCACCATCTAGCTGAAGCATGAAATTTTGCCGTTAAAGCAAAGGAACATCATCAAATGAATCATAAAATTCAGTTCATAGAAACATATGAAAGATATTTCCATTTAAATTTCCATACAAAAAGGATGGGCCGTACAATCTTTGACCAGAAATGCCACAATAAACATTAATTTTCTGTAAGTACTGACGTTTGCAGTTAATTACATAATGGTGGTTTTCAGTACGAGTATTTTATGAACTTAGTATCCCGTCAGTAGAAAATGTAGCTACATCCGTGTAAATGATGTTTTTTAAAAAATTTGGATCTTGCAAATAGTTTTCTTGTGCACAGAGACAGAACTCCAACCTCCTCTGTACATCACCTGCTTCTAACGTGAGCGGGTATTTGACTTTAGATGGCCCAATATTTAGGTATTTTCTTTAAATGATTCCAAATTGTCATCTTACTCATATTGGGTAAATCTCGAACTGCATCAGATAAACTATTTGTAGGATTATTTCGGAAATATTCAGTTATAGTGTCCCTTTTCATTTGCTCGATGTCCTGAACCTTTTTTTACCGTAGATGAATTATTACCTAAAGAAAATTTGAACTGGTTAAAAAATACTACAAATTAGAACTTAAACATTTTCCACTGAGATCAAACATACGATTTATTCGTGATACAGTAGATGTCTAAAAGATGTCATGATTTGACATTTCACAATAGTATTTGTTTTTCACAGCAACCCTGATGAAACAAAAAATAAATAAATTTCTTTCCGATTTATAAAAATTATGTCTTTAGAGAAATTACCTATTTTAAAATGTAATGGTACTCATATTGTTTTTTCTTTCTTAACAGATATTTCAACCGTTTTAAATTGTATTTTACTGATTTTACTCATTTCTAAAAGCCCCTATATTTTCAAACAAATTGGAATTTTCAGTTTTTGAGACTTTGAGGCTCTATAAAAAAACATGCAACGATATAAATTAATGAAATTTTGGGTATTTGGATTTTAAATGATGCTGAATAACGCAGTGTTGTCAAATTTCTAATAAAAAAATCCCTAATACGATTTTCCAAAAACATCATTATTAAAAAAATCATAGCATGCCACGAGATAACATTATCTCCTTAGCAATATGTCCCATACGTGAGTCTATGCACTCCCTACTCTGAAAAAAATTGACATTAACCCTGTAAAATTCTACACTGGTGTTCCGGATGAAATCTGTACAAACTGTATATCAGCCTTGAATAGGTTTAAACTTTCCAATTACAAAAGCAGATTTATGACAACATCGCGTTACTCTGCTATTTCTTTTGATTTAAAGTTACGTCAAGGAATATTAAAATTACTCTTCCATAAATTTGAATTATGATAAAAATGTCATAAAACCCGTAGAGATCCAAACTTCAAACATACGAGTATTTTTGGCGTGTTCTTCGAAATTTTAGCTTGTGGACAACTGCGAGGGAGAAAGGAACTGATGTAATGTACGAAAGCAATTTCGCAAAAGCTATACCTACTTAAGTTAATGTAATAGGTATCCATCCAGTAGTATGAAATTCAAAACCAAATTAGCAAATGCCGGAAGTATTATGTTCTTATTGTAAGGTATTACGGAAATCTTAAAAATTGCTTTTTAAAACCAGGAAATTTAATACTCTGAGGCTTTCATTTAAATTTTACTTCATTATTTTTTCATAAGCTAGCGAAATGTGTCTTATTTTGCTTAAAATTGCAGTACGAGGTACTGGTAAAGCAGCGCATTTCATTAAGTACATTTACACAAACTCAGCTTAGTGGTAAATTTTAAAATAGGGCGATTGGTTTAAATATGTCTAACATAGGTTTTTTTTTGCAAAATAAAACTTTGGAATTTTGACAATGTTTCGAAGAAATATAGTTACACCTTATATGGTGCAGCGATTATAACCTAAATATTTTTGCTCCTGACATATAAACCCTTACGATATAAATATTTTAATACATCTTAATGTTCAAATAATATTTCCCTACATTTTTATATTAATTGATACGCTTCTTGCAGCTGTCTTCCGCAATTCTAAATAATATACAGGGTGGCCAAATGAAAACGAAACAGAGCCATTTTCAGGAACTGCGTCAAGATTGTAGAAAAACGCTCAGGCCCGTCGATTTTAGATTAAAGGGGGACATTCTTTGCTGGTATTTTTGATTCCGCCACTTTCACCCCCAAGCAAGGGTAAGCATCGCCCCAAAATATTTAAATGGCATTGGGGGTTGAGTAATATTTCTTTTGAAAGCTCGTACAATTCTCTTTACAACAGACTTTAAATTTTATAATTCTGCCCAATACTAATTAAGAATTTTGATTTTAATGTTGAAACTTATGTACAAACAATTAGTAACGGTAAAAATGTCAGTCATTCGAGTTAAGTACGCCAATGGTATAAATTTAGTATTTCTTGCGTTACATTGGTTTTTGGCGATTTGTTATCACTTTCGTAAAAAAAAACACAATTGTAAAAAACAGAAATTAATGCTATACACACACAATGAACGTAAAATTAGTGGATTCCAAATTATTTTGTAGTATTATTTGGAAGCGTTGGTTGGTAGTTTATTTAATTGTGTTTTTGAAAATTAAACACTATGGTTTATTCCATTGCGGAAAGGGTAGATATCATTTCGCTTTATGAACAATAAATGTGGGAATAGAACAGCTCAGCTATTTAATGAACAACATCAAGATCGACATGTCAGGAGGAAGTATGTTCTAGAGTTAGTAAAAAAATTTCAAGAAACAGGGAACGTAGCCAATAAAAAACGAGAAATTGAAAAACCTATAGTTAATGAAGCTAGTGAAGTTGCAGTTTTGGGCCAAGTTCATCTTGATCCTACATTAAGTACGAGGCAGCTGGCATCTGTGTCTGGGATCAATCGAATTAGCATACAAACCATTTTGAAGAAGAATAAATTCCATCCATACAAACCATTTTGAAGAAGAATAAATTCCATCCATGCAAAATATATTTAGTCCAGGAACTTCATGAGGATGATTATGACCGTCGTTTGCAATTTTGCGAAATAATGAGTGAGCGAGCAGGGAACGATCCACAGTTCCATTTTAACATATGTTTTTCTGATGAATGCAGTTTTTTCTTGAATTGGTCCGATTCAAACCCAAGAGTGTTTCACGAGGTGCATACACAGCAACCGGAAAAATTAAATGTATGGGCTGGAATTTTCGGTGACCGGCTGGAGGGTCAATTTTTTCTATCTGGTAATTTTGACTGGCCAAATGTATTTGCAATTACTGGAAGACGCTATTGACCCTGCCTTGACTGATATTATTGAAAATTTTCCAGAGTATGATGAAGAGCATTTGATTTTTCAACAGGACAGTGCTCCTCCGCATTATGCGTTAATTGTCCGTCAGTATTTGGACCAACGTTTTCTACGGAATTGGATTGGGAGAAGAGGCAGCATTGAGTGGCCTCTACGATCACCGGATTTATCGCCCCTTGATTTCTTTTTGTGGGGATACCTAAAAAGTAAAATTTATAAAACACAGCCAGCGTCGTTGGAAGATTTGCCTCAAAGAATCGTCTACGATTGCCGTCGAATCACTCTGGAAATGCTTCGGAATGTGCGCGAACGTTTCGAACAAAATCTTTATTCTTGTATGGAAGCGGGCGGTCATCAGTTTGAACATTTAATCAAGTAAGTAGTAAGTAAGCAACTAAACATAATTTAAATTTTAAAATGTAAATTTTTTTCAAAGTATTGGTCGGAATTATAAAATTTAAAGTCTGTTGTAAAGAGAATTGTAAGAGCTTTCAAAAGAAATATTACTCAACACTCAATGCCTTTTAAATATTTTGGGGTGATGCATACCCTTGCTTGGGGGTGAAACTGACGGAGTCAAAAATACAGCAAAGAATGTCCCTCTTTAATTTAAAATCGATGGGTCTGAGCGTTTTTCTACAATCTTTACGCAGTTCCTGAAAATCTGGCTCTGTTTCGTTTTCATTTGGCCACCCCGTATAACGATTATCACCTACGAGGTTTTACATCTGATATTGTATGATTTAGTGACGTCACAACCAGAAGTTTAGTTGATCTCTAATAGTAAATGATAAAAAGTAACGGCCATATTTTTATTCATTCAATTATTTTGGTTACTATTGTAAGATTAGCCATATTATAAAACGCCATTTTAAATAAGTTGACACCTTGTAGCGGTTAAATGAAGCGACTTTTGATTTCTAAATCAATATAAATTTTAAAAGTGACCAGGATATTTTAACTAAATAATATTTGCAATTTTGAATTATATAGTCTGTATATATAGTATATAAAAACTAATCGAAATGATTTACCTACACTATTTCAGATTAATTTTTTTTTTATTTAAATTAAAATGTACGCACCTTGACAAATTGTGCTTTGTGAGTAAATCATCAAGATGTTAACCACGCTTTCAGCTGGCCAGGAAGGGATTATTATAAATCTTAACTGCATGCAAGAAGATTTGAATGCACACAGAAAAGGCGTTGCTTGGAAAAATTATAATTTGCATATAGCTTATTTCCTCGTTTAGGAGAATTATGAGTTCAAATTTGCATGAGCACATACAGAATGGTTACGTGCACTTACCAACAACTTATTATCCGACATATATTGCCAACTTTAGAAATATAATATTAGCATGAGATCAGAGAACGAAATATAATACTATTAATGTCAAATGTAATTCTTGATTTATCGATCGAGAAAATAAAATTTGCATGTAGACTACTTTATCTGTTTACAGCGGCCGAAAAGCCTACGTGCCTACGGTGACGTCACTAACGAACGAGACTGACTAAATCAAAACATGGAAATCTTACTGTCGTTTTTCTAATTGTAATCATATTTCTAGAACTGCTGCAACCTAAGCATCTTCACATTATTCATTTTTGTAAATGTGGGAAATAGAAAGTCGCGTTTTACGTATCACAATCAAGTTAAATTATATCTGTTTAGTATATATAGTCACTATTTGTGTCAAAACGTCTAAATCTCGTTACTGACGTCATGCACCGATAGGACGAAACAAAGCTAGCTAATAAGCACACTCAAGGCACTAAATAAATGATTAACATTGATTGATTGATTGATTACCAAAGATTTGTGTCAACTGTCACAGAACACCTGACTGACCCTTGTGTTACTATTCCTTATTTTTTTGAATTTACAGTGTAACAAAATACCAAAAAGAAAAAGAAAAGCTAATCACTATTTAGGTATATACACAAAACGAATTTGAAAGCAAAAATTGGCATCATTATTTCTATTTTCGTTTAATTAATGTTTACAGTTACTATTAGATTAAAATTTTCAAGAACCAAAGCATTATTCATGAAACAAATTCTCAAATTTTGATGAAAATCGACGTAAGTAAATTATGGAATTTCGTTTAAGTTTAGCACAAGTTATTCTGTTAATTTAAATTTTACTCTATTTTAAATTTAATATACAGCGTGATAAAAAAGTTCTGCATAAAATTCATATTTTCGTTAAACAATTTTTTTTTCGAAAAACGGTGAGACCCGTCGATTTTTATTTGATCCAGGGCACCTTGTTATGTGGAAAAATTTTTTTTTCGATAATCCACTTACGGCAGCGATGACATAATTTTTTTTTAAATGACAACGCATATTTTTTTCGTTCGAAATTGATGACAGTGATAATTATCTAAACAACGGTGTGAAAATTTCGATGTCTTACATAACAATTTTTTTTAGAAAAATGCACCTTAAGTTCTTGAATGCAATAATTTGCTGTTTACGGATCAAATGCCTTAGAAAAAAATTTATTCGGCAGAAAGCATTTCAGATAACTTAAGTTGCAACTGGTGTTATGTAATATTTGCGGAATTATTCATCAGATATTGTCAGGATCCTGATTAAACTGCAAAATTTAGAACCAAGTTCAACCGCACAAAATCCAAATAGTATGTAGCAAATTAAGGTCGACTTTTTGTCTTCGAGTTTGCCGATAAATTCCTAAAAAAAAAAGATCCAAAGAAATGTTTACTTGAAAGGAGTAGATTACCTGAAATATTGAAGACTAAAAATCAGTACCGATTTAACATTCTTTGGTGAAATCGTTTAATTCGAAATGGCAAAACTTAGTGAACGCGAAAGAATTGATATTTTGAGGATGATTGGTTTCGGCGATAAGTTACGAACCCATCAAGAAGCTTGCCAATTATTTAATGCAACGTACCCTGACAGACCACCAATTACGCAATCTACGGTTAGTAGGGTACTGGCAAGGTTTGAGGAAACTGGTAGTGTGAAAGATGCTCCTCGTGCGGGTCGTCCTAGAGTAGATGATGAAACTAGATTGAATATCCTGGTGGAGCTCCAGGACAACCCTCATTCTAGTACAAGGTCGATTGCATTGAACAATGATATTTCACATGTAACTGTGGTGAACTTTCTCAAAAAAGAGAAATTTCACCCCTATAAGGGTCACTTGATACATGCATTGACTGAGGACGACCCAGACCGCCGTCTCCACTTTTGTGAAGATTTAATGCATCGATGTAACGGAGACCCCGACTTCCTCAAGAACATAATTTTTTCTGACGAGGCTACTTTTTATCTTAATGGATCGGTGCATCGACATAACTGCCGGTATTGGTCTCAGGAAAACCCGCACTGGGTGCAAGAAGTAGATCATCAGCACCCCCGAAAGGTGAACGTTTGGGCGGGAATAATAGGGCGTCGTATTTTAGGCCCGTATTTTTTCGAGGAAAATTTAACTGCTGCTCGCTATTTGGATTTCCTGCGGTTCGATTTGGTCCCAAGCTTAGCAGAGTTATTCCCGAACAACGAGGATCCTGATATTCCTGAGGAAAGAATTTGGTTTCAGCAGGATGGTGCACCGCCCCATTATGGAGTGCAAGTACGGGAGTACTTGAATAACACGTTTACTGGCCGGTGGATCGGGCGACGCGGAACAATCGAGTGGCCTCCGCGTTCGCCTGATTTAACACCTCTAGACTTTTTTTTGTGGGGCTATTTGAAATCGCGTGTGTACACAAACAGACCAGGTGATTTGGAAGAACTTAAAAACCGTATTCGTTTTGAAATAAATCAAATCGACCCGGGAATGCTTGAACGAAGTGTAGACGGCGTTTACACACGCTTAGGACAATGCCAAATGGTACAGGGTGGGCAATTCGAACAATTTCGCTAGACTTACACAAACATTAGTGTAATTTTACTCGTTTGAAATGTAATTTTGTCAACTTTGTCCTTTTCGGAGCCATTAATAGTGTAAGTAGACAATTATCACTTATAAGAACTTAAGGTGCATTTTTCTAAAAAAAATTGTTATGTAAGACATCGAAATTTTCACACCGTTGTTTAGATAATTATCACTGTCATCAATTTCGAACGAAAAAAATATGCGTTGTCATTTAAAAAAAAATTATGTCATCGCTGCCGTAAGTGGATTATCGAAAAAAAAATTTTTCCACATAATAAGGTGCCCTGGATCAAATAAAAATCGACGGGTCTCACCGTTTTTCGAAAAAAAAATTGTTTAACGAAAATATGAATTTTATGCAGAACTTTTTTACCACGCTGTATAACGTTCAAACACGCCTGTGTAGGTAAGTTTGATTTGCATGCATCATCCTTTATTCATTTTATGGTTTCATCTCAAGTTTCTTTTAAGATCGCTTACTTTATTAGTCGTAAATTCCATTCCCAAAGCCTTATTTAGCTTTTATCTAACATTTTCCGATCTAAACGAAACACGTTTGATTTACTTTTGAGTATGAAATAAGACTTCACGTAAATCTTTCCATATTGGTCATTTTTACAAAAAAAATGGGGTGATGAATGAAAAAAATTACTTACGTAATATAGCGAAAGAAATGAGATGAGAATAATGTACGAAAAATGAACCTTGACAGTTGTAAATTGGAGTTAATTCCTAAAGTTGATTTTTTTCTATAAATGTCACACATCAATCACCTTCTACTCAACTTTTGTTGGACTTATTGATGCTTACGACTGAGGTGCTAATGTCTCTTATTTATTGAGATATTTGACTTCATTCTTACTCAACACATAATAATTGGATAATATGAATACAATTACAAAATTATTAGAAAGGATACAGATACAAAATATTTATTTATAAATAGGTACATAGTAGGTAACAGTTGCAAAAATATTTTAAAAAAATTTATATAAAGGTATACAATTATAGTGTTTCAGATAAAGTCTAATTATTATTAATTTAAATAAATTCTAGTACACTCCGTACAATATTTGTTGAGATAGAATAGCAAGAAAAGAATAAGCCAATAAAGTTCTATTATCGGAACTACTGTAACAATTTACCGCGGCAGAGGTGTTTCCGCGTTATTTTCAGAATCTTAAAATACAATGTGTCCAATTAAGTCAGCACCATATGGGATACTTTTTTATTATTGGTTTTATGAAAAAAAGTTATTCCTGATAAAAAGTTCTGCATGGCCTAAAACCCAAAATGATATAATCGATTTCAATTTTTGCAGTTGTATACGAGGTTTATCGAAAAAAGTAAATTTTGCTCAAGAGTAAAGTACCTTTAGTTTTTTCAGTATCGACAGTTGATCGTAATAGAAAACTACGGTCAGGTATTCAATATTATCATTAAAAACAATCTTTAAGAATTTTTGAGTATAAATATAGTAGGAAACAAACAAATAAATTATAATTCAATTTTGCAAATCATAACACATTTATTGCATTGAATTAATTGGTTTGCATCCTTGATTTAATCTCTAAACGTATATTATTATCAATGCTAATACAGACAAGTTTTTAAAATAACAAAATCTGTTTTTTAATGGTAGATGGATAATATTGGATATCTGTCCATAGTTTTCTATTAAGATCAACTTTTCTTAATAACGATTGACGATATTGTAAAAAATAAAGGCACTTTACTCTTGAGCTAAATTTACATTTTTCGACAAACCTCGTATACGACTGCAAAGAATTGAAATCTAATTACTTCATTTTGGATTTTTGGGTCATGCAAAACTTTTTATAAAAACCAATAATAAAAAAGTATCCCAGACGGTACCAACTTAATTGTACACACTGTATTCTGTAGTCGTATTCTACATTGATTTTTTCTTGTAATTATGTCAGAGTAACTCGACATCGTATTCGTACATATTATTTTGCGTTATTTTTAGAAGTCCAATTTTAGAATCCAATTAAATGGGTTTTTAAATCGCAATTATTTTGATTAACTTGCATAATTTTTTTTTATAAGTTAGTTTGAGGTATATAATAACAATAAGTGACAGTAATTTTTTTCAACCCCTGGCCAGCAGTGAAAAAAGATCAAATAAAGGGTTTTTTCCAGATAACTCAAGGTAAGGGCTAGAAAAAAAGTTTCTTATAAAAGTTGTAGAGCATAAAATTCTACATGAAAATAGTCTATTCTCTTTTTCTTGTACTATGAAAATTAACAGAGTTAGGGAGGCTAGAAGTTAAGAGATGATTTCAGAAATTTAAAAAAATTGGCACAAGCAGAAAAATGAATGAATTTTATAATTTGTTTTTTAATCTACTCTAAAAAATGTAAACTATCTTGTAACTGTAACTGACCTCTGTATTGGTTGAGTTTGAAAAAAGTTTCCTGCCCATGGACAGTCCTAAATAAAAAAATATTGTAAACATTTTTTTCGAGGTACCTATTCCTTTCTATTGCTCGATATCGTATTTAAAAAAAGTTGTCTAAAGATTTGGAAACTAGACACTTCAAAAATGCTTTTTCTTATCTCTCTACGACCATTTTTCACTTTAAAAATTCACTAAAAAATTCATGAAAATTTTTTGTTCCTTTATTTTTTTTTTTCAATACTGTACTTTGGTACTTATGGAATAGAAAGGTTAAAAGATAAAAGGTAAAATATCCCTGTGGTAGTAACAAACATTATATTTGCTTTACATTATTCTATAGCTGAAACTAATCCTATTTGACCATTAAGGCAAGCATAAGGTAATTTACTATCAGAAAATATTCAATTTCTAGAATATGTGAGATAATAGAATCGACCGTGCAAATTCATAAATTTTATTTTCTATATAATATGGTGGAAAAGTAGGTATAATGATGTCTTTCTTTTATTAACTTTAAATGAGAGCCTATTATTGCTAGTATTATAAGTAATACACAAGTATACCTAAACATATTTACTCAATTCGTTCCTTAACGATGGAGCGTTGTCAGTAATACAATGATGCCATAGTGGAGGTTCCGTAATACTGACAAATGACAGCCTGATACTATTATTCTCGTTAAATTATAAATAGCAAAAACAGACTAGACTTGTCTGTTAAGAAACCTGTATTGTACCATTATAAAAGCTGAAGATGACAATAACTCCTGCCTGCGATATTGATCAGAGCATTAGCTTCCCTTATTTTGCCTGTTATGGGGCTATAAATTTGAAAAACCTCGTTCCGTTTATGATACGAAATAAAAAATAAATTGGCCCATTAGTAACCTCATAAATATCTTAAAATATATTAAACGGATTATTTAGAGCGTTGAATAAACCCTTGTTTATAAAAAGAATAAAATACAGATTGATCCATTGTAGCAGAATTTGAGCTCTAGCTGGAATAAAAAGTACAAACAATGGAATTTAGATATAAAATATCCTGTTGACATTGTATGCATAAGCGAAGAATTTCTCGTCTTTGGAGAGCTTTGCAGCTATTTGATTTATTTTTCTCCGATGCTGTAGTGCAGAAAGCTTGTGGGTTTCCAAGCATTTGCAATCCTTATCTCCTCCGGAAAGCGGCATAAAATATTTCGCACGGTTCTCATCAATGCTTTGTACTGACCACTTTATAAATCAATACAAATTTCGCGTTTCAGTACATAAAAACATTGTAAGTGAAGAATTTCCCACAATAGTTATTGGTATTACTATGGCCTACCCAAAAAATTGCATAACCTTATTCAAAAGGCAATAAAATATATTATTTAGTTAAGTATTCTTTTGCAAATTAAAATAATTATGTAATTCAAAAAATAAGCGTAATTTAATGTTTCATAGCTAGAAGATAATCTACCAAAAGCAAAAGCAACCACTTATTATCTCCAGAAACTCTTAGAATTAGCATTATTAGCACAATTAGTAGTTATTTTTCTATCTGTTTTAAATCAATAGCCAGCATTAAGTGATTCTTCTATTTATTTATTAATACTTGATCGAAACATATGTGGTTGGTATATCACATTTTTCAAATGAAGTAAATAATTTTTCTTCGGTGATCCGCTTCTTATATTTAATTAATAACGACTAGACTTAATTTATCACATAAAACCGATTTTCCGCAAACGGCGCTAGCATTATAAAAATGATTTATCTTGATTGGGAAGATGTATCGAAAGCACATATTTTTTTTTTCACCGAATTTAATCGCCGAAGACGGGAATGAAATCATTCCTTTGAAATGGCAAATCTATATATCAGTAATGTCTTTTTTTACTGAATCAATAGGAAATTAATAAACATTCGTCTATTTTTTATCGTTTTCTATGCACAATAATACTTGTACTCTACTTCAGGAGTTAACTGAGAAGGCCTTTTGCTAATTTTATAGAAAAAATATCTATTCAAACAAACTAATTCGTGAATTTTAAAAAAGAATATATAATATTGAACATTTTGACATTACGATTTGTTAAATAATATTATTTACTCCAATACAAGTGAAATATATGTCTGAACAATTTCCAAGCTGATTGCCACGTCGCGTCGTCGGCTTAAACTTCTTGATGTATCGAGAGACATGTTCTTGTTCAGAAAAAATCCTGAAACCGGTGTTTGGTTTGAACTCTTTTTATGTATGAATCATTTCCATATTCTAGATAACCATATTCCATGGTTTCAATTGATATAATTTTTATGTTTCTGTATTTTTATAGCTTCTTTATAATCTTGGCTCAACTGTCAGTTTTATGAACAAACTGAAGCAGCAGCTGTGACTGCTCCAGCTTTGGCAAATATCTACATGGAAGATTTCGAAAAGAAAGTCTTGAACTCAAGGACGTTAAAATTGATTGAGATGTGTTGGTGTTATATCATCTGTTTCATGGTTATAATACATATACATATACACATAAGAAGAATTTCTGAGCCACATTAATATAATTCATCTGGACATTGATTTCACCACGGGGTTGGAAAAACCATAACCTTCCTTTCCTAGATATCTTTATCTAATGGTACGCTAAGATACAACGTTTACAAAAAGGCACACCACATTTTTATCTATCCACCTCAGTACATCGAGCACACTCTGTCTGTGATCAAGAACTTTCGGATGAGACTGATAGTTCTCAAGGAAACAAATATACTAACAGAAATAGTTAACAAGTTATCTTACATCTGACATAAAAAACAATGTTAATATCATCATGGGGTAAACCTTTGCAGGAGCGATATACTCTAAGGTCTATACACAATCCCGTATACAAAGTAGACGAAGAGAGCGATAGATTAGCATGAGTTTAAAGGAACACAAATATCACTTAAAGAATAATAATGGAGAGAAGTCAGCAGTTGCAAAGCACATAGAAGACAGATGATATGTCTGAGTAATATCAAAATTCTAGTATGAAAAAATAGTGAACGTTATCTAGATTTCTTAAATACTCTTTTATATGATTTTATTCATGAACTCTCCATACATCACAGACGACAATTGTGGTATCAACAGGATGGTGCGCCATGCCACAGTACAAGAAATGCGAGTAATCTTTTCAATGGAAAAATAATTGATAGATATTCTCACATTTTCTGACCCTCTAGGTCGCCGGATCTGACCGTTCTCGATAATTTTTATTGGGCTATTTAAAAGAGAAGTATACCTGCTAGGGCCTTTTCAAAATATTGACCATTTGGAGGGAGTAATCGGAAGATACAATAACTCCTGTTATTACTAGAAATGTTTTAAAGGAATTTTCCACAAGGGCCATTTGTATGGAAAATGAAGGTGGATATGTGAAGGCTAATATGCAGTGACGAAGAAATGTATTTAAATTTTAGTTGCATGTAATGTTTACTATTGAAACTGTTTTGTGTTTTTGAAAAATGTTATTGTCAATTATTATTGAACGTAATTAATTTGTCGTGAATCTATTCATCCAAACGTCTTTTTGATGTAACTAATCAATGAGTTGTTCCATATGGTGAAGCTTGAAAAATATCATGTTTCAATATTGTCGGAAAACATTACTCATTATCACGTTCTAAGCTTGATTTTTAATTTTTGGCCTTGTCAAATTTGATTTTTTTTATATTTGGCCACCCTTTGTATGCGTGTGTATGCGTATGCGTGTATCTCAAGTTTGAAAAGTTTATATATATTCAAACACCAGACCTTTTTTTTTCGTAAAATTGATAATAAAAAAGCTACCCATTTGAAGAGAACTTAAAAGGACACACATTATGTACGTTTATGAAAATTTATCTAAATTAAAGGTAAATACGACCCTAGCGCATCGTTAATTTAGGCCAACTTTACGACTTGTTGCAACAATTTTATTTTTTTATCTAATTGTGTGCCCATAAAAGTTTCCAAATCAAAACAAATAAGTGTAAGATTACAGTTATACCAAGGATTATATATATTTTACCTCAAACCTTTTACACTGCGTTTTACGAACATTTTGTTTTCCTACATTCTCATTTATAGCATTATGAGAGCGTTTTATTTCTTTTGTATTTATTTTCTCAGTTGGCGCTCTACCGTTTCAATAACCTTCTTAAAGAATTTTTAATTAAAAGCTCGGTTTTAATCTTTGTTCCAATATAAAGGATACTTTTTTATAAAATTTATATTCAGGCCAATTTACACCGCGATTTTTAAGAAAGCAGAAGCAATTTTTTTTGTGTATTATCTAAAGCATTATACAAATTAAAATAATCAATGAATATGAAAGACAGTTGTATTTGTGACCATAAATCTTTTCGCGATTTTGCCAGTTGTCGATGTGTTACCTATAAATTTGAAGATATATGAATATAACCTCACTATTTAAGACGCGTCACTTCAATATTTTTACTACGAGTGTTAGAGGGTGTTGTTAGTCATTTCGCAACACATCTGTACTCTAAGGTATAAATCTAATATTGTACTATTGTAATAAGAAGTGGATCTTATTTGTGGAAGGGCGAAACGGGCGGTGACTATCAGACGCCTTCATTATAGCCATCCTCTATCGCATGGATTTCTATGTCTTACTTTATCGCTCTCACGTAACGGCAGATGGACCATCGGTACTTTCTGAACATGTATTTGTCTCTTCTAAACTCTACTAGCAGTGCTATTAGTTAAAAATATTTTATCATTCAAAATCTTCAGAGCTTCTTTCAGAACATTTTAAAATGCAAGTAACTTACAATGTCTACTAGCCATACCATCTACCCATCATACTTATATACTACTTTATTATCTGTTCTGACCGCCATTGGAATTGTAATAGGAAGCAGTTTACGCAAAATTTTTAAACTGACAGTAGACACCAAATTACTCTACAAAATACTATATAAAATCTTAATTATTTTATAACAGATTTATAGTTACTATGGTAGAAGTATCCTCCTAGCAGCCATATTTTTCAAACATGCTTGAGTCGAGATGTCAGCCATATTGTACACCAGAATTACGTCAAAAAGAAATTCAATTTTATAATATATGTCATGAAATAATTAGTTTAATGCATGTCTATTGAATTATATTTAATAAGTTGTTATGTACAAATTCTTTATTTTTTTTTTATTGAATCGAAAATTGTGACATCATTTTTCAAAAATTATTACAGGCGATTGCTAAATCTGCTTAATTTTAAAGGCGTTTAGTTTTTTTAAAGGTATCATGATATATTTCATTAATAAAATTTTCGTTGCAAGTAGTTTTTTATTTTCTAGATACATATTTAATTTTATTGTGTATATCGGTAAACATTAACTCTTGAGTACCTATCTTATATGGCCGACAATCAGCAATAGCCCAAAGCTTTCAGTTTTATTATTAATAAAACGATTTAGTATAGAAACACATAATTATAATGGTAAACAGTTTTGTTGCACTGTATATTGGAAACATTAATAAAACATTCATAGCTTTCAAGTTGGGAAAGCTTTTATAAAACATGTATAAAACTTTTTTTTTTGGAGACAATTATATCAGCAAATTAGTTTTATAAGACAATGTTTTCTGTATAAAGGTTTTATAGTATAACAAATACTGTAATAAATGCTGTAACAATGCAACGACAGAACACCAATTAGTGGAATAAATATTGTATGCGCAGCTTTTATAAAACGGTTTTATAAACTGCGCCTATTTTGGATTTATAAATGCTTATTTAATACTGTATAACTGTGCTCAACATCTTTTCATAAAGCTTTTACCTGTGAGAGAGTGGTTATATAGATATTCTTAAAGCTATTATAAATTTATTTGTGCTACTTGGGCTGTGTTTTCTATCAAAATAGCTTCTTGCGTTAATTTTGGAACACTCTTTATTAACAAATTAATTTACCGGTTTATTCTAGCGTTTAAAAAAGTACCACATGTACCGAGAACTTCTTGGCCAATTGGACTACAAATTGTTAATGTAGAATACGTTTTAGTTTCTACAAAAAATATTAAGAGCTTAAAAAAGTAACAAATATAAATCCTGAAACTGTACAACTAAAAGTCATTACGTTTCAGTAATTCTATGCATTGAAATTTCTATATTTTTACAATAAACTTTTTTAACACAGCTCCGGAGAGCAGATCGTAAATTTACGGAGCGTGAAACATTGTATGAATCCACTTCGAATATTTCGTTCCACCGCTATTTTCATTTGAACCTTTACAAACCGCCCCAACATTTTCATTGTGTACACTTGTCATTTTTTACACAATATATGTACCTATATAACACAGCAATGGTGAGACTTTTTCACAGGCTTAACTTGCCTTTAATTAGTAGTGAATTAATTACACGTTATTGGAAGAGCATTAATTGATATTTATATCACAAGCAATATTTCCTGAATTTAAATTAAAGCAACATTAAATTTCATTTGATTGCATCCTTGATTCAGAGTAATATATTTTCTGTGTACAATATCATTATTTAAATTATTCTTTCATAAAAAGCTTTCTTTTCTTGTATAAAATTCTTTGTAGGTGTATATCTCCCAGCAAACATCCTGAGTAGTTCGCAATGCTGTTACCTTGGATGATTTTCTATTTGGTCTTTCCTCCGTCATTTTGCTTGGAAAAAGTTTAACATTTTCACGTCACGTATAAAGTTTTACAAGTTATGTTACAGATGCGTTATTACAGCCTCAGTTTGGTTATCTATGTCTCAGGAAGAAAAGTAATAATAGAAACAGAGTACTGTACTTGCCAAATAAGTTACGAAGTTATAAATCTAGAATTTAATTAGGCCTATATCAGAATTCTCGCAGGATGTAAAAATATTACTTAATAATTTAGATACGGATAATGTTCATTTAGTTCTATTTTTATTCATTCATTAAAAATGAGACAGTTGAATGGAAGATTCTTGTTAAAATAAAACATCTAATCATAATTTAATTGTTGGTAATCAATGGTGTTTGTTGGTAGTCAATGGAGTTTTGGACACAAATTTAATGTCAAAATTTAAATCAAGATTTTAACAACGTTTCGGTTTACTTGAAAATTTAAGCATGCAAGTTTTTTTTTGCTACCAAAACCAAAAGTAAAGAAAACTGTCTTCAGTAAAAATTAGTAGTACTAGTTGAAACTAATAACCCCCCTAATCATTTTTGAGAAAAATAGTAAGGTTTCATTTCATTTCATGTTAAATAAAGATCTTAACCCATTAACCCCAATATTGGATTTTCGAGGGGGTATTTTTTAACCACGGGCACCATTGAACCCGGGCGGGGAATCAAATCAAATCTCCTGTACTCTATTTTTGGGGATGCTCTTTCAGATGGCGCCCACAGAATTAAACGGTGCTCACGGAAACGGACAAGTTGAAAAACACCACAATTTTCTTTTATTTTCAAAATTTATTTTGTTTTTTGAGGACATTATCGCTATTAAGATACGTGCCTAAAACCAATGGGAACGGTGCATAAAATCTCCCAACTTAAAGGATCCATTTAATCGATTGATGAATCAAAATGGCGGCTGAACCGGAACATGATGGCATCAGATTTTTACGATGGTGTTACTCGAAAAAGGCGACTTTTCTCGGAAAATTTCAAGGGACAAAAAGTCTTAGAACCAAAGAATGGAATTGGAATTTTCCCAAAATTTTTCAAAATTTCTACATAATCAGAAAAAAAAACAGGGAAAAAATCCTGGACATTCCTCTTTCTATTCTAAATACTTTTATCACTTTCATCTCTCGAATATTGCCCAACACACTGGGCTTGAAGGAGCGATAGGTTCCATGAAAATGACAAAGAAACTGAAAGCGGCATTCGATTCCTTGTTGATTTCCAATGAAAAATCCGTTTCAATTAAAATCCTACCTGATCCTGTTTCGAAAATATGTATATTTTTTTTACTTTTTATATAGTCTATCCAGAGTACTGAAGTATGCACATATGGCGAAAAAATTACTGTACTAGTACATAATCAATTTTGTGTGCGTGTGTATGCGTACGAGCGTGCATATGTGCATTTCTGTCCGTGAATATAAGATATTATTTCCACACCATCTATGAGATAAATATCACGGCGCGCTTTTTTTAAGATGGTGTCCTCTGTAGGTCTATTCCACTGTAGCTGTTCAGTTTCTAAATATTATAGTCCCAGGCCATCATTGTTCAATTACACAAAGCTGTCTTTCAAATGATCCAAAAGAACGTGGATTTTTAAAGCTTCAGAAACTCCTGTACTCTCAAAAGCTTTTCGAAGTTTTTTTCAAATTTTCATCAATTTCGTTTATATCAGCCTTTTTTGTGGAAAAACAAGTCTCTACAATCTTATTTATTGCCTTAAAAGTGGCAATGAAAGGCTGCAATTTGAAGAGATCTTGCCAAGGAATGCCACAGTAGGTACAGTGAATCATCGTCTTCTGGCTGCAGAAGGAGATGATGAAGATGACGATATGTACGTTATTGAGAAGTGCGTTCTTCCTGAACTCCATTTACTGCAAGGATTAGTCAATCCGTGAAAAAACTTTAATTTGGCCGAAAAAGCAAAAATTAGTAGCTAAAAATTATGATGGTGAAATTTTTCAAGTTAACGCTTGCAGAAAGCTCTTTAAACATTCAGATGGATTGAACGACCCTGAAATTTACGAAGAAGTTGGTCCATTCAAATTGCAGACTTTCATTGCCACTTTTAAGGCAATGAATAAGGTTGTAGAGACTTGTTTTTCTACAAAAAAGCTGATATAAATGAAATAGATGAAAATTTGAAAAAACATCGCAAAGCTTTTGAGAGTACAGGAGTTTCTCAAATTTTAAAAATCCACGTTCTTTTGGATGAAAGATTGTATTCTGTACTTGAACAATGATTGTCTGGGACTATGGTCAGAGCAGGCCGGTGAATCTGTTCACCGAGAATTTTTAAAATATTAGGAAAGATTTAAGATAAACTCAATTGATGATCCATCTTTTTTGACTAGATTATTTAAAGCAGTGGTTACATTTTCTTCATACCATTTATAAACAGTTATTTCAAATAAATGAGATAATTTTTTCATATGCAAATAGATAAAATATTTAGAAACTGAACAGCTATAGTGGGCTAGGTATACAGGGGACACAACTTTAGAAAAAGCGCGCCGTGATATTTATCTCATAAATGGTGTGGAAATTATATCTTATATTCACCGACAGAAATGCACATATGTACGCTCGTACGCATACACACGCACACAAAATTGATTACGTACTAGTATAGTCATTTTTTCGCCACATGTGCTTACTTCAGTATTAGTATTCAATACTCTGGATAGACTATATAAAAAGTAAAAAATATACATATTTTCGAAACAGGATCAGGTAGGATTTTAATTGAAACGGATTTTTCATTGGAAATCAATAAGGAATCGAATGCCGCTTTCCTTTTTCTTTGTCATTTTCATACAACCTATCGCTCCTTCAGGCCCAGTGTGCCAAACTTTAGTCGAAAATGGCCAAAATCGAAAATTTCGGGCAGTGATGAAATTTTAGGAAAAACATCAGGAAAATTGTAACTCCTATTTTCGATTCTGAATATTTTTCTTACCATTACATTCGCACCCTTGCCTGAAATTAGTCAATTCTTGTTATTCTTAGTCTCAACTGGGTTTATCACGAATGATTTTATCAATTTGGTCGAAAATTTGAAAAATAGCACAAATAATTCTGGGAATTCATGTGTACTCTTGACCAAATTCTAAGGCTTTCTTGTCTCTTAAGATTTTTTGAGAAAACCCATTTTTTATTAATAAAACCGTCGTAAAATCTTATGCTACCATTTTTCGGATCAGCCGCTATTTTAGTTAATCATGTAACATTATGTACTAAGTCTTCAAATTACGGTATAAAGATTGAAAATAGGAAAAAAATTTCCGTTATCGCGATCTGAAATTTTTTCTTTCAAATCCTGTTTCACCATCTGAAAGAGCATGCAATTCCAAAAACATAGAGTATAATAGGTTTTATTTGATTCCTGGCAATAGTGCTCGTTGTTCAAAGATCTCCTCGAAAATCCGATTTTGAGCATTTAATTAAAATCTATAGGTTGATTCGAGCAACTGAAATTACAATATATACAGACAACAAGATAACTTGAATATCTGAAAAGGTCCTCTTAATATACCTACACCTGCTACCGTCCTCTTTATGTACTTTCTCTAATTTGCTCAACAAATAATATGAAAGGCTGAATATTTTATCATGGTGAAAATATAAAATATTAACAAATGAAGTAGTTTACTTCAACTGCCTGCAAATGGTAATGTTTATTTCTTGGATACATATATTTTTTTAATATTTTTAATGACGGAATTAGTGAATTTAAATCGGTAATATTTTTCCAATTTTAATTTAACGAATATCTGTTGATACACTGATGGGAGATTTCTGCACCACTAATTTTTTTAGTAAGATTCTATAAATCAATGATTCCACCTTCTTCGCTAGAGGTCGCTATGATTTACTCGAAAATTGATGGATTATTGCCAGATTTGGCGATTTGTTACAAGTTAGACGACTTTTTATTAGCAATACATATTTGTAAAACTTAATTTTTTATTTTATAAATTATATGTGTTATTTAATTAACAAATAAATGTTAACTAATTTGTTACAGCAGAATCTAACTACTAGCCTTGATTATGCTGCCATCATATGGCGTTTGATTTGAAATTATCATTTAATACTGTCACAACGTATATGTATTTTATTTTTTTAATACTTAGATGAGATCAAAGTAAAAAAGGAGAATATAGTTTTTTGATATAGTTAAAAAGTTGTGAAGCCATATTGCGAATTAAATGTAAGTAGTATACGTTATTTTAAGATCCTGAATAAAAAATGTATCAATATTTCCATTATTTTCTAAACATTGTAGCTAAGGTTGTTTAAAAGTATCTGGATTAAATATAATCAATCTCATCACTAATTTTTCTACAAATTATTAAGTGAAGTTCAGTAACAGCCAAAGCAATTTGTGGTTGGCTGAACAAGTAACAAAAATGAATATTATATGTATTTTATTGATTTAGAGTTTATTTATTTGACTGAAGATAAATAGCCTCAGTTTCCATTTCCATTAACACATTATATTTTAAATTGTAAGTGTATATGTTTTATCTTGGAAATTTTCTAGTTCCACAGAAAGGATATAGGTACTTTTGTTTCAGAAAACGATATGACTTTAATGACGAAGACTTAAAATAGCTCTAAGTGAATTTAACAATTTTGTCTTTTTCTCTTTTGATGAGTTGTTCATCTCTAAGGAGATCTGCCGCTACTTGTGATAAGTAATTAAATAAGTTATGCATATTAATTAATGTCTATGTATTTACGAGGAATTATTAATGATTTATTTGATTCTCCAACTAAACTATACCATAGTAGGGTATTTACTACAAAATTATCCGATACCTGAATTTCAGATACTATTAGGATTCCAAACAAGTTGAACTAACAACTCTATTCAGTTGGCCTAGTTTGATCTAGCAATTCATGCACAAATAATCATTAAACATTGGGTCAACATGAATTAACTGTTGAGGTAAGTTTCTGATAGCAGCAGATTTTAGATATGTCTGCATATTCATTGGGCAAATTAGGTCCTGAAAGATCGGTAAAATGTCGGGAAGACCTTCATAACTCAGAAACTGCTTGGAAATTACCTAATTGGAATAAATTTAAATGACAAGATGTCTTTATTTGAAAGGCCCATTTGTAAAAATAACAAAGTATCTAGCTATGTGGATTTGAAAAGAGTATTGTTTTTATAATAACTCAATAACTGCGCCTGTAAAAATCACTTGTTAAAAAGTATATAGAACACAAAACCGAGATGTTTAAAGTATAGTAACTGTTTATGTAATGTTTAATTAGTTAGAAATAAAGAACTATTTAATAGCCAAACAACAATTATTTTTATTTTTTATTGATTTAATTTTTATTATATTTTTAACACTAACCTTTTGAAACAGCCAGATTTACTTAAATAAAAGTAAAAGATACCCATCTAAACAAGTCTATTTTTGTCAATTTTTTAAACCTCAAAATTTCACATTGTTAACACCATAATAAACCTGATTGCAATTAGCCCTTATCACATTTTTAAATATTATTTATTAAAGAACAGGCGCCTAGGGATATTTTTTGCTTTTATCTTAATTATATTAACTCGTCTAGACGCATAGATTCTATTTACTTTGCTGACCCTATTACAGAACAAATATAAAACAAGTTTATGTTTATTTTACTCAGAGAAGAACTAACTAATGGTCTCAATACGTACTATAAAAACTAGAGAATGACTGCACACTACTCTGATACCAAAGTTTTCACAGAGGGAAACTACATATTTATCTCCACGGGGTAATTAAAGTAGCATTAAGAGGTACCTAGCTACCCGCTATAAAAGTAAATTTTCATCCACATTATAAAAAAAAATAAGTGTTAAATTATAATAGGTAGTTGTCAATTACATATATAGGCTATAACTAAATTCTTATCCAAGCTTTAGTGGTGCATTCTACGAAACAAATTATTAAAATAAATTAATACACAGACTAGTAAAATATCTTAATAAATATTTGCTAAAACGTTTCGTTTTCAAGATACAGGGTGTTCAAAATTAACTAAGGAATATGGTATATAATATGCAAGGAATAGTTAAGAATAGTATAATTAATCGATAAATATGATATATAAAAATAATTTGATATCACTTAACAATAACTTTTGTAAAGCTTCTAGCCCTTTTTCATAGTATATCAACCAATTTAAAATACGTAGGATGAAAAACATTGTAAACGGAATTACGGCTCTATATGTAAAAAAATTTAGCAATATTTGTTGAGATAAGAATTCCAAGAAAAGAATAAGTCAATAAAGTTCTGTTATCGGAATTACTGTAACAATTTACCACGACATGGAATATTAAAATACATATACCTACGTTACTTTTCTACTGGGAATTAAGTTCCTATTTATTTTTCACCTCCGTTGATTAATAATAAATTACACTGAAAATGCACAGGACGATACACTTACAAAAAGACACAACTCCGTAACTGCAAGCAAAACACAGTATGCACTGCAAGCTGCTGCGGTGAACGCCTCGCCGCCAATGTCTTTCTACCTCGAGTGTCAAATGCGATTAATTCCAATAAAGTGACGCAGTTGTCTTTGAATTCTATCTCAGCAAATATCGTACGAGTGTTACTCAGTAATTTTTTCATAATTTAAAGAAACACACGTTATTTTAACAAAGCCTAACACCCCGTATTTAAAAAACAAAGGGTTTACACACACATGCGTATAACAACTTTTTTGGTTAATTTGTAACGTTACCAAAAGTTGAAAAGTTTGGCCTCCAAAGTTTGGCCAAAGAATTTTTATACCCTGAGTTATATGAAAACAATGTAAAATACCTTTCTTGATTGACGCATTTTTATTATTTATTAAGTTATTATTGTCTTTATCGTAAGACAAACTTTTTTTCAGGTAGCCAGATCACTAACAACGTAGGTTATCGAAGTGTCAGACCCCGATTTGAATGAAACTTCGCTATGTTATAGAGGACAAAAAAATACGAGACACGTATATTTTCTTTTCTGTCGGGTAAAAAGCATTCCTAAAGTTCTCCAAAAACAGTTTTTTTTTTCAATAAACAGTAACAGTAAGTTTAAGAATGGGAAAATTATTCTTAAATATGTAGATAACAGATTTCTTTGCACCAATCTTATTTAAACCAATTTTCAAAGACAAACTTGGGTAACTGTATAAAAAGACTGACCGTTTTACATAAATCCATAATACACCTTGCGACCCCTTTACAGGAAGACAAAAACAGACCTATATAAATATTTGCTTACAGGAATGCCCTTTTTCAGGTTTCCAGGAACTATCCCACCCGTTGTTTATCTAGTAAAGGTCTATGTATATGAAGCAATCAATTTATCTTTACAGTCGACCTAGTTAAATTAAGTAGATACTTGTATGAAACAAGATTTGCACGTTAATAGTGTTTTTGGGTTATATACTTCAAAATCCAATATCGTCAAACGATATTCAGACAATATGCTTTTTAATTAATAAGTACTTTAATTATTAACAACACAGTTTGTGAATAAATACAAGAATAACTACGTGAATATTGAATCAACAAAGAGGTAATCAACTTCTTTAGTCAACCGATATAAGTACTACTATAAGTTCAAAATATGCATTTAATAATCAGTTTTATTTTAAAACTATTATAGTATATATTTATTAATTATAATATATATGAACATCAAAGTTTATAGGGATAATAAAATAATATCTGTATTAACAAATTATAATTAAATTTAAAAGTTATGAAACAACATATACTCTGCATCAACAATATAACCACATTAATAAATAAATACCTCAGACTGATTTTAATTGACTTTTTTATTTACAAGAAATATACTTTTTTATAAAACTACCATGTTCTTAAACTTTTAAAAATGGTATTTTATTTATATCGCATACAATATAAAATTTTCAATACTAATATAACACTGTATAAACGAGAAACGCTAACATTTTTAAGAGTTCAAGAATAAGCGGAAATTTTATAAATGAAAAAATTTGGAAATAAAACGTCTCTATTCAGGATGCAATCGTCGAACGTAGTTCTACATATATTTGTAATAATTACCAATAAAAAATTTTGTATTAAAGGTACAATACTGTAACTTGTAACACCTTCAAAAGGTCTCTTCCAAACTACCGCATTTATTGATCAGTCAGGTAATGCTTGAATAAGTAAATGGGTTACGAAAGGCGTAGTACAAAGTTTTGTGGATATTTTTTTCATTAAATATTTTTTTAAATAATTGATTTATTGATGTAGAAGATTTCTTTATAAAATCCATAACATATTTTATGTACTATTTTTAATTAAAGAATTAATGAAAAATCTGTCGCAAAAATCTGTAGTTTTATTTATATTATTCTGACCTCAATTGAAAATTAACCTGTAAGCAAGCCGTATTTGTGCTACAAAATGCACAATTTGTGTTGTTTCGCTTTACTATTCCCATTAGCTATCCAGGGGAATGACGCTATAACACAAACACAATTACTAGAGTGAGTGGAGTAATAGTTTTTGAACTAACTGTCATAAGAGCATTTGTGCCCTTTATATAATCCTATTTCTAGGGTGCAGACAACTTTATTTAGTATTAACTCGACCAACTACAACTGCAATGTTAGTGTTAAATCAGAACGGAAACTCTACCATAAATTCCCAGCTTTATAGTCAATACAAGTGTAGGCAAAATCGGAATAAATGTATCGTTGCTGTATTTACAATGTTCGAAGACGTCCCGCATTGTTTCAATAGTTAATTTGTTGTGATTTTAGAAGTCTTATTGAAAAATTTGTTTGACAAATATTCCAATTGCCTTAAGCACACTTCCAATATCAAATTATTCCACGAACACAATCTAGAGTTATTTCTCTTGGTGGAAGTTAATATAGAAAACGTATAATATATCTCTGTATCGGATAAGAAATATCGGTAGGCAATCGAAACTTTCTATATTGCCCATATCTCAACTATATATGAGACGACGAACTATGAAATTATTCTGTTTACATAGAGGAAAAAACAGGTTTTGTTATGATTCTTGTCAACTCCTTATAAGAATAATTTCTTTTTCTGACTTGTATTATATGAAAAGCATATTAAATTAAATAATACCTTATTTTTATTGTCGAAATATGTTACAAAACTAAGAACTACGTACTTTTGAAAGGAAAACTATATCGGGTATTTTCCGAAGTAGATTTTAAAAATAAGAACAAAAAGTTTTTTGGCAAAACCGATTTACTTTTTTTTGCAAAAGCAATTTATTTTATTCAAAATAGTCCCCTTTCCACTCAATACAGCGATCGGCAAATGCATTTTTCCGATAAGGTAAAAGTCGTACGGTGCCAAATCAGGCGAATACGAGGAGTGGTCGACCGTTAAAATGTGACTTTTAGTCAAAAGATCGGTCACGAGTATCGATCGATAAGACGACGTATTGTCCGTGCAACAAACGCCAACTTTCTCCTACACGATATTCTGGCCGATTACGACTAATACGATACACCAAACGCTTCAAAACACCAAGATAGAATTGTGCATTAACGGTTTGGCCTGGTGGAACGAACTCTTGGAATCGTAAGAGTAAATCAACATTGTCTTCAGTTTTGATTTCTCCAAACGAGATTTTTTGGGTTTTGGCTAGTCTGGCGCCTTGCACTCGGCACTTTGGAACTTAGTTTCTGGATTATATTGAAAACACCACGTTTCATCACCATTTACAATATTGTAAAGTTTTTGCCCTTTTGTGCCTCCTTGATGTCCTTCGAATGTTGAATTTTGACGAATTTTTGGTCGCCAGTCAACTTGTGCGGAACAAACCGTGCACACGCTTTCGGTAGCCCAAATGTTCGACCAAATTGCGAAAATTTGATGTTTTTGACAAGTTCAATTCCAATTCCATGAATTTCAATGAAGATTTTGTCTGATCTTTGATGAATTCAGTCACGCACAGTTTCGATGGAATCTGCGGATCTCACGGATTTCGGTTAGCCCTCATGTTGCTCATCATTATAATAATTTTACCAAGTTTAAGACAAAACTTAGTAGCTCTTTCTTCGATGCTCATTTTTGTACCGATGACACAAACATACTGTCACTTTAGACGCATAGTCCAGTCAATAACCTTCTCGGGGTGAAAAATGTTTCATTGAAAATAACTGAATATATTGACTAATTCCAAGCAACTTTTATTCAATAAAGTTTTTTCTGAAAATCAATATTTTTGACTTATTTGCGAGTGAAAGTGTAAATTTTTTAACCAAAAAACCACTTTTTCAGACGGTTTTTTCCGAATAACTCAAAAAGTAAGTATTTTATCAAAAAATACCATTCTTATAAAAAATGTAGCTTATAAAAAAACAAAAAGAATGGTGTATTTATAGTGTCTATAGATCCAATACAAGCGGACTAATAGTTTGTTGAAGGTTGGTTCTTATTCGTTAAACGCCAAAATTGAAAGGTTGAACGTGAAGTAACCAAAAACCAATGTATTTTTCAGGGAATACTCATAGAACCTTTTTTAAAGTGCTTGAAAGAGCCTTTATTTTTATTTTTTATGAAAGTCCCTAGCATCAAACCTGAGCGAGTTATGACGAAAATAATGTTGGTCCGTATTTTTTTTTCGGCGAAAAAAAACGTGAAAATCACTCCCTAATTATTACCGCCCCAATTGAAAATAATCGTTACCACTTTACAATTAACTTTATGCACTTGTAATATGCTCTAGAAGTTTGACCGGTTTAAAATGCTTAATTTTCAAAAAAGTTGAGCTTGAAATGAAAAGAGAATTTTTATATTTTTGGAAAAAATTGTCTTTTCTTCAAAATAACTCAAAAACTATTAATGATACGCAAAATTTTGTAGAGTACAAAATTGTAGGTTTTGCTTTTTTGAAAATTTTGTTTTTTTTTCTGTAGGATAAAAATAAGTAAGATATGGCCGTTTAAAGTTTACATATGTTAGTAAATAGCAACTTGTTCAAGCCTTTTCAGCTCAAACCCTTACAAAAATAAGCGCTGAAAGAAAATTTAACTTATTTGATCTTATAGCTCTTGAAGAAACCTACAAAATTGCTTTTTTGAAGGGCTTGATAACATAAAAACTAAACGAGTTATGGGTAAAAAACTAAACACATATCTTTGCAGATATCAGAACACGTATATTGAAGCGTTGATGAATACACATTATAGATATATTTTACGAATAGAAGTAGGAATTTTAGGAATAGAATAGAAAAGGGTAAAAAACTAAACACATATCTTTGCAGATATCAGAACACGTATATTGAAGCGTTGATGAATACACATTATAGCTATATTTTACGAATAGAAGTAGGAATTTTAGGAATAGAATAGAAAAGGAAGACGAGAGCGAAGAGGATTTTTGATTATTATTTATGTTATTTGCAATAAAAAAATTTTTGTTATAAAAATTAAAATCCATATAAAAATAAAATTCTTATTTTCCCTATCTTTTATTGAAAATTTTAATCAGTAGGGGTTTTTTAAGGTTTGATAAAATAAATACATTACATTTTAAATGCAGGTATGATAGGGTGGAAGAATGTTGGCTTGGGTCAATGTCCCATTGACACCGGTTGGCATTTGACCTCCCTCCTAATTAATGAGGTTTTCCAGGTTTTCCTCATTCCTGCACTGAATGGTGGTTAGGGCCTACCAACATAAGTCGTTCCTGAGCCCAAAGGCGGCCTACTTAATAATCATAATATGCCGCCTCCTCTCCGCACAAGTCACCGACTTCTGGGTTAATTCTCGTGGTTAGAATGAGGGGTAGAGATATAATTATTATTATTGTTGTATTATATTTTGAACAAAAAAAAAATTTAACTAACGGATGGTTTTTATAAGCATTGAAGGATTGAAATAATTAAAAATTAAAACAGTAAAGAAATCTTAATTTAATATCACTGTATCATTAAATTATTCCAAGTTGCTGAATAATACTTTTCAACATTATTTTTTAATGATTACTGTCATAGGAGGTGGTTTTTAGGGATTGACAATTTTCAATTCATCATAATAACTTATTTAATGATTATTTCAACCTATTACACGCTCGAATCTACAATTCTATAATTATTTTCGAATAGGAGTAGTTTTCACCCCTATAAAAAGCAACCACCGGCACAGTCAACTTTGAAGTAGAGGATAAGTAGAACCTAAATCCAAATTTTGGTGCAAATCGGTGCCGTTTGGGAAAATTATACAGTAACGCCGTATTTTACATTCAATGACTGGATAGCAATAACTCCGCTTTTATTCGTCCAAATGTCATGAAATTTTGACAGCACACCAGTAAAGGATCTACCATTGCCAATAGATGGCCTCACTAGAAATACCTCTATTTTTGAAAAGTCCTATTCACTTTAAAACGCACCTTATATATTAAATTCTACCTTGTGTTATAGGTAAATCCATTTTTTTGTTTTAATTTTGATTTATTTAGAATTCGATATTAAATACAATTCTATTGTTTCTATAAATAGCTTATAAGAGAAAATTAGAATTTAATATAACAAAGGATGCTGTGTAATTGAATGAAATAATTTCGGTTGTTGTGCCCTACGATGCAAATTTAACTGTATAATTTATATAAGCACCCAAAAATAAATTAAATGAAGAACACTGAATGTTCCTCTACGACGACCTAGTTGCATAATTCGCCGTCTTGCTGGATGCTTTTGTTGCTCGCCTTTGAACAATAATTTCCTTAAATTAAAGAATGATAGTTAGTAAGAGTTTCCTGCCAGGCACACATATTACATAGTAGGTAGGTACTACTTTCTCATACAAAATTGCTTTCCAACAAATACTCTTTTAAAAGGACTCGATCGCTGTTAGCTATTAAATAAGTCTTGTACCGGTCAGAGAAAAAGTATAAAAATAAGGCACGTTGGACCGCGTTGAATTTGTAACTAGTACTTTTAACAAATAGCTGCGCTTATTCGGCACTTTGTCTAACTGAATTGCAGTCTCTTGTAGTATACGAAAGCTGCAGTTAATCTGGGTTGCTTCGTTAACGTCGATAAACCTATGTAAAGTAATTGATGGTCCCACAAAAGTTTTGGTGACGATTAATTGTTTTCTGGTTTTAAAACTCAGAGAAAATATAAAAATAAAACAATCTCTTACATCTTACATAATTTCAGGAGTGCATAGGATTCTCTAAATCTGCATATAGATATTTGCAATCAACGTTCTAATTAAAAAAAAACTAATCGATTTTTTCACACGAAAAAATATTAATACGCCTCGTATAGCACATGACAAGAGCTACCTTTAATTTGATATATCTATTGGTCGATATTTTTTGTTGTTATACATATAGAGTGTCCAAAATTGGATACGAATGATACGATAACTTTGCTACTTCAAATATTGTCATGAATAGAGGGATAGTTATGTTGCCTGATTTATTATTTAATTTAATTTAATGTTTTCTGTTAATTTATCGTGTTCTGGATTCGAAAAGCTGTACGAGTTTAGATAAATATCGCATTACTTCCATTTTTGCTACTATATTTAGATATAGTATTAAAATTTTAACGCAACATTTCGTTCTTTTACACTGAGAGAAACGTTAGTTTACATGGAAGCATTTCTATTTGTCCTAAACCAGGTTTGAATACTCTCTAGCATATGTAGCAATAATTTCTTGCAACTCTATCTTGTTTATTTTAAGAATATCCTATTACTATTTAACGGACTAATTTAATAGTTAACTAATTGCAACAATTGTGATTATTACCAAATTATACATGTTTACCGTTACTTTATGATTATTTACGATACTTTTACTATCAAAGCACCATAAGATCAAATTTAACTTGGACATATTATTGGGTATACAAGGTGATTCAGAACTTATCCAAAAACAAATTTTGGATATACAGGGGACAAATACAATTTTGTAAAGAAAAAATCAAAAAGGGTAGTTTGAAAATTATTTAAAAATAAACTTCTGCACGGCACTGGAAACTGGTCCACTGTAAAACCTGACATCGCACAAAAACGGACAAAAATTTTCGCAAGGAAAGAAATAAATAAAATTTTATAGCACCTATTTTATATCAGCAAATTCAACTGCTTTTGCCGTTATTGTTATTATTAATTAATAAAATTAAATTGTGGTTTTAAATTATAAAATAGTTTGACATACAACAACTGTTCAAATTTTTTTCCACCGATGTGTAAACACATTTGGGTCCGTCTTATTCGGTTTCTACGAACTAACACAAATTTATCTTGCTTCACCATAAATTAAAACGATATCCATCAACTCCGAGTAACGATACACGCAAGCCACTTTTGACACTAACTACTAAAAAACTATTGTAAACACCACAGATAACAGGTAAACACTATCGCAACGACGATTGTAAAATTGAATTTCTGTATTCGGAGTCGTTGAAGCCACGTGGCTCTCCACGCGTATTGCGAATGACGCTAGAGGCTACAGTTGTCCAGCTATGTAATGGTTGAATGTAGTACAACTTCAATAATTCGGAAACTATAAGGATTTTACAATTTTGTTTTTACGAAATCTACTCCATTTCTCATGCCACATCTATTCCTAATTTTTTTTTTTGGATAAGTTGTGAATCACCCTGTATAAAGATATTTACTATGTGTAGACTATTGTGTGCTCTTTTCTAAATATTTTTTTTAATAAAAAAATGTTTAACATGAAAAACATTTTTTTTTGCGAATTACGTTGCAAATGACAAAAAAAACAAGATTACAAGAATATAGCGGAAAAAATTATTTTTATCTGAAATTAGAAAAAAACTATTTAAAATGAACATTTTCCTATTGCGCTTAAAAACAGAAATGAATCAAAATTCATTTATAATACAGTCTTTTTATTTCATTAAAGATAAAATTTGACTTGAAATATAATGGGTACAAAATCAAAGAGCTTAACATATAGGTAGAGACTTCTCAAAATTGAAAAATTTTATAAAGTTAAAAATATATTTCAAAACACATACGTTCAATCTAGATGGGCATCTTCTTATTATACCTGTAGGTACCTACATAAGTAAAACAAATATGTACGAAAACACAGTATAATACAATTATTAACAGATGTTTTGTATACTTACATAACAAAACATTAACTTTACTGTAAAATTTCCACTTTGTTCTTAATAACCTAGAAATACATTGATCGGAGATTTTGAATCTTGTGCAGGAAAACAACTCACAAAGTGGTGCAAGATAGTATTGAATAAATTTCATTCAATTAAACTAATTAATATTACTTAATGGTAAATAGATTTCTTTCCTATTATCAAACGCAATAGTATAATGCTGAAGCCACACTTACGTTAACGTGTAACGTCCATTATCGCGATGATTATTGTGTTAAAAATAATAGATTAAATGCGGTAAAGTGAATAGCTACTCTTGTGTTTGATATCTACTCAACAAATAATGCGTTATTTGATAAAATCATCATGGAGATTGAGGCCGCTTTACAGTTCTATTATATTAACGTGATTTTTATTTTATGCTTTTCGTCTAGGATCCGTTTGAAACACTTCTACATAAGAAATACATAAGTGACATAAAACCTTTATGAGTTCGTCACCATTTGCTTAAGATCTAGGACTTGTATTAGATCTTGATTACTCTTAAATGGATGAGCATTATTCTAAGTTCTTCATGTGTTTCAACAGAAAGAAGTTCGTAATACAATTAGCAATCTGACGCTTATATGTCAAAAAAAAATAGATAATGGTTACGTTATCAATATTTTTTTATCGTAATCTCTTCATCGGGTTGATATTGCATTTGTATAAATAATAAAGTTTAATACAAAACAAATAATTCAGTAAAATAATAAATTCAATATAAGTTTCGTAAATTTGGCATGAAAAATATATATAGGATAACATTTAGAAGTCTCACAATACTAGCTCTATTTTGAAAATTTAAGAGTTCTGCAAATGACGTAAGAAGGGTAACTATTTAGTCACACGCATCGGTTTGAATGACAACCGAGCAAGCTTAAACTAGAACATCTTGATTTCGACCACGTCAACTATCATTCGTTGAAATGAACTGGATTTATCAGAGCAATCGCTGGAAATACGTAAGAGTCTCAAATGCTGATGCTAAAATGTTCCTTACTTATTTTGATATCCCTAACCAAAATAAAATAACATTAAATGTTAATAGTTAATAGTAAAAATATTAAGATAATTCAAATTAGTTCCAAGCATTTTTCCAAATTATCATCAAAAAATATAACCATACTTTAATATCAAGGCCAAAAATATAGAATAACTATGTCAAGAGTGTCTACAATCTGTCTAAATTAATACGAATTATTGCTATTCTTTCGTTTGATTGGAGTTTATTTAAATTTTTAGAAATACATCGAATTAACCTAATGTATTTAAAATAATGTAAAAGTACAAGAGTTAATAACAAAAATGTTAAAAAGTAATTCATTTAAAAGTAATTTGAATTCTAGCCCTGAACTACTCCAGCGTTTAATACAATGTATATGCTGCACCACACACAGAATTGAACAAGTCTAGTCGAGTTTGCTTCAAAGGTACTTGGAGCAGTTCAACTTAGATATGCAATCTGATAATGCTGATTGTACGGAAAATAAAAAGTTCCTTCTTTGAGCGTGAAATGTAAATTTAAACCACAATTTCATATCTCTCTAGAAGTGCCATAATAAAAAAAAATTTTAACTAAAATTCTTTAAATTTGCAACGATTTGAATATAAAAATCCCAGAAGGAAAAATAATAAAAGTAGTGAAATGGACGTCAAAAGATGGTTTAGAGAAATAAATCCTTCCAAGCAGACAGATAAACGTGTAGATAGCTAAAATCTTAACCTACTTTCAAAATTGCTTATGTAGATACGTTTGTGAGTAGTTGATCTCTAATATTTTCAATGCATAGGTGTACTTAACACATAAAAAAATACGTACGTAAATGTTTAAATGCTACTTCACTATCGAGCTTAGGCAACCAGCACTGCAGGTTTCGTTTACGATGAACAATGACGCATCATTACGCCATCGTTATTATCATTAATCGTTAATATTAAAATATTTCATAAATTTTTATACATACCTACTTGAATTATTAGAAGAATATACTTATTCAAATTTATGATTATCCCAAATATTGTTGATAAACTATAATTATATTGCAAAAGGCATGCATACTCTACAAACTTTAGCGCTGGTACTGCGCTGAATTCTATATTTAACAGTAGACTGAAACTTCACTTATTAGAAATGTAAAAGTCGTTAAATAGTCTTACTAGTACAAAGTTCTTTCAAATCGCTAACTAACTTAAAGTCAAGTTTTCTGGATCCTTTACAAAAAGAAGGTTACAGAGTTTACAGTTATTTTGGTTTTTTCATTTTTTTTTTAAAGCGTTTAAAGAAATAGCTACGGGAGAAACCGTAATAAATAATACTGAAATATATGGTATTTTAGTTCCTACTCGTTTCCAAGAATATATTTCATGAAATTGTATTATAATTTCTTATTTTCCAAATAAAATACCCATTTGTTACAGTTATTTTCGATCAATCATTGAAATTCATTCTCGAATATCGCAAACCGTATTAATATTATGATTTGCCATCACGCAAATGCTTATGGTTGCTTTATACAGTTATTAGGAATAAACGATCAGATATCTACATATTTATGTGCCTAAATAATTTCTCAAATAGATGTAGAAATAATGACTTATTGTTTTACGTTGTTTTTTAATTTAAACACAAAAATTTTTATTCTTTAAATAATTGAGGAATATTTTCAGGTTTTATCATCACAGAAATATGTTATAAATGCACTGAAGCTGCATGCAAATTAAATTCTGCTGCGTTACAGACCTATTTGTTTTGTTTGATCTGAAATGGAAGATTGCTTTGTACGTAATTAAATTTAGTTTAACGTTAATGATGCTGCGCCAAACATTGTGGGCTTAACTATTATTATTCTATGTTGTTATAATAAATCAATTTGATTTACAGTAAGATTAACGGCAAAATCAATAACCTTTGTTGCCATGTAATAAGTTGATGGGCCTTCTTAACTTGATGAAATCTGAAATAAATTGAAACTGATTCGAATTTAATCATTTGACTATAAATAGAAGCTGATGATCGGCCTTCCGTATTAAACTGTTAAGAAGCTAATAGTAATAGTGATAACATCCCGGAATAAATCGATATTCGTGAAGTACCGCAGCAATTGTTTTTGACAAACTGTGAATTATACAGGATGTATCACAAAATCATACTATATGGATTTTCTGTATTTTTGCTGGAACATTTATGTCGTGACTAAACTAAATATTTGTGCTCTGCTTTGGTAATATTGATGCAAGCGTTTTTTCTAACCTTAAAAAACAGATTGATTTAGCAAAAAGTGGTGCTTATTTCTGCTGAAATGCTGTGTAGCTGACTTCACGAGAAGGAACCGTGCTTGTAATAAATGAATAACAATGGATACTCGAGTGCATAGTAATATATATAAATTAGGATTCCAACCTAACCTTTAAAATTTGCGTGAAAGCATTCAATACGTACATATTTTATGGCAATCGGTACATAGAATTTTTCCAGTACGTTTTTTAAAGAACTGAGTACAAATTTGACACCAGAATTGATCAATTACTTTCTAATCTCAATTTGCATGAATCTTTTGCAGTCGGAAATCAGCAAGTTTCACGAGTCCAAAATCTCAGACAGGCGAGCAAAGCGAGATTTAGCGCTTATAAATCTAAACTCCAAACTCTCTAGCCAAGGTAACCAGGGGCAACGAACCATGATTTTTTTGAGGTTAAGAAGTAGTCATTATTTAATTGTTTAATTCTGATCAATTTGTCAGCCAAATATGTACTGTTATCTTTAAAATATCTATTAGAGAAATGCTATGTTCCGATTTCCATACAATTTGTACTTATCGAATGCAACAAGTTTTAAAGTCATTCTAATATACGTTAATAGCACTTGTAGCAAGTACTTGAATATGCATTTTCATATTGCTCGTAAGGTCAGCTTCGTAGCTTTTCTTCAGAAATAAGCTTAATTTTTTCCACGTCAACCTATTTTTTGGGGTTAGAAAAATGCTGACATGATGACACAATTCTGATATCAAATTCATATGTATGTGCATGGGGGGGGGGGGGTAGTTATTGATTTCTAATGGTAACTATATAATGAATACCACAAATAGTACCAAAGCTATAGTCCAAAACAAGTTTTAATGAAAATTGAAAATCATCTTATACAGTGAGTCGGGAAATAGCACCAAACTCCAGGAATGGATTATAAACTAAAATGTTGTTATGAGATGTTCATTTGTTTTAAAGCTATGACGGGCATTTCAATAAAAAAAATAATAATTTATTGATAAATCATGGCGTTCTTTCGTTAAATGTTCAAAAACACCACCGTTCTATCTAAACATCTAAACACTTTCGGCTTCGTCTCCGGATAGCTGTATTCCTCTCTTTAATAAATGCTGCAATCTTAATGATGCGTCGAATTAGTGCCTCCCGAGTGTTTACTCTAACTATATACACTTCATTTGTGAACCAGCCCCATAAACAGTGATATAGTGCTGTGAGGTCTGGAGCTCTTGGAGGCCAATTGATAGAACCACCACGGATAATCCAACGCCCTGGAAACCTCTTGTTCAAATGTATCTTGACTGGACGAGCGAAATGTGCGGGAGCTCCATCGTGCTACATTCTCATTCTTAAAATAGGAACATCCTCTAGTAGTATGTAATTTTAATTAATTTTGTAAAAAAAATTAAATAGTAGTCTCCTGCGAATCTATTTTCTAAAATGAATGAATACCAGAGTATGCTGAAAATTACTTTCGAGTATTTCTTAAGGATTTACGACTAACCGTATATGAGAGTTCCCAGTACGTATTAGTTATGCCGCATGCCGTCACGAGTTAATGTTGCTTCATTCGTAAAAAGTATGCGGGATACAACAAGATGATTGTTATTGATCCATCGACAAAAATCGATATGCTTAGCATAATCTTCTGGTTGTAGGTGTTGTACTCTTTGTACATGGTACGAATATAAGGTTTGCTCGAGGAGGGCTTTTATTACTCTCTTTTGTGGAATGCCCAACAGAGTAGCAATTCTTCGTGTGCTGGTAGTTGCATCATATTCTATGTACTAGACACAGAATATTTTCTGCTTCTTCTTTCAGCACTTACCAACACTCCGAAGTTTTTCGGTTTCGCACAGTTTGTTGAAAACTCCGATAAATAAATTTTTATCAGGACATATGTGATGTAGAAACCGTTGACGACATTCGTCAACAGCATCATTAGTATTCTCATTACAAAAGCTATAACTTGAAAACAAATGAAAATCGCATAACAACATTTGTGTTTTTTCTCATTATTTTGTGTAGAATTCATTCCCGGAGTTTGGTGCGATTCTCTCGTCTCACCCTGTATATTAAGAAATTTTGGCACAGGACTTTCTTAAGCGACCATTCGGTAATCGTCTGTTTTGCCCCTCTCCACAAATAAAGTTTGTCACAAAGCATTCTGTATACATCTTCAAATTTATTGTTATGTAAATGATATTCTGAAACTTTTGTTTCAATCTGTAATTATAAAGTATGAGTTGAGAGTAGGTACTTGTGCTTGTTTTCATTTAAATATTCCAAACTTCACTTCCTTCGTTATGAATTAGTTTTAAAAGTTGCCATCATTAAGCTGCTATTTACTGTCTTATTTTAAATTTTACTTCATATTTTTCTATAATAATTTCATTACTTGTTAAATTACTTTTATAAAATCACTATTACCATGTCAAATAATGACGCATTGCTAGTTTATATTCTAAAACTACTATTGAAACTAAATTGACCAGAAGATTATTCAGTTTCTGCGTTCATTCCCAAGTATTAATCTTCCAAACTGAAGATGTCGAAACGTAGAAATCTAAATGTAAGACGTAGGCAACCAGTGCAGAAAGCGTATAATCATTGACAACCCGCACAAAAGCCTATAAACCAAGCTAAACCAAAGTTAGTATCGATAATAAAAACACAAATAGGTAACTCAGCCCTTAAAATAGTAACAAGGATGGAAGGTATACATCTTAAACGCTATAGAGGTTATCATAATCTTGCATAAAATACACTTTGAATACGTATTGTAGTTGGAACATATTCGGAATAGCTATTACAATAAACATAATGCAGTCGTTTGAAGTTGTTAGAAACTAGGTTTTCGTGTGGCAGAGTCAGATAACGAGTTCTGAATGGCAGGAGCTTTCAGATAGTGTACAACCAACATTGGGTGTAAAAATGTACGTGCAATGGCTTTCCTTTTAATAAATTTTCCCTTGGGTACAGACCCATCTCCGAGCAATCTATAGAGATATATTCGTTTAACTTTTTCAATACCCTATTCTTTTCGCTCGACAATCTAAATTGGATATTATCCGACATCCGAGATTAAACAAAGCAAATTCTGAATTACGTGAAGAAGTATCTTATCTGTATTACTTAACCGTAATTGGAGATTTTATGGAAAAAATAAAATAAAGAACCTGTACAGAATACGAGGTTAATTATCGATGTACAGATTTTTTACCCATTTTTGTGCGTGCATCTCTTTGATTAAAGTTTAAAGGTGTGATTCACAGCAGGTGCAAAAACATTCAGAACAACATACGGCATCAAAATGTTGCAAGCCAGTGTTTCAATAATTTGGGAGCTGAGGCGTGTTGAAGTTAAAAAAAAGCAGCAGATCTGAAAAAACAGGCATTTTTTGTTTATTTTTTATTCCGTAATAAGACTATTTACGTGCAACATTTAAAATAATTCGATTTTGTGTCAAAATAAATAAAGAAACACTGAAATCATGTTTTTTAACTTCAAGACAAAAAATATATATTTAATTTCAGTACAAAAAAATCCAATAGATTCAAATCTGGGCAACATGGACGGTATCCTGTAACACCTTATCAATTTCTTGTTTTTTTCTAATCTTTTTGTTCTGGGAGATTAATGATTAAAAAAATTAATTTTGTCTTGTTTGCTCTTATTAAATAGGTTTATCTTCATCCATTTTCAATATCATGTAACATTTAAACTGTTGATAATTGGACAAGTTTATGAAAAACTTATGTTTTTTATATTTTTGGTGATTATTCTCTCTTCATTTTTTTACACTTAGCAAGTATTTTTCAAACTGAAATGGCCTGAAATTGCTAATTAGATATTTAATAATTAAAATTATTTTATATACTGCTTTGGTATATTTTAAATATCTACATTAAATAAAGAACTATTTATTTTTACTTTAATTTAAATAAATTCAAAATGTTCATAAAAATCGTATCAAATGAATTCATTGTTCTTTAATACTCTGGTCTTTGTCATCCACTATTTAATAATTTTTGACAAAGACCAATACACGATAATTATTGACACGATAGATTTTATTATTTCTGCATTTTAGTTAAGGATTGCTTTTTCAAATTGCCTTATTGTTAAATAATAATCGAACAAAATTATACATATAAAACACAAAGCTTTTCGAAAAACTTAAATTTTGACAACATCGTTAAAAATGTTGATAACATGATTGGCTTAACGTGAATTATTTATTTAACTAATCAATATTTGCCTGTTTTACTAAACTCCTTTTTTAAAATATTTATATTTTTTAAATTTTATATATTTTTATTAGTAGCCCTTGTATATTTATTCAATTTTTAACTAGGTATTAAGGTAATCCAAATAAATTTTAAAAAATTCTATTAAATAAGTGCGAAATATTTTAAGAGTTTTAAAGATATTGATTCGGAATTTGATGGTTGCATTTTATTTAGAAATATTGACAGCAACCTACTAGATAATGCATCAATAGAAATTAAGAATATACAACTTGCAATAAAATATGTTTTTTTCCTCAAAAACGGTGCATCCTATGAAAAAAATTGAAGAGTCCCATTTCATTCAACATTGATAGCAGATTTCTAAAAATATATAAAAACGGAAAAGTCGTGGCGTGCCATTTTTTTTATTAAAAAAGTTTGAGGCATTATCGCACGAACGCCACTGGTGCATGTAGAAATATTCGGATCGCCCCAAAAAATGCACATTTATCCCTCCAAAGCGTATTTAAAATTTCGATTCAATATCTTTAAAATTCTTTGAAATAATTACCTAATAAAAATAAATAAATAATTAAAATTTAAACATTCTGTTTATATGAACTTTTTTTCACAAAATAACTTCGGCAACCACCCCCTAAAATATTTCGCACTTATTTACAAACACTTTGTATAAAAATCCTATCTCAAGTGATGTCAGTGTCTTACTATACTTTGGACTTCCTTTCTTTGAAAAATTACATTTTTTACAAATTTTATTATGTCAGGTATGTGTTTTAGAATTTACAATACCTACAGAAATTTAGTTTTATTTTTATTTTCGATAAAATTATTCATTTCTAGCTGTTTACTAGATATTGTTGGTATAATTCAAAAAAAAATATGAATTTATTTGAATAAGCTGTTAAAATAAAGTAAAAATACTAGAGATAATAATAAAGTATATATTAATCAAAATATCATGTTGCATTACAGCTCTCAAATTTTCACAACTATTTAAATGTTTCGCCTGTTTTTTTTTATTAGACGAATGATAATTGATAATTTTCTGAACGATCAAAAGTAAGACTTTAAATACAAAAACTGGAAATAAAAACAATACTTTTAATATTGGAATTAGAAAGATGTGTTCTGTATTTAATAGTACTTTCTATAGAGTAGATATTGCTATGTAAATACGTTTAACGTTTATTAAAATTTTTGTTTTGTTATAGTTGTTATGTCAATAAATACCCTATATATTTTTTATTTTGTTACAGGTATCAAGGTAAGGCTAATTCTAAATTATCATGTAAGCAGTTGGGTAAGTTAACATAAGTAATCTTAATTTTGTCGATACTTTTCAAATGCATATAAATCTATTTTTATATATAAAATTTATTAAACTATGTATTATGTATTTTCCTTTGTATGCTAATAATGTGCTCTAATAACGTGATTTCTAGTACCAATGATCTTTTCTTTTTATTGAAAAGAATCCATACAATACCGTTCCCTGCATTACATTATCTATTCGAAAAATATTTTAAGTACTATATTAAATTTAAGAAACAACTACCTAAGGAATTTTTCACTTAAAAATACAAGTCCTATGTTAGATCGACGAAAAGAATTTCTCTATAAAGTTTGTGTTGGCCTAGAAAATTGTAAATGTAAAGCTAATATTACGCGATAGACGAAAATCCACAATCGTAAATTGCTGTACAATTTATTTAACAAATTCGGTATCTTCAGAATTAAAAAATATACTTAACACTACTCTTCATTGAACAAAATACGTTTCACCACTAAAATTTATATTTCATAGTAATTGAAGAGAATAAACTTTCTAAAACTTGTAATATATTCTGTCAAAAAAGTATCCGGATTTTTTTTTGAAAGTTGATAGCACTGTACTCTACTCTGTCACGAAGTTTAAGCGCGATCTGTCAAGTAGTTTGTTTACAGCTGTTAATAATTTTATTAGTGCCCTAAAGTGTGTTCCGTGATTTTTACTATGGATAATGTTATTGAACAAAGAATTTGCCTAAAATTTTGTGCTAACGGGATTTCTTGTGCTGAATCGTTGAAAATATTGGGAAAGACGTACAGTAATTCAGTTTTATCGAAAACTCAAGCATACGAAAGGTACAAAGCATTCAAACTTGGTCAAGAAGTGGTTGATCATATGCCATGATCTTGTTGTCCTTCAACGTCTTCAACTAAAGAAAACATTGAAAAAGTGAAGGAAATTATCCTTGCAAATCGTTATTATAGTTTGAGCACAGACAAAATAGTTGGCGATAAGCTATATTGTCTGTGGTTTGAGAGAGCTGGCACAAAAAATAATTATACTCGATAGGTGGCGCTCAAGTTTCGCGTCATAGTGCTATCAATCTTCCATCAAAAAAAATTAAATCTACTCTACAGCGACTTTTTAAATAACACATTCCGGGTACTTTTTTTGACAGAGCAGTATGTGAAAAGCTTAGCATTTTACTTATAAAAGTAAAGAAATTGCTCGTTAAATTTGCAGATTTTCTGGATTATATGGGTTTCTTTAATTCTTTAAATAAACCGTTAATTCTCTAACAGAGTGCTTGGTCAACACAGAAGAGCTGATTTTTGCAATACCACACGTTCCTGATATTACTAGTAAACTCTGTGACGTACTTAAGTTTCTTTTATACAAACTCATAAGTAGAAATTGGACAATTTATGATATCTAGAACTTCAAAACTAAAATTATATAGAACAGAATCTCGAGTGCCAAGAACGTGCTGACATTTTTATTAAATTCCAAATATAACTCTTCTATTTAAGGGGCACTGCAAATTCCCTTAATATGCGCTGTAGAGTTCTGCGTAATTTATTCCTTTACGGCTGATATTTGGATAATGGGTCTCGCTTTTTTAAATTGTCAATAAAAATTTTCACGACGTAGTCTGCTTCCGTAATTATTTCCAGATGGGTTCATAAAAAAAAGAGACAAATTTCAATACAACCCGTATTTCGCTTTTGAAATGTCCGGAAGGATTACATTCCAACCCCGATTTAAATCTTAAAAAGTAAAATTTCCGAGTGAGTAATCCAAACGTTTTTACTTTTAAGTCATCCGTATTTCACAGCTGAACAAACTGAAAAGGAAGGCAAATTGATACTTTTTATGTCCACAAGCAACAAATGAATATTTCTGTGTACGACCTTTTGCGACGTATTTCTTAATACCGGTACATCTCGTACATAATCTCGATTCTTATTATTTTGGAACAGAAATGTACGACGAAATAAAAACACATAAACCCTGATTGAGCTTATATCGCTGAGAAAGCACTCCGCGCTTACAACGTCGTAGAGATAGGGTGCCGCGCCAAAAATCTTTTACTCTGATGCATTTCGACGCAGTACTTTATAGATACACGCAATCCTCCAGACAACGATACGAAATTTTTCAACTATTCTCGCTCTCTGCCCCCTTATCTTACTTCCCTTGCTCTACAAAAAAGTGAACCAACTCCAAGTATAGTAATTTTCCCTTTACGACAGTTTTTTATAGGCATGAACCGTAAAAAAATTAAAAGTGACAATATATCGGAATCTTATTTGATTTCTAAATTGTTATAGGTGCTCACTTGGTGAATAACAGTAAAAATAGAATCGTCTTTAATTACAAAAAATAATATACTTATGTGTGGTCTAGATACCTAGTATTTATTATTTTTATATCGATTGCACAAAATACGTATTTTTGCCTTTTTTCATTTTAAAAATTTTCAGTTCATTTTAATTATAATGGGTGTTCGGAAACTATAATTAAAAAATTTATGGAGCGATTTTACTCATGAAAATAATGATAAAAGTTCTATGACTTTCTCAATATTAATGAAGATACATAACCTAAGTTTTATGTTTTTAAATTAATATTTTATCATAAGTTTTATCTGCGTCAAAATAATCGATGAGAAACTGCAGCTATAAAAAAGTTGTTAAAATCCTATAGCCTTGAAAAGTTTACCAGGTCCTTTTTGACACAAATAAATTTCTTCATTTGTGATTTTTCAAAAAATTAAACTTCACAATAAAAATTGTTTAAAATTTTTACAAAAGTACCATTTTTAGGCTTACAAATAAAATCGCATTTATAAAACATTTTATATTACTTCATTTTAAAATCCTACTTCGTTTATTAACTGCTTAAAGTTTTTTTATCGACCTGAAAGAGAACCATTTTGTAAGATTTTTAACTCCGTCAACTTTGAGTTAAAAAAGTACCATAGAAACTTTTATCATTATTTATTTGTTTTGAACAATCATATCTAGAGTTCGGTAGTCGGTCGGATGATCATAGCCGTCGCGTCAGCTTTTCGCTACAGCGCGTCGTACGAAACCAGTAATAACGGCAGTTATTCTAATAACTACAATAATAATTCTAATAATATCGAACCTGACAAGGGGTAAAAAACGACCTTTCGCTGATAAAGTACGCAAATTTATTTATTTTTATTTATACCTACCTGTTTATTTGCTTGTTTACGATGAACACGCCTATGACTAGCCGACGAAAATCCCGAGCTCTAAATTATATCATTATAAATAAAAAGAAATTATTTTTAACAAAAAATGAAAAAGAAATATAATTTTCAAAATTAGAAAAACCTTACAAAAACATCATTTAGCTGATGTAAGAATTACAAGTGTAGTCTTTGTTACACCTTACACTTCCTATAAAGATGCTCGTCTAAATATGATACGCATGTAAGTGTGATGGCTTTGGGTGCTCAGCAGTAGTAAAAGTTCAGACAGGAGTCATAATAAATATTTAGATAATATTTTTACTTACGATTTTGATTTATTTAGCAAATTAATATCTGTAACCTGAATGAAGAAGAAACAACTTAGGTAATATGTGTATTGGTCATGAAATATGGCTAATACGCTGTAAAAAAAAATTGGACTTATATTCACTCAATTTCACTCATAATGTATCATTTTCTGTCCACACCCGATCTAGTGAATTAGTATGAGTACAACTAAAGTTTTTTGAGTTTTAGTTCAACTATTATCAAAAATGTGTAAATTTATCGAAATGTCCAATACTTACTGACTGAAAATGTACTCAATAATTTCGCTCAATGAATTCACATGTTTTTGCTTTCACTCAGACCAATTTATTTACAGTGCACTCTACCTTTTTTTGCTCAGGTGACACGAATGGAATACATAAGCGTTAAGAATAGAACAAGTCCGAAAAAAGTGTTGTTGATATTTCACTTTGACAAGCTCAAAGTCGCCATCAAGTTCCGTCAAGTTCACTCCCACTGCATGGTTTTAACATTATTTCTTACCACATTTTTTTCTAACCTAACACCGACATTGACAATGGAAGAGAATATTTTAATTTCAACTCAGATATGTATTATTATACAGAACGTCCCAGTAAAACAGCAACATTGTTATCTCTTTTAGTTAGTAAAATAAATAGAATAAATCAAAAACTCAAAGTATTAAGAAGTATTTTAGATTTGCAAACAATTTTTTATGGTGAATATATCTACGGTTCAAAATATAGGAATATGGATATAATTTCAGAACTTGAAATTATAAATCCTGTTATAAATAATAATTATTATACATGAAGAGAAACATTTTCAACTTTGGAGTTAGTAGTATTTATATCGTCAAAAGGTAAAAACCTCAATGAAAATAATATTCGTATGCAATTTATGTGCAAACATATTGGTACAAATTTATCACTTGAAGTACATTGAAAAAAGGATATAATTTTCACCTAAATTCAGTGTTACGTTTATAATTTTTACTACAATCAAATTAAATATAAGCTATCTGTAAGAAATAGACTTAAAATATCTATATCGAACTACGTCGTAATCTGGCGCACTTGAGTACAGCCGTGAGTCACAACAAAAATAGAAGTGTTTTTTTAAAACTAGTCCTATAGTAGGATCGTATTCGATGCAAAGTAGAGCAGAAAATTTATGGATCTTTTATCAAAGGAAAATCTTGTCATCCTTTTTAGGATGCGTAAGATGTACCATTTCAAATTTAAAATGAAATTGAATGTAAAATCTAAAATACCGCATCATACGCATTGTGTTCTGGTAGTAGCTGTAGTCGCTCAGGTGCATCGAGTGTACGAAGTGGTCGGTTATACGTCAAATACTAACCTGGCGAGCTTGGTCGTAAATCAGAGGTCGCCTGCAAAAAAAAACAAGTAAACAACAGTGGCACGTACCGAAGTAAAATGTTATACATATGTGGAATTTAAAAAACAAATTGGATTTAATATAAATTACATTTAAAATAAATAGTTTATGAGAATAAAGGAATTTTTGTAGAAACAGGAGTGCCAGACGTGAACTGATAACCCTCATCCCTTCATAATGCATAAAGAAATTATTCAATGTCTAAACTCCTTAAAACCGTATTGCACTGAATCGCTTGACAGGCAATGATTCATTACTTTTCTACGATTCTTCTAAGATTACTGTCAATTACTCAAAAACCATTGAAGATATTTTATTAAATAAAATACATAGACGTAGCTACTATGAGGAAAGTTTGAAATTTATATCTTTAACGATCCATGAGTAAATAGTTGATCAAAATATGCTTTTCATGTCGATCATTTGAAGGATTGTAAAGCTCAAGGAGCCGCTTTAAAAAATCTTGTCTTCGATTGTTTTCACAACAAGAATCAGTCCTGAAAGTTTGTCGCCATTTCAGTTTACATCCTGTATAAACCACTCTACAGTGGATTAGCGTTCGTAGTAATCTGAAATTAATTTCGTTTCATTTGTTAATCATAGCCTTCAATATCGTACTTCATGAGTGTATTTATTTAAATTACTGTAATTCAATTATATAATTTATTAAAATAAATAGGTAGACATTAATTTATTAATAAAAACGTTCTGAATACCTACAACAAAGCCTTGTGATAAACGATGTTCTCATGTCATATTGGTTTCAATTGTAATACATATTGCACTATATTATCAACCGCAACTGTGAATGATTAAATATCTCAATTCAAAGCGTGTCATGTTCCTAATAGGGGCAGGTTTAATATCAATAAGGTTTTTACAAATATTACACCATAAATATAATCCTAACATATTACGTCAATATTTCACTCTCCATTGGATAAAGAAAAGAGGCGAAGGAGAGAAGAAAAATATTGCAACTTCCATAATATGACATATATTTTTTAAACAAGTGAATGTTTTTGAATATAAGTAGAGGCAATTAGTATTAAACAGAATGTAATGATATCAAATATTGATTTATCAGTAGAAATAAAATTTATAACTCGTGCTAACTTGAATAATTTATGTTTCAAAAGTCAGAAAATAGTTTCTATTTAAGTTCTAGTTAAGATTTTTAGAAAAATACTTTAACTTGTACAAGGTGACCTTAAATTGTTTGCCGATATTTATAGAAGGAAAAATACCTACATAAAAAAATAATAAAGGTATATGTCCGTAGATATGTCCCTTTACAGGGAGATGGTAAACATAATATTTTCTTGCGATATTATAAAAGTTTTAAACTTAGACTTACAACATCAAACAATAACAATAATTTACTTTTTTTGCTTTTAGACATCACAGATTAATCTATACCAATAGCCAATCATTTCAAACTTAAATACGGCTTGAAAACACTGAGAACAATTACACTATATTAGAACATGATAGAGCGTATAAAACATTTGATTAATAAAATATTTTTTTACCTACGTTTAAAGATGCGCAAGTTATGATTGAACTTTATATTATTGGTAATTTGATGTAGTTACATTTTTAAACCATATGGACACTAATTTATGCGGCATTGTTCAAATTCCAGCGCAAGGAAGGTGATTGTCTTTATTTTCCAAGCATTTCTAGTTTAACCTTCTGACCGCCTTTTTGAGATATTCAGGTTTCCATAATTATGGAATGCATTTCTAAATTTAAAAACATCGTTATTATAAAATATCAGACAATTAGTCTCAAGAAATTTAAAATCAAATATACAGGGTGTTTGGTAAGTCGATTCCTTCCTTGCAGGAGGTACAAGTGATTGTGATATATTTCCTTAATATACCATATTCCGAAAACGCTTAGTTTCCGATCTACAGGGTGTTAAAGTTTTAATAAAAAAATGCAAATTTAAAAATCTCGCGGAAACCGCTCAGAATATTTTAATGAAATTTTACAAGCTTTGTCAGTTAACAACAATACATGTTTCACGATAAAAATATTGTTTTCAGTTTCACCAGTGGCGGTCGCACAGGCACGTCTCTGGATATTATTAAAGAAAAAAATGATACGCCACTGATTTTTCGTAAAATAAAAATTATATTTGAAATCCTTGTTCAATTTGGAAGAGAAAAGGTACCTTGTCTATTTTTCTTATGATGCACTGTTTTCGGATAAGAAAATTATAATCGATTTATTGCATGGCGAAATCGGGTTTCAATAATTTGAAAAATATCAGAAATAATGCACTTTAGTTTTTTTGTACCTACCAATTTTATTACAACACGTTATTACTAAAGTGGCAGCTATTATTAATTTTGTCAAACAATAACAAAAACGAGTGCACAGCCAATCTGCTAATTTCTGTTTAAGATAGTGAATAGTGAATCTAAAAACTGATTATTTTTTTTAGACTGATGTTAACTGTGAGGAGTAATAATTTTTTGTAATCCAATATTTCAAAGCATACTATGTAAAAAAAATCACTCAAATTCCCTCAATTTTACTCAATCATGTATCCATTTCTGTCCACACCCTATTGAGTAAAATTTTCACTCTATTAGCATGAGGATAACTAGAACTTTTTTAAAATTTTATTTTGTATTAAGGGCACCGTATTCTTTAAATAGTGTTTTCTATAAAGACAAATCATTTCAAACATTTAATAACTGAATAATCTATAGCTTATCAAATAATAAGAATGTTATGTCACGCCATCTGAGTATTTTCAAAGACGCCGCAGTAAAACGAATAAACAGGTGCAAAAACCGATCAAACCATCAAGGTTTTAGGTACTGAAATCTACGAAAATACTAACTTTTTTATATATACCTCCACATGTAAATATTCTTATAACATTTACTTGCTTAGTCCTACATTGGTTACTTTTATTTATAAGTACGTGAAAATAATTCTTAAAATGTGGGATTAGGATAACAGCAAACGCTTTTTTTAAGTTATTATTTTATTAGAGTAAATTTAAATCTTATTTTTGTGCTTACTTTTGTTTTACACGTTTTACTTTTCAAGATTTCAGTACCTAAAAACGCTAGAAATTTGACTATTGCTAGGCCAGGGATATGGTCACCCTAAAGTCATACATTATTTAGAAGTCACAGTGGTTTCTACACAAATATGTTTTGGAGACAAAGATTAAAAGAATTAGTTAACTGATCGGACAAATAGATTGCCATAACCTATATTGTACGTTACAGATATGTAAGTAAATAAGTATAGGTAACATTTAAATATCCGATTATTTAACCAAATATTAATCGAGACTCAATATATTATTATTTTTAATTATTGTAATCAAACCACTGCATTTAAACATAACCTTCACCAAAATAACCTGATAAACGGATACTTATTCAGCACTACACGCCATACACCACGTCACGAGATGACCTAGTGAGGACGATGTGAATAGACAGGCAACGCACGACAACCATAGAATGGGGTGTGGTCAATCAGTAATGATGATATCCACTCCGATTTAGGTACAAGTGAACCAAATACGTTTACGTTTACGTTAAGAATTTATTTAACGAGTGAAAGTGCTTGGTTTTAGTTCAAATATTATCACAAATGATTAAATTTATTTCTTTTTTAAAACTTCTCACCAATATATTTCAATTTCATTTGCTAGAACTGACATATACCTGATTTTAGACATATTTATCTAACACCTACTATATTTCTGACTTTATTAACTTTCCTTTGGAAAAAGGCTCTGTAATAGGATTTACACTTATCTATTTCATAGGAGCGACATTTCACGAATTACATGCAATGAATTTAAATGGAGGAATTAATTCGAGAGCAAAAAAACCGCGACTTATCCTCCTCTGATTTATTAAAGAAGTTCGAGTTTAAAATTCAATTAAAATTTGCTCGTTCAGGTAATGGAAAAATTTACGTTTTCGAGTTAATAAAGGACCAAATTTCATGTAAAATTAATTAGCACAGCCGGATCATGTTTTATTAACTCCCTGAACGTAGAATACTATATTTTTCATCGAGCCGGAGTTATTAAGCTTAATAAAGTTGGTTCCTAAATAACGCGAACCGTAAATATACAAAATTTATTGAAACAACACTGCCAAAATTATTTAATGTAAAAATTTAAACAGTTACCTATATTTGTTATCTTTAGAAGTATCAGTTTCGATTATTTAGCTTAGGACAATATTTTCATTTCCTGCTTTTTATAAAAATAATAATAAATTCGAAGTACATAATATGCCGTTTGTATTTAATAAAAAGTGAAAATTGGATTTTTATTTGGCAAAAATGTGGTACAACTGTTTGGTGGCTCTTATTATTTTAATTTAGCAACTTCGGGAGAAATATATACACGAAAATTACACTCACAATTATTGTTTTAGACCCAATACATATTTTTTTGATATAATAGTTTTTAATTTAGATATGAAGAGATTCTGCAAATTTTAATTTAAAAAAATTCATTATATGTATTCNAACAGCTAAATTAGATGTTGTAGACTTCCTTTGCATAAAACCATGTTGCCGTGGCGAAATAAGCTGCCTAGCGAAAGAGTACAGTTTACCATATAGTAAAGTTTCAAATACCTTAGAGAAATTGCTCAATAAAGAAATGCCTCTATAATTGGATACGTCACTGTGATTTCCCTTTTTCGGTATAGGACAAATGTAAGTTTTTTTCCAACAAGATGGGAAAGTGGAATGACGTAAGATACAATTGAATAAAATCAGCAGTACTTTTATTTATAAGTACGTGAAAATAATTCTTAAAATATGGGATTAGGATAACAGCAAACGCATGTTTTACAAACGCTTTTTTTAAGTTATTATTTTATGTGAGTAAATTTAAATCTTATTTTTGTGCTTACTTTTGTTTTACACGTTTTACTTTTCAAGATTTCAGTACCTAAAAACGCCAGAAATTTGACTATTGCTAGGCCAGGGATATGGACACCCGAAAGTCATACATTATTTAGAAGCCACAGTGGTTTCTACACAGATATGTTTTGGAGACAATATTTTAGGTTTCGATTAAAAGAATTAGTTAACTAATCGGACAAATAGATTGCCATAACCTATATTGTACGTTACAGATATGTAAGTAAATAAGTATAGGTAACATTTAAATATCCGATTATTTAACCAAATATTAATCGAGACTCAATATATTATTATTTTTAATTATTGTTATCAAACCACTGCATTTAAACATAACTTTCACCAAAATAACCTGATAAACGGATACTTATTCAGCACTACACGCCATACACCACGTCACGAGATGACCTAGTGAGGACGATGTGAATAGACAGGCAACGCACGACAACCATATAATGGGGTGTGGTCAATCAGTAATGATGATATCCACTCCGATTTAGGTACAAGTGAACCAAATACGTTTACGTTTACGTTAAGAATTTATTTAACGAGTGAAAGTGCTTGGTTTTTGTTCAAATATTATCACAAATGATTAAATTTATTTCTTTTTTAAAACTTCTCACCAATATATTTCAATTTCATTTGCTAGAACTGACATATACCTGATTTTAGACTTATATTTATCTAACACCTACTATATTTCTGACTTTATTAACTTTCCTTTGGAAAAAGGCTCTGTAATAGGATTTACACTTATCTATTTCATAGGAGCGACATTTCACGAATTACATGCAATGAATTTAAATGGAGGAATTAATTCGAGAGCAAAAAAACCGCGACTTATCCTCCTCTGATTTATTAAAGAAGTTCGAGTTTAAAATTCAATTAAAATTTGCTCGTTCAGGTAATGGAAAAATTTACGTTTTCGAGTTAATAAAGGACCAAATTTCATGTAAAATTAATTAGCACAGCCGGATCATGTTTTATTAACTCCCTGAACGTAGAATACTATATTTTTCATCGAGCCGGAGTTATTAAGCTTAATAAAGTTGGTTCCTAAATAACGCGAACCGTAAATATACAAAATTTATTGAAACAACACTGCCAAAATTATTTAATGTAAAAATTTAAACAGTTACCTATATTTGTTATCTTTAGAAGTATCAGTTTCGATTATTTAGCTTAGGACAATATTTTCATTTCCTGCTTTTTATAAAAAAAAAAATAATAAATTCGAAGTACATATGCCGTTTGTATTTAATAAAAAGTGAAAATTGGATTTTTATTTGGCAAAAATGTGGTACAACTGTTTGGTGGCTCTTATTATTTTAATTTAGCAACTTCGGGAGAAATATATACACGAAAATTACACTCACAATTATTGTTTTAGACCCAATACATATTTTTTTGATATAATAGTTTTTAATTTAGATATGAAGAGATTCTGCAAATTTTAATTTAAAAAAATTCATTATATGTATTCAGAAATATATGTATGTATATTGTTAGAGACTTTTTCCCTAAATTATTTTTTTTTCAATCAAAATGTTCAAAATATTTCGAGAAGAAAAATAAATTAGATGTAACTAACATTAAGTATACTCAATCTTATAACAAACATTTTGTCATTATTAAAATTGTAACCTGCTTCAAAGAACTATAATTAGTCAACTTAATAATTATTAGTGATCTAAATGGGTTGGGCAGCGTCTCCTTATCTTCTTACATTTTGGGGAGGAATATTCATGTGTATACTCTTTCTTTGGATGGTTCTGGATAATAAACATTGACAAATAATTTTTATTTGCATTTTTAGATTATATTATCGATATACAGTGTAGGAAAGTACCAATGGTCTATCAGAAGTTACGTGAGACCGATAAAGTAAGCTATAGAAATCCATGTGATAGACAAGGATGGCTATAATGAAGGCGTCTAATAGTCAACGCCCATTTCGCCCTTCCACAAATAAGAAGTGGATCTTATTTGCGGAAGGGCGAAACGGGCGGTGACTATGAGAGGCCTTCATTATAGCATGGATTTCTATGGCTTACTTTATCGCTCTCTCGTAACTTCTGATAGACCATCGGTACTTTCCTACACTGTAGAATGTTTTAAGATTAATTGAGTTCATATCTCTGCAGTTTTTTAATGAAGCATGCGATGAAATCATAGTATTTTTTCTACAAACTCGATAAAATTCTACAACGTTCCAATATTCGACAGAACGCCTATATCGTTTGATTATATAGGTATTTACACATTTTTATTAAAAAGCAAAGCACTAGTTTACTGATAATATTTATTTTATATCTTTACGTCTCTCTTTTGTTACCTCTAGAACAATATTGTTGATTTATACTGATCTTAGTAAAATACTTTTATACTGTTTGTACTGCTTTTACGACATGTACTTTTAAAACTGTTTATTTATGTTTTTAATGATATACTATTTATTATTAACACTTCTACTTTTACAGTAAATTTTTTAATTTATAGTTCGAGTATATTAAGTTAAATCAAGTTCATTATACAAATATTCTGTTCCATATTATACACGTCTTAAAAATGTATTAAATTTTGATTGGAATATATTGTAACATTAAAAAGTTTCTTAAGAAACAGTAATATGAAACCTCATAAATTGCTTTTAATTACTTACTTTTAATCAAAATAAATACCCTTTTCATATTTTCCCATTGTGCTTGTTCTGATTTATATCCTATTACAGTGTTATCATCAAATGGATATTTAACAGTTTTACATTACAGGCATTTCTATGCAACGTAATGTTACAATTTGGACATAAACTGAATATCGGAAAACCTGTTTCAGAAATTAGTGTTTACAGGAAAACAATTGCTGGTATTTCAGATTACAAACATAGCAAACATAAATGTATAATGCTATGTATGATATGATCATAATAATAGCCGTTTTTCTACGTATGTATGGCACACAGTGAACATAGTTAACATAGCACCTTCTGTGCATCAATAGATAATATATTGACACTGTCCAATATACGTATCTCTTACAGAAGGTATCAAAAATGAGTTAAGCTGAAGAAATTAATATAGAAATATTCTTTTGAGGGATGTAGGTACCATTTTTAAAAGAGGAATAAAAGATAATGCCTGAAATATCCATTTTCTAAAAATGCATTGTCAGCCAGTATAATAAAGCCCTTGTAGAGGATTTTTACTTTTATTTATCTATTTTTTCGATACTGCTTTGCAACTTCTGCGCAACTTGAATTTTCAGATCTTGCATCATTTTTCTTAGCTTTTTATAATTAATATATCTAAACACTTTGGGAGATGAAAGTTTTAACGTTAGTGCGATTTGAAGAGAAGGTGGTTGCGTGATAAATAATTTGAATGTCTTATTGACCAGTCGAATAATAAATTTCAGAATATTAAATTGGTTGTCACTTATAAAACACCCTCCCCCCACCCCTAAAATAAATATTTTGAAGAACACACGAGGCACTCTTAAGTATACATACGTGTCATCCCTCTTATCACGTAGGGGCGTATAATCCAAGAAATGTATATACACATACGCCTCTACGTGATAATATGGACGTGTGTTAGGAGATTTAAACAAATGAGGGAAGTTCACAGATCATTTTTAACGCTCAGACGTTCCCCGTAATATTCTAAGCGAAATAAAAACTAAATCCACAGCCATCCAGACACGGCGCGGCGCCCGTTATCTTTTAAATAAATGTACAAACGCTTGGGGTAATGCGGATTACGTGTCGATTTATAACACGTACTGGCTGTGTTCACAGGCCGTAATGTCTTGGAAAAATAAGCAAAAAAGCGTCAAAATTTCAGGAAAACTTCATATCGTTGGACCAATTTCATGGCAATTACAAATCTGCAGGCAATAATAGCGGTTGCATTGTAATTGTATTTCTATCGACACGTAAAAAAGAGATTCGTTAATTCATTCTTATATTAAAAAGTCAATTTTATGAAAATTTATGAAAGTATGTAGATATTAATTTATTTATTTAAAATTTCAACAAAATGAATAAAAGTGTTTACATACATTTGAAGAAAATAAAAATAATTGGGTAGAAAGTATACATTTACAAATAAAATAAAATAAAATACAATATACATAAAACAGAAATGAAACTAAAATGTGTTTTAACTTATAAAAAATATGTTGAACTACATTCTAAAACATATACAGGGTGTCCGGAAATACCGTTCGAATAATTCTAGGGGTGATTCTACATGTTAAACTATGAAGAAAAGTTCATATGAACATAGGTCCGCAAATGCGTCATAAGGTTGCTATGGCGATTCAAAGATTGCACCGGGATATAGGTTTTATTTTATATCTCTGGAACCGTTTCAGATAGCCATCTGAATTTTGGCATATGAATTGCCTTTAATAGTAGGTACTTTTCAGTGTTTTTACTAAATTATTATTTTAATCAGGGGCGTACCGACAGGGGAGGCCTCGATTTAATTTGTTCACATTTTTATTAAACGTCATATTTTTGCAGTTTTCTTTAGAAATTCTGATTCCGCGGTATAAATGACATAAAAAAGGTATTCTTGTAGAAAACCTGTCAGGCTAGCCGTTTTCGAGAAAATACTCTCCAAAGAAAATAGTGCATGCATGGTCGCCCAATAATAAAAATTTCTACATCAAAGTAGGCTTATGTCGGTGCTAAGTTGAAAATGGAAAAAGGTCAAATTACTGTAGTTACGGTAAACGAATTTGACATAAGGTTTAAAAATAAAGTTTATTCGATTATTATTGTGTTAATAACAGTGTAATTGAAAAAAATCATTGTTCTCGTCTTTCAAAAAATGCCGGAATACTCTTTTGCTGAAATGGCCGACATGCACTTCATGTATGGCAAAGCAAACGGTTGTGCTTTGGAAGCTCGGAGGTTGTACCAAGAAACTTTTCCAAATCGCCAGCTTCCTTCTGATAAACTGTTCAGCAGTTTACATCAGAGATTAAGAGAAACTGGTAATTTTACGCCAAATAAGAGAGATTGTGGACGAAACCGTACTACCCGAACGGCGCAGACAGAGGAAATTGTTCTACAACAGATTGAAGCTAATCCAGGTAGTAGCACCAGAAGAATTTCAGTACAAACGAATATTCCCAAAAGTGTTGTATGGGAAATTTTACACGAGGAACTTTTGTATCCATACCATTTGCAAAGAATTCAAGCGCTAAAACCTCGGGATTTTTTGCCTAGAGTGGAGTTTTGTCAGTGGATGCAGATGAAATGCCATCAGGACCGTCATTTCCTCGATAAAGTCTTGTTTACAGACGAGGCAGGATTTACGCGTGAAGGAGTGGTAAATTTTCATAACAATCATATTTGGTCAGATGAAAATCCTCACGCGATTTTCGAAGCTCGATTCCAAGATAAGTTTTCCATTAATGTTTGGGCAGGTATTATAGGAAATAGGTTACTAGGACCATATGTTATGCCGCATCGTTTAGATGGGCCCGCATACTTACATTTTCTACAAAACACTTTACCAGTTTTGCTCGAAGATTTGCCTTATGGATTAAGATTAGAAACATTTTTTATGCACGATGGGGCTCCAGCCCACTTCAGTTTATTAGTTCGACAATATCTAAATCAGACTTATCCAGATCGGTGGATTGGACGAGGTGGACCCGTAGCTTGGCCTCCCCGTTCGCCGGATCTTAATCCGTTAGACTATTTTCTATGGGGTTATTTAAAACACTTAGTTTATTCAGTGCCTGTTGACAGTGTACAACAACTGGAACAAAGAGTCATTCATTGTTGCCAAGAAATACGGAATATGCAAGGTGTTTTTCAACGAGTTAAACGTTCAATGAGAAATCGTTTAGCCAGTTGCATTGAAATGAATGGACATCACTTCCAACACTTGCTGTAACTAAAGAAGTAACATTCAGGTTTAATAATAAGTCACTAGTATTATTTGTTTCTGTATTGTTCCCTTTTTTTTTTTAATTATAAATCTGTTTTCCATTTACCGTTTCTTTTTTATCACTATTTAACAATACCTGACAGGTTTTCTACAAGAATACCTTTTTTATGTCATTTATACCGCGGAATCAGAATTTCTAAAGAAAACTGCAAAAATATGACGTTTAATAAAAATGTGAACAAATTAAATCGAGGCCTCCCCTGTCGGTACGCCCCTGATTAAAATAATAATTTAGTAAAAACACTGAAAAGTACCTACTATTAAAGGCAATTCATATGCCAAAATTCAGATGGCTATCTGAAACGGTTCCAGAGATATAAAATAAAACCTATATCCCGGTGCAATCTTTGAATCGCCATAGCAACCTTATGACGCATTTGCGGACCTATGTTCATATGAACTTTTCTTCATAGTTTAACATGTAGAATCACCCCTTGAATTATTCGAACGGTATTTCCGGACACCCTGTATACATACAGATTAATATTGAAGATCATTAGGATCTGCATTCAAACATTCATTAAATGAATAAAAAGCACGAATTATAAAATAAAATGTTTTTCAAATCTTGTTTTTAAGTTATTTACTGTTTAAATTTCTTACATATGGAGGTACCTAATACACTAAAATATTATATTCTAAAAGCACCAGTTCCTTTTCTCGGTCTCTAGAGTAACAAAAATCTAGTTTAAAGGTTCCTTCAAGTGTTATGATAAATGAATTTGGTTTCTACTGCAAAATTTATGTAAATTGTTTTTAATATAAAGAAGGCATTGAAATATTTAAATAGAAGAGACAGTCAGAATGTCGTTATTTATAATAGATACAGAATATTGCTATTATAATTATTTATAATAGATGCAGTATTATTTATAATAAATACAGTATAATTACTTAGATACATAGATTTAGATAGTCTGACTATTTAGTCTACTTCTAAGTCTATTAGTCTAATTTATTCTAAATCTTAGTCTAAGTTTAAGTCTTAGTCTAATTAGTTTAATTTATTAACTAGTCTAATTAGTCGAATTAGTCTAATTTATAAATTAGTCTAATTAGTCTATTATTTATAATAGATACAGTCTAATTATTTATAATGGATACAGTCTATTGCTAATTCGTTTTAAAAATGCTAAATCCACAATGCTGAGAGCTAAAGAATCATTATGATTCCATATAGGATGTAATTTGAATCATAAGAACGCTTTCAAATACCTTACCAACACGTAATACCTCAGATCTGTAATTTAATGAGGCACTAAATTCTATTTAAAAATGCTGACAACTTTTTTACTTAACAATAACCATACGTTGTGAGATATAATATAACTTTTTCCATTCCTATTTTTCCATGCAAATAGTCTTCAAATGGTACATTACTTATACTTTTGTACTAACTTATTTATTAACCAAAAACAAATGTTTTGGTTACACCCTCAGCAAGGAATGCTCCATTTATTTAAACTCTTCATTCATATTTCGTAAACCTTTCTCATGTATCCAAGAACATGATAATCAGAAGAAGAAAGGTTAGAGTTATATGAAAATGCTACAAGATATGAAATTTTAGTATACAAATAAAGCAGGAATTCCACAACATTGTGAGGACAAACATTTACACGATGTGAAAGAGCATTTTTATATTAAAGTCTGCTTCAACACTTCGTACTGCTTGAGTCACCAAAAATCTTGGAATTATTGCAAACACATGCCAAAAAATATGAACAGAAACTTGCTAATTGTCCAAAAACTTAATTTTAAGATTCAGACATCTGATATTTTCCTCTCATGTTATGTTGTCAATATTTTTACTTTTTTCATTATTATAATTAGGTACCACATGAAAGTCTTCATGTTTCCTGTCTTTTACTTAAAGGAGCATAATAAATTTAAATGGTATCTTTGAAATATATTTTATTGGACGTAACATATTCCAAAAACTGCAAATATTATTCTTGCGTGCTAACTTATTAAAATAAGTTAAGAACAAAACATAGTAAGGATATATTTAGAATTTATCGGAAAACGTAACCCATATAGTCAAATTAAAATTGCATATAAAGTATTATATTTCTGTAAAAAATATAAATAATACTTATTATGTGTTTAAAATCTAAAAATAATAAATCTATCAAGTAAAAATATTTATAAAAAAATTACAACAGAACATATTGCTGGAAAATAAAAAGTAAAAATGACTACTAACAATGAGGTCTAAGCAGATTGCGTTTCAATTAAATCATTAAGCTCCCTATAATTAATTCAACATAAAACTATATTGAATAAAACATCAACTTCACTCTGTTACAATAAAAGCGAACGCGTCACCTTTCTATTCCACAAACACGTAAGCTGTATATCGTGGAGAAAGAATGTGTGATGTTTGTCGAAGCCTTTCCGTATAAACTTTAAATATTAAAAACTTTACTAAGGTTGTATACCGGTTCGCCTTTTGACTACAGAGTGTTCCATTTACAATTCCAGTGTTATACTTTGGAAAAGTAAGATATTTAAAATTTTAAAAAATGTATAATATAAATAATAAAATAAATATAAATAATATCGAAAAATTTCAAGATTTTCAATATATTTCAGTGATTTTTTTTCTATAAATATTGAAACTAATTTTGAGTCAAATGTACTTCGAAACTTTTTTAAGGTTAAGTAGCTAAGATTAAAATAATATTAAATATAATTTATATTTCATTTCTTTCTACTTTCCATTTTTAAAGCAACGGGTTATTTTAGAACTTGTACATAAAAAAAAAATAAACATGTAGTAGTTTGTTTCAGTATATATACTTTTTTTAATTTACAAAACAGTATATTATCGAACTTGAACTTATTGTTCCAAGTTCCAGAGCCAGATATTAACAGCACCTTATTTAATTTTCAACCCCTTAGGCAACAGGTGCTACATATCTAATGTTTTAATAATACACGTACAATTTAAACCAAGACATCCAAGCTACTTTATCTCTTATTACACAGAAGCTAATTAACTTAACTAGTCGAAATATATTAGATCCAAAATTTGAAACAATCAGTTACAATACGTTGCGGTTATCTCTAGTACCCCAGATGTATTGTATAAATGAAAGTTGTGCTCAACCCTTATACGTAGCACGCCTAAACCACCTAAACTAAGAAGGCAAGGGTTGTGTGAGTCATTTACGCCCGTATATAAATTTGTTCGTGCTAGAAGCTTTGCGTATAATGCTGAATCGATTTATTTCCATCGTTTTCGAAGTTTATGTTAAAGACTTGATGGATATCATAAATCTGTAATATCCATTTTCTGGGAGGGCATAAAATGTTTATTTATTATTTTTATTTTAAGGTATATTAAATAACTGGAATATCGACGTAAAAGATAAGAAGTAGACGTGCTGTTCGCATTCCTTAAAGTATTGATAAAAATTAATTCGGTGCAATCTTCTGAGAATTTACTTTTATTTATCAGTAACCGTAAAATAAATGTGAAAGACTAGCTGGAAAAGTTGCGTCAATATAATCTAGTAAATCTGAGAGATTTTTTTTGCATTTTTTTGCACTGTGGGTAATTTTAAACATATTTTTAATTTACTCGGTCGTGACGAACTTATGAAAAGTAGGAAAATGCCTTTTTTAATTATTTAAAATTAAATGCACTCTTGGAATTTACAAAACAAATATCCGCGTAAAATCTGGAATCTGCGCAAATTCAATCAAAGTCAAAGTCCATAACTGATTTAAAAGATTTAACCTATCTATGTAAAAAATATCGAAAATTATTTGAGCAAATTTAATGTCATAAAAATTGCTTTAAAAGAGGTTTGACATTTGAATGCGTTTATTAAATAGCATTTAGATTTGATTCTACAGTAAGTTAATCCTGGATATTATATCTTGTTGTGGTTATTCGTGCAAGGAATGTCTAAAAATCAGTTGTTATTAGTTAGTGTGTAGCTATCTCAGAGGCAAACTTGTTTGTGTCGATCTGTGCTTATCATTAACTTATGATCAAAAGTAACAAAAGTCTCCATTTTTTAAATTACATTTATTGCTGACAGAACTGATAATATTTCTAAAATGGAACACAACGCTGTTTTTAATTCGTTTCTCCTCTCAACAATAATAATATACGGAATGTTTGTGTTGCAGAAAATTGTGGTGAAGCATTACATACGCAGGAAATTAGATTCTATGTTTAATATGTGCTTGAATAAACCAGAAACAATTTCATTTATGGCTTGCAGTTTAATAAGTATACATTTTCATATTAGGATATTTTTCAAATTTTTCCAAATTCTAAATTTAACATAATTATAATTTTATAAAAAAAATATATTTTTACTAATTGCCTACATAATTTTACAATGATTTGGGACTGTTAATCGATAACTGACTTAAAATTTTTAGATATGCTCAAAATTATGTCCCTAAATCTTGAGAGATCTAACTTAAAAGCACCACTATGATGCTGTAGTGTTATATTGTTATATGGAGAGAAAATATTTAAACACAATGACTGAATTATTTATGATGACTATTCTCAAGTACGGAGAATAACATCGAACAATACGAACAAAATCTTCAGTTCAGCTTTATGTTATCATCAGTTCTACTTTAGTTTCATTGCGGAAACGTATGTCTTTCATCGTTTAAATGTGAAGCAAATTTACTTGTGAACAAATGATTAAGTGAAGCCATTTATTTTCTTGAGTTCTTATTTTTGTGAAATTATTGTGCCTGGAGTTTGTGTAGATGCGTTAGCATATGCGAATAAAAATACTACAATGGTACATCAATACAGTAACGATGAATTAATGAACATGGTGTGGGGCCGTTGTTGAAAATTATGAGTTGTCTGAAGTGCAGTAAACAGTTAAAAACAGAGCCAACTGAGCATCGATAGTGTCAGTGGTTCTAAAAATGCTTCTTCTTGTTACTGTGGGAAATCAGTAGGTACTAGAAAAAAATCTATTTGTAAAAAGTGTTTCCGTCAGTGAGTTTTCGCATCCTGTACACTTAAATAAAAACTTATCTTAGAATTGGAATTATTTTCGCTATGAGAAATTTACACTAAAATTCTATATTAGTCGACATACGAGTAGTATAAAGCCGTAGTTAGCAATAATAATAATAATAATAATAATAATAATAATAATAATAATAATACTTATAA
>NW_019416234.1:147700-227249 GCF_000390285.2 Anoplophora glabripennis | reverse complement strand
ATTATCATTATCATTATCATTATCATTATCATTATCATTATCATTATCATTATCATTATCATTATCATTATTATTATTATTATAAATACAACTTCCTTTTGAAATTATGTTAATATTTCTGCATTTTGCGTGTATTATAAGTACGTAACAGAAACTACCTAACAGCACATCTTAAATTCTATATATTACACTTGGAACAAGTAAAGGTATGCCGACTACACTCCTAGATTCCCCAACACATACCATGAGATAAATTCGCATCAACTATCTAGGTCAACAAATGATAAAAGGAATATTCACTAGATTTTGCATTAACTGAAACAAACGTAATTTCCCTGCTTCTCGATTTATGTGAAATTTTCTACTCTTTTGCAATCTCGTGTACAATTGGAACAGTTACAAAGATTAAAATGTTCATATATCTCTTTCCGGCACAAAGCCAATTACACAATAGTTACGTTAATGTACAGAACATGAAAGCTGCAGCTTGGAAGTTAATTTGGTTTGTAGGTGTACTTCAAAAAAATTACTAGCTGACAGAATATTGCTTTATTAAATTATGAAGCCACATTCGCAAGGGGCAAAGGGGTTTATACCAAAAGCTAATACACTAATAGAACTTCAAAGCCTCCGGAAGATAGCTTGACATTTAATAATTTACTTAGATAGGTTCAGCGGAATAGGAAATAAAAATAAAGTGGAAATTTTCTCTACAGCGGTATTTTAAAATACATTACAAAAGTCTGAAACAATAATATTTAAGAAAATGCAATTATTTTGGTAGAGAATCAAATTGAATTGTTTAAACTACTAATTATTGATTTTCATGTAATTTGTTACTTTCACATTAATTTAATTTTCTAAATAGTCTATAGAAATTAGAGTATAAGGAGTCTTAACCGTAGTTTAATAAATATTATAAAAATATATTCAAATACTTCATTGTAAAAACTGTTATGTTTCTTTGAAAATTCTAAATTTTGATGTACGTTCGACATATCTAAAAGGGATATCTATTTCCTCCCTGGGTTGAAATATCTATAAACAACGCACTAGCAATAAAGAACAATAATCTCTAAAATTTACGATTTCATTTATCCCTTATTCCTTGCGCATTCGCCATTTCATTAGAGCTGTATGAAGAGTTAGTGTTTCTTGCCGTGGATAGTTACGCTAACGTATTATGGATGGTGTGATGGAAATATTAAACATAGAAGTAAAGCAAACATTGATAAAGTTTTGTGGAAGGGAAAATCGTGAAAACATTTTTCTCTAAGATTTTGTAGTATTAGTTTTATTGCTATATTAGTGTGTTAACATACGAGAATTAGCTTTGCACAACATTTAATTTGATATTGCAAATTTCGAATTGCTGCTTCCTTCCATGTAAGATTCTGATCACCTGCCTCTTCAACTCAACAACAACAAACAAGTGTAAAACTCAATATAAAAAATATTGTAATAACATTAAATAGGTAATGAAAACGTAAATGTTTGAGACAGAAAAGTATAGCTATATTAAAAAACAGATTATTTTAATTCTTCACTAGATTCTTATAAATTTTCATCAAATTCTCCTAAATCCCATCCCATCAGTGCCGTGATATAAAATTTTATGAACGATACCTACTTGACATATAATAGCGCTTTCTTTTCAACAATAATTACACTGTTGATGTGTTGAAAGGTCGGCGTCGATCATTAATGTTAATGTACTATTAATACACAACGTTTTTTGTTCATCTACAAATAATTTTCATGCTCTTTAGTCTCTATTCCGTACACATGGTTTTTAGAAACATTCGTTTTTTAAATTTTCCTACAATAAAGATCAAAAATCTTTTAAATAACTATTAATGTGACTTACTATTACAATACTCTCAAGTTTAATTATTTTTTTATTACGCCATTCAAGGGTTATCAGATGAATTTCCGGCTAACAACTGTCTCTCATTATATATAAGCCGAGAATATAAATTTTATTAATAAAATAGTGCAAAGCACGCAATTAATTAAGGTTAAATAAGCCCCTAGCTAGGTTAATGAATTTTCCGATGAATGGTAAACCCTTTGATGTGGAAAACGGATATTATAAATCTCTTCTCTCGGTCAGGAGTCTTTACAGCAACGCCAATAGAGCGAGTTAATTCGAATTAAATTAATATAATATGCAGGGAGATGCACTGATCAAAAAGGAATATTAATAAGATGTAAATATATAAATCAAGTGGCATTCAAAATACGTACCTAAGTAAATAGTTTGTCAATAAATAATTTCTATGCCAACGGTAACAATTAGCGGTGTAGAAAAGTTCTTATTAGATTTTGTTGAATATGAATTCGGACAATCGTCTCTGTACCGTTATAAGTTCAAGAATACATCACATTAAAAAAATGAAAGTCAGACTATGAAGGGATATCGCAAGATTTCATAAAGAAATGTGGTATGTGCTATACAGAACATTATTGGTGTTGTTAGCTAGGTACTTTCGCCGTGTATATTCAAAATTGTGCTTAAATGATGGATATATAGTGGTGGCAGCATAAAAATATATAGGGCATATGGAAAGTCTCTGCAAAATTTGCCAACAATAAAAAACGCTATTTATTGCAAAATGCAAAAAAATATGCAAAACTAATGTATTTTCATATTTCCCCTATTAACTTACCATTTTGCTTTCCTTAAGAAGGCAGAAAGGAACATGTATTTCTATTGTTATAAATCATGAAGCTTACTAAAGCTTTCTTTCCACTTATACTACTTATAGTAAGAAATATCAAACATTACTTTTATATTATAATAATTGCCATAAAATAGGTACTTACTATATTTAATATACCTACACCAGAAGATATTGGCAGTCCCTGCCCTACCTAAATAATTTTAGCAATAAAACTACAAGTTAGTCAATAAGGTCGTTAATATTCAATAAAATACATCATCCATTTAATTTCTTTTAAATTACCTACGAATTTTCTTCTACTTGTTATTTTCTATATTGTGTTCTGCAGATTTGAATCTTTCCTTGCCCTCTGTATAAATGTTCCATCAGCGACATAATAATTATGTTTTAAAAAATTCATTCTACTTACATATTACAAAATTCACTTAAGAACAATGTATATATAAAAAAGCTCGCCATCAGCGTCGAAACTTTTTGAAAATATAGCCGAGAAACAGATCTATTTCCTGTATTATCTGTGCTACATGTTTCTTTTTATCTTCTGGATAAATGCTCCATTACCGAATAATTAATTTTTAATAAATTCTTTATTATTAAGTTGGTAAATTAAACAATGGTAGAGTTAATTTTAATACACACATTATCACAAATTTTTCATAAATACTTCCATTTCAAACAATGAGAACAGAATACTGATAAAAATAAAAAAGGATTCTACCGCCCAAGTAATTTTTAACATTTTCAGATTTAGTAAAAAAATCCGGACACATAATTTTCTTTTGATAATACGAAATAAAACCTAAGTATAACTGTAAAATTGTAAAGAGAATTGTGAAAGTTATAAAATAATGCATCATTTTATCATGTAATAATTCATAGAAATATGACCACCCTCTTTAAGAAGGTAAAATGTAACAGAAACTATTTCAGCCTTTCCTATGCATTTTAGGCTGTTATCGGATCACTTAGAGTGGTAACTTATAATTTGACCACTCTTTAACTTTTATTGTTTCATATTGCCTGCTTATACCCACCTATTATAATTGATGTTCTTAAATGAAGTAACCATTTTGTTTGAGAAAAAATATTTATTGCAATGATGTACCTACCTACATGTTTAATAAGTAAAAGAGGATGAGTATGAACTTCTGTAATCAGTCAGGAAAAAGGATATTTTTTATAAATTGAATGAACATTTTTCCATTAATTTAAGTGATTTTTGTTATTTTATTTTTCAGTGTAATATGCATAAATGTGAGACATATCAATATCAATATCACTAAGTTTGTGGAATGTCAGGAAATTTTGATATTAGATATCTACCAAGAATAGAAAAATAATGTATTGTAATAATTGTAAAATTCCTAAAAAAAAAAATCACTCGAAATTTAAATTTTTGAGGAATGGAAATATTTTTAATCTTAATAAACTTCTTTAAAAATCATATAATATGGTGCAATTATTTAAAAATGCCTCCTCTAATTTACTTAAACTATATTCTGTGAAAAACAGTTCATAAGATGTTTGTTTATACAACTTTTATAATCCTGTCATAATTTTAATCTTTATATTTGTACAATAACATTTACGAAATTGATGTATATAACACATTTATTTAATTAAATACAGTAAAGTAATACAAAAATGTATTACATAAAAGCAAAAAGTCACACATAATCCACATAGTCTGTAATTATCTTTTACAAACATACATTTTTATTTTAAAATAAGTTATATTTCCAAGAAAATATCACAGGCTCTTATTAAATAGAAGTAACAAATGAAAATTAAATATCAGTACAACAGAACTCGGAAAATTCGGTACTTAACCAACCTATACATATGCAGTAGTGTTGAAACAGCTGAATGAGAAGCTCTTGCTCATCTAGAAATTCAATCTTTTCGATCCTGTGCCTCTCGGATGGAGAAATAGCATAATATACCTGCACCATATCCCATCCGGAAGCACCGAGCCAGCCATTAGATGTGAATCTTGACTTTTGGGTGTCGAGATTCTTGCAATATGCAATGCCGGGCAAATTGCATCCCCTGGCTTTCAAATTGCCTAACATAACATCGCCGAATGTATCGTTTATGTTGCACATCTCATAATTTACGAAAAGTCCTGATTTGAATTTTGATGAAATCCACGATAATAACTTATTCACACATTCATTTTCGATGTACACTAAAACACATTCTGCGATAAACAAAGTGGGTCGATTAAAATTGACTTCAGCTTGATGCAGCTTGTCCTCTAACTGTGCAATATTCCTCAGGTCTGCTCCTATGCAGTGATAATTACCAGAATGCAAATCTGTGGAACTTAACTTAACCTCGCCATCCTGGTCATGTATTCTCTCAAGCAACTGTTTGTTGCGTTTAATCATGTAGCACTTTCTTGCAGTAACCGATGGAAAATCTATCTCCACATAATTTGAAATTTGTATTCCTTCATCCTTCAATTTCCAATACAAAGTGTCAAAGCCTGATCCAAAATTTAAAATCTGTGCTGAGCTGCCAGCTTTATTTATGAATTTCTGAATAAAATTTTCGATTCCTTTAACTCTAGCATAGTAGCCCCTGTTAATCTCAGGCGCTCTGCGATCAGCATGTTTGACAAAATAAGAAATGTAGTCATCGCTCCAGTAGCCAAGATGAACAGCTCCTCTCTTACATTCGCTTGCATCATCATTAGTTGCCATTACAGGTTCGTCTCCCATTTTATAAGCAATTGTTCCGTTGCCTGAAAAATAAATGTAATTTTTAGGTTATGTAGCTGTCAATCCTTGGGATGGAATAGTGCACATTTTCTCAATTTCAACGTTTTAAATAGCTGAGAAATGTATGTCTGTAAATAGAGCTATAAAATTTATACTTACGTATTATTTTTAGTGTAAACCGGGTATTTCCAGTCGTTTTATTATATTCGGCTTACGTATTTAGAATTTTAATGGATAGTGTTGTACCTTGACGAAACTACAGCGCACAACGTTCAGTTGAGCAGCCTGGGACGTATGCAACCAAATGAGCAGGCGCGTAGTGAAGTCGTCGGCTTCGATTAGATATAGCCCGCGCGCGCACGTAATTTAAAATTATCTTGTTTGGATAAAACAAATGTACAAAATTATATACAATTTAATAAATAAACTGTGATAATGAATCAAGTGTTACAGAGTTGTATATTAAATAAGCAAAATTATTTGTAACAAAATTTCCCAGTTGTTTTGATATTCGTTACCTATTTTTAACGCGTAAATGTAATAATACAAATTAATTAAAATATATAAGTACTCTAGTTCAAAATATTTAAAGTTGTCTATAAATTTATTTTATATAAAGCATTACGTCTGAAGTTACTTCCTTTAAATGAATATAAGATTTCAGTTGCTGCTGCCTTTGATGACCTACTAACCTAAATAAGGATAAAATACGTATATATACCTACAACATGCATTTACAAATAGATTAAAGATCTAGTCAAATATCAAAGGTATTATAATATAAAGTATGAATTTCCTATATCATTTACATTTATAAAATTTTTAGACACTAAACAATACATTAATTTAGTTTTGTTTTTTTTATTTACAATACGTACCTCGCTAATAGCGTTCATCATTTAATTACTAATTGAATATAATGGTGACATTTAATTTAACAGTTCTTGTTTGATTTCCTTGGAGGCATTTAATATAGCTACTTATATTCCGGCTCAGTTAAAAATATAAATATATTTTATTAAATTAAAAAGAAAACGAATTAAATTGTTTTTAAATTGTTGTTCAATTGTTTTCATTATGATGGATTATTACGGAGGTCACATAAAAGAGAAATTTTCGTTGTTTAAACAATTTAAGTTTAGTAATCGCGTCACCACTTTTTCGGTGTTCTCAATAGAAATGGACATAAATAAAAAAAATGGCATTTGAAAATGCTTTTAGTATAGAAAAAGGAGAATGCTTGAAATATATACCATTTAATTTCTGCTGAAAAATGGCATCTGTAAATCCAAATGGAACAAGAATAATACATTTTGTCCAACAACAGGGAAAAGTTTTACATAAATTTAACAATTTAAATGTTTTTAAGAACATCATCAGCATATGAAGATGTTTCTTACGTAATTTAAAACAATAAAGAAAGTGTTTCTTTCCCATCTGCCTCAATAGAAATCATGTTTAATTGTTTAATATTGAAAGGAATTAGTATTTGATCGCGGTACTAGGGGTTAGATATTCATCAAGTAAAGTAACTTGATGTTTTTAAAAACTCTTTGGGGATTTGAAGTCAAACTTTATAAAGAAAAATGTTAAACATTTTTACCCATGCATCAATTTTCAATCCGTAATAATTATTTTTATTTTTTTTGCTCATTTTAATCCAGTACAGTTTTGAATTATTAAATACAAACAGCTTTCGATCCTGTTGAATGACAGTTTTCCAGAATTTAATTTTTCAAATACAAACATTATTAATAAATCTGACTTAAATTTAGTATGATACAAAATTTAAAAAATTAGGTTATCTTGGCTTTCAAAATTCAACTATTAAACTGATTTATACTTGGCTTGATTTCAAGTCAAGTAACTTGAAAATCAAGAAAACCCGTGACTTTTTGTGTGCAAAATTGTAGCAACTAGTCCTGCATTATTAATAGAGAACGGAAATATTAAAAGAAATAGCTTTAACTGATCTCATTGCTAAACTAGTATTGAAAAGCTGATTAAAAGAGTATGTGAATAGAACTTCATTATTAATTCAAAGGTTCGGCAATATGTAACAAAAAATGTTCCCAAATTATAGAAAAAATATACTGGGTGAACCGAAGGAAAAGGAATTTTTTCAGTGTCATGCATGCTGGAATTTTGGTATTATTACATCAAGATTCAGTGGTCTTCGGTGATATATGTAGACAGCAAAACAAAAATTAATTAATTCCCACAAATAATTAAAATTAAAAAATTACTTTATTTCTCAATTAATAACAATGATAATAACATGAGTAAAAAAAACAAATTGTTCGGAAGCGATCTAGAGTTTAATTTAAAAATATACATATTTACTATTATACTAAAAACTGAAATTTTAATGAAAATCTAATTTCAATGGAATTGTGTAACGAATAGATAGTTTATATTGCTTGCATACTTATGTATAAAAACATATTTTAATAAAAAACAGAAAGGAATAAAGCATAAATTAAAAATAGAGTACCTAGGTATCACCAAAATCGTATTTTTAGTGATATGTTAAACGTACTCAAATAAATATAAAATACGAGACGATAAAGAAAAAATATCGTCGTACAAAACGAAAAGAACGAAATTGGTATGTAGGACGAATAAGGGCAGCCAATTAATTGGAAAAATCAGTCCTTTGTCTTTGAAACAAAAAGGCGGAATGGTCCAACATGCAAAGCTAAATGAAAAGTGTTGGTACGAAATTAATCAGTGAAATCGTTGCCATTTTTTTAACTAATTAATCCAGTTAATCGAATGTCTGCCTTAAATGGAGCCGTAAATAAAATTTAAAACACTGTGTCGCACTTAAAGAGGCCTATTCAGTCCGCTATAGTATTTTACTGAAACAGGTTGGCCGAGAGTAAATGGTCAAAACGATTAGCCTCAATTTAATTAAAAATGGTTGTCATTTTCGTCATTAATATTAGTCTGTAAACTATTATTCAAATCAAATATAAAGCTGACGCATATAGCACTGGTCCCAAGGTATCATAGAATTTTATTGTTATTTATACCAAAAACAAATTGATTTGATTCTCTGACATTTTCTGTAAACTTTATTAACAATTCCATTGTAAGAGATGTATGTCAATGTCATTTGATAATTTTCTCATAGAAATTCAGAATAAGTATTTGTTTTTCTTGCTCTTTCAAGAATAATCTCGTTTATAATCATACGCAAGATTTTCTGTATCTATTATCTATACTAATATTAAAAAGCTTGTTCCTACACTACTTTTTGTACACATTCAAACAAATCCATTATAGGTTTAATATTAATAATACATTTTTTACAGCCACGTCAATAAACGTATTTGATGTGTTTAAGCACACTGAAATCACTAACTTTATTACATTACATTAATTTGCAGAAAACCTAAAACATTAAATTACAATTTTAAATCCGACTGAGCTATAGAACGTATACATTTTAATACAAGTTATTGCTAGTTTATTATTATTACGTACCTATCAGACATTGTAACTTAGGCTGTATTGCCTATATTAATTTATAATTTCAAAAATCTTTTAGTTGTATATCCGTTATGCCTAATCTGTACGGAAAGGTCTATACTTACCTACATTTTATATTATATCGAAATATTTACCCCACTTTCATTAAAGTTATGTAATAAATATTTAATACTTTTCCCGATATTCTCTAACTTACCAAGAAAACTGAAATAAACACTAAACAATGTTATAGCAAAAATATTATTATTTATGTATACGACTTTGGAGAACAAACTTTTTTGTTTGAAACATTTTACCAAACAATCGATTATGTAAAACAGACTACTGAATAAGCTGGCGTTATCAGGCCACTATTCAAAGCTTTGACGTTGATGTGAACTAGAAAAGGCGATGTAATCCAAGCAGTAAAAAAATTTTAAGCACGATTTCCCCGGTTTTAGTTAAATTTGACATTATCTTAATTTAATACACTTACAATAAAATTTAACTCCGAACGAATCTTAATTTTGGTTTTCGGCTTTAATTTTTTTTAAACTCATCCTCTCATTATTTTGAAATTAAATTTCTACTGACTTATTAAACCAAAAACACGGCATCGGAATTTTAATTCCAAAACCGATTTTTATACGGTTTATTTCAGATTAGCTTGTGCACAAAATAATGTTCAGATGAGAATGGACCACTGATTCCTAACAGCTTAAAAGCAATTTAATGCTGCCGCACGGGAAATTAGTTCAAAATTGAATAGCGATCCGATTCGCAATTCAGTACGCGTACGTCGAATTTTTACGATGTTAACTGTAATGTAATATGGAATACGTTTATACTGACAACAATTTTTATTGATGCGTAATGCCTAAATGATCAACTATTAGTAATTAAGCGGGGAATTAATAAACATGGCATGACATTTTTTAGATATAATTTCCAATGTAAAACTAATTTTTACAAGAGCCTGTGTAATAGAAGAGTACACCGCCTTGATCACATAAGTTTTTATTAATTTTTCATTTTTAACAATGTTTCCGCTACTACTACTTTGCATTTAACTTCTTCTCGATGTTGTAGACTTTATATCAGTAGCAACGAAGGCACTGTTTGAGATTAGTGAACATTGAACATTATTTTGGGCTCTTAGCCAGCCTATATATGTTCCGTTTTCCTAAATAAATAAATAAATAAATTACTTCTAGTTCTGTGCACAGAACTTGATTTTACATTGTATTTTTGGTTTAATTTGATCTTTCTGCCACCATCGATGACTTCCAGCCACCTTACTTCTTCAATTTTAAAACATCTCCTTTATCTGCAAGCATGTTAACCGCCTGAAACTATGACCGGTATATTCCTGTGGACTGGACAACCCAAGAGAATGGACAACCCAGTTTCGTATCTCAAAGGAAATAATACCTATAGTTTTGAGTACTCTCTTTCGGTTAATTTAAAAAATTGTTTAATATCGATGTCCTTTTCAGCTTGATGTTACTTACCCATGAAATACTCCGAACAAAGCTTTGCCTTTTATTAAAACTAACCAAAGAACATATTTTCCGTAAGGTTCTTCGCTTCATTCAAAACACACGATCGTTGAATCCTTTGTACACCAATTCACATGGCTTCGTGATTTCTTAGATATTAAAATTGACGTTGACCTCTATATGATCTACAAAACTTCTGGGCAGGAGGGATTTTGGAACTCATCTACATAGTTTAATCCAAACTTTTAATAACAGCAAACCGTTAGGTTTCAACTACATCAGTCAGTTTGTGCTTCCTTTATTTCAAAATTTTGCATCAAAACTCGAAGCCCGAAAAATTCTTTGGTACAAAAATTATCCAATATCGCTTCAACAATCAGATCAATTGTTGTTTCGAACGCAGATAACAATTGAATTATTTGAGAAATGCTCTTTACTTCAAAATAGTTGAAGATGCAATAATTCTGACAATGGGGTTATATTTTCAATACTTTAAAGTACAATGGTTTTTCGGGTTGCTGTCTCGTGGCTGATGTATTAGATAGCCATCAGATATAGATTTACAAATCACTTTCTTAACCTTAGCTAGGAAATGTTTGACTTATCCTTGTTGTTCCCGGTTAGACACCCTACAGACAATAATACATTCCACAGATGTCTCTAAACTGATCGCATCAATCTTCCACCACAAAAACCTTACCTTAAGTTACGTCACGGAACCTAAATGCTTCAAAACCACTATTTTCAGTTATTGTCACAAATTTAGTTATATGCAAGGTCTGTTGAGAAAATAACATAACTTTATTTTTTTATTCTTTATTATTAATTTTATCCATTATTGGTTCTCGTCTCCTTCTAAGTATTCTCCTCCACTATTCACACAGTTTTCCCAGCCATGGTTCCATTTCGCGAAGCAGTCCTGGATAGCTTCATTTGAAATGGCCCTTAAAGTCTGTGACGAATTAGCTTTGATATCATCAATAGTCTGAAATCCATGTTTTTTCAGCACTGATTTTAATTTCGAAAATAAGAAAAAATCGCAAGGAATCAGATCTGGCAAGTAAAGAGGGTGAGGGAGGACAGTAATTTGATTTTTGTCACAAAACTAACGAGTAGACCAAGCTGAGTTGCGGGCGCAATATCATGGTGCAAGAACCATGAGCTGTCTCGCCACAATTCTGGTCTCTTGCAGATTTTTCCACGTAACCATTGTAAAACGCCTCGATAGTACACACGGTTCACTGTTTCACCTTTAGTCAAGAATTCAAAATGTACAATCCTATTAAACCAGTGAGCATCACTTTGACATTGGATTGAGAATGGCGTGCTTTCTTGGGGCGTGAAGAACATTTGCAAATCCGTTGTGATGTGATCCATGATTGAACTTTTGTCTCAATGTCGTAGCCGTAAACCCAGCTTTAGTCTCTCGTTATGATCCTTCGAATGAATGTTTCATCGTGATTGGATTGTTCAGAGTTGCTGACAAACGTTCACAATATTTTATTTCTGTTATTCGGTGGTCAAATGAGGAACAAATCTTGCTGCAACTCGGTGCCTGTTCAATTTTTCAGTCAGTATTTCATTGTATATCCCAATTGAGATGCTAATCTCTTCTGCCATTTCTCTAATAGTCAATCGGAAATTTTCACGCACCGGAACTTTGACTTTCTGAATGTGGAAGTTATCAGTTGAAGTTGAATGCCTTCCTGGTCGAGGATCATGTTCAATTATTGACTGACGACCACTTTCAAATCGTGAAAACCATTCGTAACATTGCATACGACGCAGAACATCATCTCCGTAAGCTTACTTCAAATGTTGAAATGATTCCGTTAAAGTTTTCCCCAGTTTAACATAAAATTTTACATTGCATCGTGGTTCCAAAAAATAGCAAATTTCAAAAATCGTCACTAACACTTAAACGCGTTTCACTCAAATAACAATATCACAAAAACCAATATCAACAATCCAAGAACATATGGTTACAGACGAAGTCATGCGCATGGCAATGCTGCCAACCACGTATCACTAAATATCTCCATTAGCGCGTAATTTTAAAAGTTCGGTTATTTTCTGAACAGACTTCATATTAACACCTGTCGGTGGTGGTCTGTTAATTTTTTTCTAAGAACCAGACCTCTGTTTTGACTCCACTGGAAATAACTTTTAATTGCAAAAGTTTTTACCATTCAGCAACTAGTTTTTAACAGTTAATTAACAATTCTAAATCACATTCCTATAATTCTAGGCGTACAAGAACGGATATAGTTAGGGAAGTGTCTATTCGAACTATTTTTAATTGAATCTCTGTTTTGAGGACTGTGTCAAATTTATGTGAAAATTTATAAAACATCACTGATACTGTGTAAAATTTTGAACCACGTTGTAAACATGTTTGTAAATTGTCACATAAATTCGATTTATCACATCGATCATATCGTTGCCTTCATTTGTTGTTATCAACAAGAGGTGAATAAGTGAACATGGGTGCCTGTTATTGCTACTATCAATTAAAAGCGTTATCGTAAAAACTGGAACAATAATATTAAGCATAATACTTGTTAATATATGTATCTGATAATAAGCAAATGTTTCATAACAGATTCCTACTTATTTTAACAGTTATACAATTATTTACTTTCTGGTGCAAGTTCACAAACTTCAAATATTATGCGTGCAAAGGCTCAGTCGCCGGTATTTAATATCACGCAATCCCACTAAGTATCACAGATTCTGAGAGTCGAACACCGTGGTCGTAAAACTTCGATAATGGTCACTTCCAACCGAGAGAGGACATTAAAGTGTTCATACATAATCTTTACTAGATGAAGGTTTGAACACCTAATAAATATATGTATATTGTCGATGGCGCTGTTCGAAATTACGTTTTACGACCTCTGTATGTAATTATTAATGAGGTGATGTTACCGTATCTGTCTTAATTAAAATTGGGGTAGTTTAGATGCAATGAGTCTCGTGTAGCATGTACCATATATCAAAGGCGTCTGACACCTTTCATGTTTGGTACATCAGAGCAACTGCAAGCAAGATTAAGTAGAAACGCATAGCTTCAATATGTATGTGCTGCCATTACTTCTGAAAGAATTCTAATATATGGCGAATGCGCCAATATCAATCAACGTCAAATAAACATTACTAAAAAATAATATAATCATATGGTTTAATAACGATTTGTTGCTTTCACTACAACCTTAGGTATGTGAAAAAGCATTTCTTATAATGTTCTGAATTACTTAATATTTATTTTCCTACCACAAACTTTATGTCACTGAAAACCTGCAGCATTTAATCACAGATAACAGCAAATTAAGTTAGAAATTGAGTTCAGAACTACGAAAAATCAATAAAAGTTAACTTGAAATATTTTTCTACTTGATTTGAAATATATGTATAGAAACTACCAGATATTACTCATAAATATAAAAGCTGACGTAAAACAATGATTTATTGGCAAAAACACAAGATGTTCTTTGTGATGTTAGAGCAAAGAATATATAAATACTGAAAATCAGATTGTTGGCGTTTGTATTGGAATTGATCACTTCTTGGGTATACAGGGTGATTCAGAACTTATCCAAAAAAAAATATAGGATGTACTCTAACAAATATACCTAATTTTGTAAAAAAAAATCAAAAATGGCAGTTCGAAAATGATTTAAAAATACACTTCTGCACTGCAAATACACTGGAAACTGGTCCACTGTAAAACCTGACCTTACACAAGGCGAAGTGTAACAAAAAACGGACAAAAACTTGTAAGAATTTCGCAAGGAAAGAAATAAATATAATTTTATAACACCTATTTTATACAGGGTGTTAGTAAATAAGTGCGAAAAAATTCGGGGGGGGGTGTTTCTACATGAGAAAATAATGGCAGTTTGCTTATAAACGTATGTCCGCAAATGATTCGTTTTCCTAGATACGGGGTGTCAAAGTTTTTCTTAAAAACTGACGATTTAATTTATTGCTCTGAAACCGGTCGAGATGTGCAAATGAAATTTCGTGGGTTTTAAGAGGTAGTTATTGCGCATTTTTTGACATGCAATTAAGAACTTTATGTTCATCATTGGCGCGCGTACGGGTAATAATCTCAATTTTTTTAAGAAAAAAATGGTACCCCACTGAGATATTACAAATTAATTAATTAATTATTTTTGAATTCCTCGTTCAATTTGTGACAAAAAATCTCTCTTGCCTTTTCTTCGTATGGGGCGCCGTTTTGATGCAAAAATATAAAATATCTTAACGCGTATTTTTTATTTCTTTAATACATTATCAAGAACTATCTAATACAATAACATTAAACCAGAACAATAACAGGAAATTATACTAATAAAATTTTGAAAAGGCGCAAAGCTACAACAAATGTTCAAAATGACCTCCCTCAGACGTGACACAAGATTCAACTCTTCGCCTCATTGATTGTCGTATTCGCGCAAATATTCCTGGTATATTTCTTATTGTCTCACAGCCGACTATAATTCGATTCCTCAGGTCATCAACATTTTCAACGGGAGTGGAATAAACTAATGACTTAAGAAAACCCCAAATGCAAAAATCAAGAGGATTTAAATCCGGCGATCGAGCAGGCCAATGTTCCGTACCTCCCCTACCTATCCAACGATTTGGATATACTGTGTCTAAGTGATTACGTACATTAATGCTAAAATGGGCTGGTGCACCATCATGCATGTACCATAGGTGTTGTCTCAGCTGTAGAGGAATTTCTTCAAGAAGAACAGGTAACTCTTCCTGTAGGAAATTAAGATAAGATTCGCCTGTTAGTCGTTGTGGGAGGAAATATGGACCGATTAAATGATCATCAATTACCCCAAGCCATACATTTACGGAAAACTGATGCTGAAAATGAGCTTCAAAGATTCCATGGGGGTTTTCCTCAGCCCATAAGTGATTGTTATGGAAATTTCGTATACACTGTCGTCCAAAAGTAGCCTCGTCAGTAAACAAAACGGCATTTAAAAAATTAGGAATTTGAGCGATTTGATGATTAATCCATTGGCAAAAAAATAGGCGCGGAAAAAAGTCTCTAGGTAGTAGAGCTTGCACACGTTCAATATGAAACGGATACAATTGCTGTTCTTTAAGAATTTTAAATACAGTGAAGTTGCTTACATTCAATATGTTGGCAATTTTTCGAGTACTTGTTTCAGGTGACTCCGCAATTAACTCGAGAACTGCTTCTTCTAGTTGCACAGTTCGTACTTCTCGAGGGCGCCCACAGTCAACCGTTTGTTTCTTAAATGAACCATTTTCGCGCAAACGTTGATGAAGACGAGCAAATATTGTGTGATGAGGTACCCTACGTCCTGGATACAACTCAGCATACAATCGTCGAGCTTGCCGACCATTTCCATTACTTCGACCATAGACAAAATGCATGTCTGACAATTCCGCATTTGTAAAATTTTCCATTCTTTTCGATAAAAGAAAAATTAATTACTTATTAACACTAATGTTATAGCAAACTAAAAGCTTAATAAATTAATAATGACGAAACGCTAATTTGACATTTCTTAAAAATATTCGTATTTAACAGACAAATGTTGACAGTAGCCTACTAGGTAATGTATTAAAGAAATAAAAAATACGCGTTAAGATGTTTTATTTTTTTGCATCAAAACGGCGCCCCATACGAAGAAAAGGCAAGAGAGATTTTTTGTCACAAATTGAACGAGGAATTCAAAAATGATTTTTAATTTGTAATATCTCAGTGGCGTACCATTTTTTTCTTTAAAAAAATTGAGATTATTACCCGTACGCGCGCCAATGATGAACATAAAATTCTTAATTGCGTGTCAAAAAATGCGCAATAACTACCTCTTAAAACCCACCAAATTTCATTTGCACATCTCGACCAGTTTCAGAGGAATAAATTAAATCGTCAGTTTTAAAGAAAAACTTTGACACACCGTATCTCGGAAAACGAATCATTTGCGGACATACGTTTATAAGCAAACTGCCATTATTTTCTCATGTAGAATCACCCCCTGAAATTTGTTACACTTATTTACTAACACCCTGTATAAGCAAATTCAACTGCTTTTGCCGCTCTAATTATTAATTAATGAAGTTAATTTGTGGTTTTACTTAATAAAATAATTTGACATACCTGATGTTACAACTGTTCGAAATTTTGTCCACCGACGTGTACACACATTTGGACCCGTCTTAGACAGTTTCTACGCACTAACACAAATGTTGAATTGCTTCACCATAACACAAATGCTTCACCATGACACAAATGTTGTCTTGCTTCACCATAAATTAGAACGATATCCACGAACTCCGAGTTGCTATACACGTAAGCCATTCTTAACACTAACTACTAAAAAACTATTGTAAACACTATCGCAACGACATTAATACTGATGGTAAAATCGGATTTCAGTATTCGGAGTCGCTGAGGCCACGTGGCTCTTCAAGTGCATTGCGTAAAGTGCAAAACGCGAATGACTCTAGAAACTACAGTTGCCCAACGATGGTGGCAAGTACTACAACTTTTTTTCGATATTATCCATTTATCATGCCGCATCTATTATAAAATTAATTTAAATAGGGTGTTCCCAAAAATTCTGCGAATTCGCCAACCGCAAATTTTTCTACTGAAAATAAAGGGGACTTTTCTTGTATCAGTTTTAATGTAACCGTTTCTTTTTCAAGGTACAGCGCGTCAAAATTACAAATAAAAAAAGATATTAATAACTGTAATTTTTAAGATATGTTTAAATTTTGCACTGACTTTTTTTTATCTTACGTGTTAATTTTTTATGTTTGTATTTTTTTTTGGGGAAGCTTTAATTACATTTTACCAAAATTAAAATTAAAATACCTCAAATACACAAACATAGCCTACAAGTAAAAAAAAAACTGTTACATATCCAAGGAAGATACAAAATCTAGAAAATCAAACGGTAAATTTTAAAAGAGTAAAAAAATAAAAACTGTTAGGTATATCTTATTTAAAAACCATCCTCAAACGGGCATTTGAAGGAATAAATTAAGGTTAAAATTATACAAAAGGCTAAGGTACATAATTTCTACTTAATATCTTGGAAAACTAAAAAATATATATTAATAGAAATCTTTCTTTCTTTAATTGTAATTTATTTAAACGAATTGCATATTTCAAAAAGAAGAGCTTAAGTGAAACAATGTTATGAGGAAAGTCCCATTATTTTCACCCAAGTTTGTAATTTTAGAAAGAAAAATAATATTTTATTTAGTTCGTATCTTTTACATCGATCACATCTCAGAGTGCTATTCAATCTATGTTCTGCTATACACTTTGTATTAAAATAAACCATGCAAATTGCTTTAAATGAGCGAGCTCACACATAATGCATACATTACATATGCTACATTCACGGTGATAGACACGTAAAAGCAGATTGGTTTCTCGGCTATGTTCTTAAAACGTCGCCGTCGCTGATAATGAGCCCTGCACAAAGAAATTATTTAAAGGAATAAATAATGGTTATGTCAGTGTAGAGTACAACTGCACGAATTTTCAAATTAGAATATGCAAGATAACAAACGGGCGAAGATTTGTAACGCAACGGTTACACTGGATTAAAACCTAACTCATTCACTCAACGATTAAAACAATATGTGTATGTACCAGTGGCGGCCGGTGGGGGGCCCTGGGGCGCCGCCCCCTTAGAAATTGTTATAGTAAACAAATTCAATTCAAAATTTAGTTTACAATGTTATCTAGATCAGCATTATAAAACACGAAAAGGAAATGTGTAATGTGCAGTCAATTTAACTCGACTTGCAAAATTCATTTGAATAACACTGAATATGGGCTCCTCGTAGCTCGACCTTAAATATGTAAAGTGTTTACAATGATGGTCATAGTTACCGTTGCGCAGCAGTGCAAGACGAAATGGGAGTAGCGCATATTTACTATGCAGTTTGGGCTCTATTTATTCCGCCCTTAACCAAATACTTAATAGCTATTCTTAGTTTTTTTATCATTTTTTTTTACCTATGTATTATTTCTTGTGTGTTTTTTAAAAGATTGTAAAGGTTTAAATTAAATTTTAACGACAGACTAACAGCACTTGCAATGCCACATTTTGAAAAATCAATGGTGCAAGAAATACCAAACTTTAATGAAAAAGTAATTGAAAAGTTTATTTTGGACAAAAGTAGATGCATGGACTGTCACTATAAAAAAATGCGGAGCACATTTTCCATATAGTACTTAAAGTAAAAATTACCCAATTATATAATTTTCAATACTTTGTACCTACCCTCCCTGATATGGAAATCAAGAGCCACCACTGGTATTTACATATGTGCCGTTACACCACAGAATTGGACCAGTTAGATCTATTTTACTTTAATTAAAGTTTAACAATGAAACCATTCGCTTATTGCATAATAATTTTGTCATGGAATTTTTGTATAATTTCATACGAATTCGCATCCATTGTAAATAACCACCGCTCAAGGAATTACATAAAAAAAATACTAAATGGAAGATACAAGATTTTACTAAATGTTAACTACGTCCACACACATCAATAATCTTAAAATATTGGGTTTAGATAATAAAATAATAAATATCTAGATAAAAACAGTTTATTTACCATTTAATTTGACCGCATCTTGTTAAAACAATGGTAGATATATACAGGGTGTGGCGTATATAATCTATAAAAATTAAACTACAACATCCTGCTGATATTTATAATAGAAAAGTCTTATACGAAAAAGTTCTATCTTCGCGTTTTTTTTTTGTAAATTAAAGTTCATTTATTCAACGAAAATGAAGACTGACCTTGTGTTATTTATTAAAAACTTTGGAAATGTTTTTGTGCGACCCGAGATGCAACCTTATAATTTAAGTCGGTATAATCTAATACTAGTAATACTAAAAGAAGGTTAGGCTACATTTTCAAAAAATGTGTGCAGTCGACTGAATTTGTTTTTGTATACATTATTCACTTAATTATTAATCGTCCATCGCCCCATCAGTGTTAAAAAGTAAAAGATTCCAGACAAAGGTTTTTATTTTGTAATTCCACGATAGTGACAGTGTAATTTTTATAAAGAAGTAAAAAATAAGAATAGCGTACCAATTACATTAAAAACGAGATTCTTATTATGCTTAATTTTTTAGTTTGTGCAGGAACTAGTTTTACAATGAACCGAGAAAACAATGCATTTACTATTTCCGAACTTGTAGGTATGGTGTTAGTATATGGTACAGCCGTAGAAAATGTGCTCGCGGCGACTAGGTTGTACCGGCAACGATGGCCGCAACAGTGCGTTCAGCGGCTGCGAAATACGGGAAGTGTTATTCCTCGAGGAGAAGGACATGGTCAGCAAGTGAACCTTAATGTTCAAGATGCACTGTTGGAAAATCTTGTCGAAGACTCCACAATTAGTACTCGACGACTCGCACAGCACGTAGGAATCTCATCTCGTACCGTACATCGTATCTTAAGGAGCCAGTTGTTGCACCCCTATCTTCTGCAATCAGTTCAACAGATTTTACCCTCGGATTGTGATCAACGAATGTGTTTTTGCAGATAGTTTTTACGGCAATGTGCCAATCAAGTAGACTTTTCTGCTTATGTTTGTGAGGCGACATTTACCCGTGATGAAGTGAATTTCCATAATATGCACATATGGGCCAATGAAAATCTCCATGCGATTAGTGAAACTCATTTTCAATATCGGTTCTCGGTAAATGTTTGGGCTGTCATAATAGGCGATGTACTTGTGGGTCCCTATTTCTTTGAAGGACGACTAAATGGACCAACATATGCTGACTTTTGGAGAACCGGTTGACTGAATTATTGGACGATGTGACATTACAAATTAGGGCACGCATGTAGGTATCTTCAAGATGGGGCTCCTCCACATGTACTCGAGAAGTAACGACACTTTTGAATGAAATGTTTCCTCAGCGATGGATTGGACGCTTTGGTCCTGCGCCGTGGTCACCTTGGTCACCGGATCTAACTCCAATGGACTTTTATCTTTGGAGTACTTGAAGTTATTGGTTTACAATACCCCAATTGCTACGGTGGAACAATTGCGAAACCGTATACTTGAAGCTGCTGACACAATTAGGGGAATACCTGGAATTTGTGAAAATATTTGCTAAAATTGGGTGAGTCGGTGCCATGCCTGTATCCGTGCTAATGGGGATCAATTTTAACATTTTCTCTAGAAAAGTTTTATTTCATTTTTTTTCATATTTTAATGGAGTTTGTTTAGTGCAGTTGGCAACTACAGATGCTTACGAATGTGGTTTTGTTTGCGTACTCTTGCAGTAACAGCAATGCATTTAAGATAGTAATTACTATTACTTATTATACTACGAAAATATCAGTTTTTTTTTTAATATCTATTTTTCTTAGTTTGTACTTTTGCATTGAAAAATTCCCCAAAAATTGGGAAGTATTTTTCTATCTTTCAACGACGATTTTTATACGCGGCTGGTCTACAACACGTAACTCATCGTACAGTACACGGACAAAACCGTTCCAGAGAAAATATTTTGATCCATAATTGAACTTTAATTTACGAAAAAAAAACTTTTCCACCCTGTACAGACAACATAACGTTCTGTACGACACCAATTATCTATATCTTCACAAACAACTTCCCTCTTTTGTTCATAAGCTGCTTTGTTAATAAAAAACATTGATCTAATAAATAAATAATTTACAAATAAAGAAATAACGAACAAAACAATTAATTAAAATTTATTTTGTATTCAAAACGTAGTATTGAAGTTTTTCTCAAACAAAGTTCTGAACTATTAGATAAATAAATAAGCTTATATTTATTGCAGTTTGCTATGATAGTTTCCTTCCGACTCCATCTTCAAAGGATCTACTATCCCGTATTTTAAAAACAAAGACAAAATACTTATAACGACAACTAAATTATTCACCGTGCTTATGAAGCAGAATCTACACAACAGAAATTAATTTTTATTTCGTTTATTGAGAATCCCGATTAGGGCATACTCCAACTCCACAGATTTTTCTACTTTATCTCATAAATAGCTACTTTATATCTTTATGCAAATTTGTTTAATTAATTTTTCTTTATAAAGTTACTTTCTAGTCTTTATTTATTATCCTCTGAATCAGAATTATAAACATTTATTATTAGGACAAAGCTTTTTCAGCTTATAAAGAAAAACATAATTATAATATACTATAACCTTAAAAAAATTGTATATATTTTATTTGTTTTCAAAAGAAGAAGAACAGAGAACAGCGATTTTACCATTATAAAGCATTTTATCTTTTGTACAACATCTCCCAGTACATGGCAAGGTCTCACTTAATAATTTGCGCTGATACTTCTATATATCTCTGACTACGTGCTAAATGTCAACAAAAATCCTTTATATCATATAGAATTACGATTTATGTGTACACCGAAAGTCCTGTCAAAATTAACTCTCACTGACAATGATCTACACTTCCACACAATCTTAATCAATTCATGCGTCAATCTGTAATCAATTTTGATGTAAAAAGTAACGTTGTTCACTATGATTCTTTAAATTTTATGGCTCTGATAAACAGAATCATTTATCATGACAGCGTGTGAAAAAATCTATAATAAAATGATCGTCAGAAATCAGTTAAAACAATTTATCTCTCATATTTTAATAAAGTAACGCATTATATGTTTGGCATCGAGTTTTGGGGACACGCTAAAGCTTCCGAACTTTTGTGATTCAGGATAGAGCAACAGGGGTTGTGTTGGTTCGCCTTCAAACTTTGTGTAGGCAAGATTTTGCAAAGTATTAACTTTAACCAGCTCATGTATTCATAAATTTCAATTCCGGGGGTAGCCTGGGAAAGTTTTCATTGCCCAATCTAAACATACCAGTCCTTGGATTAAGCATTCCCCCCTCCCGCCCACATTATGTTTAAATGAAAAAAAAACCTAAGACTCGTCGATTTTTTATTTAATCAAGGCACATTTTATAAAAACGTCATCTCTGTGTCAGCCTACTAGGTGAGAATTATACGTTTAATTTTTTTAAGTAACAAATATATAAAATCACATAGGTATTCAAGTAAACTTGATCCGACACATTGTAAAAAAATATTAAAAATTTTGTCTACACCACATATTCCTGCAATTTTCACTCTATTGATGAGACCGCAGAATATTTGTAATTTTATGTTTCTATATTGTTGCTATTTTCTGATGTATAGATAATATTATAATTCTACATCTTCTAATATAATTTAAGTTTAATTAATTCTTTTAATATTGAAAGTATTCTTAACACAACTGAAGTTTATTTTGGCATATCCATTGAGTGAAATTATTGAGTACATTTTCAGTCAATATTGAGCATTTTGATAATTTTACACATTTTTGATAATATTTGAACTAAAACTGATAGTTTCGCTCATAAAATTTTAGTTGTACTCATACTAGTAAAGGAAAATTTCATTCAATCGAGTGTGATTGTTATATTATTGAGTGAAATTGAGTGAAAATAAATCCTATTTTTCTTTCAGTGTACTATATTATTGAGTAATGTACTCAAATTGACAGAGAAATATTCGGAGAATCATATGAAATAGATTTCGTTTTTGTTAAGAAATGAACGGAAGAAATTCTTTTTGGAAATAAACAATTTCAAATAAATTACAGGAGTAACAGTTAGGTTTTATACTATGATTTCAAAATTTAAAAAAAATAAAGTTGGCTATCTCAGAAATTAAAGAACAGACACATGGTCCACTAACCCCAAATTTATGGCACATTTCTTTAGAACACCTTGTATGACACTAAGTAAATAAATGCAGCTTAATGTATTTGCTACATATATGTACTATCGTTAAACTTGCATGTATTAATATTTATCTTACAGTAATACTACTCTTGGGTATAAGAAGAAATGCATTGTTTAAACTTTAATACTTTTCATTACGACTAACAATATAACTAACGATGCAAACAAACGTATAGTAATATTTTAAACAATTATTTTACAGAACGTCAGTGAGATAATTTCACTATTAGAATTATGGAGAAATGGACAAATTTGGCTTCAAAAGCGACAGCTTTAAAAAAATCTGCAGGACTAATAAGCTCGGTAAAATTGTTGCATTTTAATTTCAATTAACATGCTGGAGATCATTGTTAAACATAAATTATAAGTACTAGTAATTTAGTTATTTACAGCTAACGATCCTTCAAAAACTTCAAATACAATCACAAAAGGAAATATCGTCTTAAATAAGACATTTTTTAATACAAAATTAAAACTTGTAAGTGTATAGGACTTTTGTAGATAGCAGAACAACCTCACAATACGTTCGAAAAAATAGTAGACCTTTTTTTTGTAAATAATGATGTGCGTTCGCAGTCCGGACAGTGATTAAACATCCTTAAAATGAACAGGGAATTGAAAAGTCCGTAACACATATATGAATGAATACGATTAAATCGTATAATAACTATAAAAAAAAAATCGAAATATATGTATAATGTATAGTACATCTACCTAAATATATCTGGATAGATATGTCCCTGAAAAATGAAAGATGAGAGTTTGTTCCCGAACAGAATATGTTATTTTTTAGTATTTTTCTGGAAATTAATTACAAAACTCAAATATAATAGTAGAGTATATAATTTACACTAATTATTTGGCAGCTCAAAACTTATAATAATAACAAGATAACACGGATTGTTTAAGGATTATTAAATATAATTTTAAAACTATATAAATTATAGAAATAATATATTCAAGTTATATAACACACATCGAATAGTAACTCAGATTATGAGGATAGCATAAACTGGGAAGTCATTTTTTTAACAATTTAAAAATATGAACAGTAATTATTTTCAAAATTAACTTCGGACTGATTTAACAATGATTTCTGCAACACTAAGTACTAATACTACTAATGTTTTGCTATTATATACAAATTTATCGATATTAACATTAACGATATACGTTAAATATTCAACATTCTCATACATCACCTAATTGTAGTAAGGACAAAAAATAAATCAAAAGGACAATAAATTATATTCGATTTCAACTGCCGTATGAAACTTATTACAGACAATCAGAAATTAAAATCGATTAATTAGGAACTGAAAAGTTCCAATTTCATTCAACTTCTGAAGAGAAAGTATTTTCACGTAAAGCCCTATATTTATTTAAGTTTCGGAAACGTATTAAGGAGAGAAAAAACTTGGATTTCGATTCCCCGTCACTCCCGATATTGGTTTCTTTTAATGGTTAGCAGCAGTTATTGCCTTAAATCAGACATCCCTAATCTCTCCATAAAAAACATTGACGGCTGGGGGATGAAATAGATTTTCTCACTTTAACTCAAATATCTCATAATTCAATCAATGGTTTCAAGTTAAATATTTGACAGACTTTGCGTATATAACAGATGAGATAGATTCAGATTTATTAGTTGACTTTTAATTAAAAAATTCAAATCGACAATGCTGAATTTTTTATTCTTAACTTAGTATTACTTTTTTGGTTCAATCTATTTGGAGTGAATACGCAAAGTAATTTGCCTTACTGCATCCATTTTGAGCGTAAGTGTTTTTTAGGCTCATATTTTTTAATGTTTTGGTTGATTTATCAAAAAACGTATTTGATCATTCTTACAGGTCAATATTTTTCTAATATGTAGGTAACATTTGCGTTGAAGGACGCTCAACCATTATTTTCACTATCCATTTTGTTTTAAAAGTCTTATTAACACAAAAAGAATGAAAACTGAAAATATCTCGTAAACTATAAAAAAATAAACACCAATATAAGTATAGGTAGTTTAATTTTAATTTTTAATTTTAAGTTAAAAAAAATAATCGAAACACCCGTTATTGAATATTTTGAAAGTCTGATGGAGTAATTACTATTTTTTTATTTGAAATGAAAGTAGTGGAGATGATAGATTTTTTTCATGAATTAGGAACCGTATCTTTTTATCATGTTTAATGTGGGAGGTATTTGATATTTTCGAGGATGCTGCAAACGTGAATTTTATATAAAATGAAAACATCAAATAACACCGAGACGGTACGATTTAGACCCAATATTTGTTTGTCAAAGCAAAGCAGAGCTTAAATTAAACAAGAAATTCGACTGACATAAGGAAGAGATGGTGGTGTTTAGCATAGGCATAAGTAAACACAATTTTTTCATGTTGCATTTTATTACATAATTCTCGGAATTCGGAATGAAGCTTCAAGCAGTATTATTCCCCATACACATAAAACAATTTTCGTCATCACTGGGGATTATTAACATCATCAAAATATTCTATAGTCCATTTAATTTAAAGGGATTCTGCCTACAAAAATACCATTGCTCATAATATTTTTCTAATTAATACAAAATCAGACTCTTTAATTTTTGAATTAAAAAAAATCATCAGTTTCAGTTTTAGTTTTCGGCCCCAAACAATAAAGAGTCACCAATGGTTTTTTCCTATTTTTTCTTCTTTCTTCTCCTTCTTTTGGTATAAACCCATGTGTCGAGAGGTTTCATACTTATTCAATCGTTTCAATGGTTTTGAATGCATTATGTAATAGTTCTCCGTCATTTCAACTAAAAAATAATCTAATAAATTAGTTAAATATTCTATTGACCTGTTTAAGGAAGGGAATGAAGTTAGAAAACTCCAAGAAGAATTATAACATCCTGTATATATGAAAATATTTATAAAATGTGAAGAAATCATTTGAGCATGTCTCTATATTCTCTACTCTTAAACTTAAATTCTATTCTAATTTAGAAATGCCAAACATAACAGTCATTCATTACTATAAATAATCAATTTAAGGAATCCATACTACATTTGTAAAAATCCCGTCCAACCTAATACTAAAATCGATAAGAATTTACGTCGCAAAATTTGCCATCATTCGAGCTGGAAAGATGAGAGGGTGGAAACATACTACGCAGTTTCATTTGTACTTGTAGACAAAGGAGCTGTCATAAATTTAATTCGGTAGACAAAAAGCATCATTATATGTTCTTCCTAAATTTCGTTCACTCTCGAAAGCAGTGTATCTGGTGAATGCGTAGAGCGTAGCGATCCAGTATTAAAAACGCCCCTCTTATAGCTTTAGTAAAATAAATAAATGTTGATATATTTAAATAAATGTAAGGAAGGAGTTCCCCATATGCGAGCAACGTTGTTATTGTTTTCATAGACGTCGGTTGAGGCAGGGGTATAGAGGAGTTACCCGTTATTTGGCGGTGTACAAAATGTATTTATTTATTTTGCGTTTAGTTTTCATTGGCATAAAGCCAGTTATAAGAGAATGGAATACAAATTTTATCGCGGGAAGTTTTAATAATGCAAACTTCTCTGAAATGGTACGTTTTTTTTCTTCTAATTTGTTTGCCCAGCAGGAAAAACTTTATAATTTGTAAATGTATGAGAAATGTTATGCTTCTAAAATTTTACTGCTTGTTATTAAACTTTTAAAGATATCGATAATTTTTTAACCGGTTATATACATTATCCAATTCCATACATGATTTTATCATGATTAGGAAAAACTTTATTAAATTTTTGCTTACTTCTAATATTAATATTTTCTTAATTTTACGTTCAAGAAGTTCACTTCTTAGTAAAATTGAAAACACCACCATAAATAAAGTAGATAGGTGTCCCAATTCGTTTAAATATCGAAAAGCAGTACTAATTGATATTGTTACGAATTCCAAATAGGTCTAATTAATGAACCTTCAGTTGTTTTGCAAAAAAATATTTACCTTATTTCATATCAGTAAAGTGGCTTAGACGTACTTATTGTGCTAAAAACTGATTAGCAAATGATAATAATTATTAAAACCAATTGATATCAGGTGGGGATTTTTAAGAGATAATAAAATTTTAATGCATTTCTCCGTTTTGATATTGAATTATGGATGTGTTAATTGGTATTATAATATGAAGACTAATTACCTTATAAGGAATATCAAGAGGACGCCATTTTTAACGTTTTAATACCAAAATGGTTTTAAAAATTCAGAATCTCTACAATTCATCCATAATTCGATAATAGGGCAATAAAACTTTACGGGCTCCAAGTAGTTCCGACCAGAATCATTATCATTTGTAACACTATGCAAGTTTTGAATGGACTCGTCTAGTTTCCTGACGGGTCCAAAACTGACGATGGCTCAGAGGCGCACATAGCATGCGACTAGAGATAATCTTGATTTATTCTGACATGGTCTTCCAGGGCGAGGTATTTGCTATCTCTGCTTGCACACAACAAAATCTCCAAAGATTATATAGGAATCAGCATATTTAAAAACGCATATTTGAATTCTGGTCACAGTAACGTGATTGATTGACAGATAGACCAAGCAGGGTTCAAGTACACAATTCATGAGATCTGAGCCAGTACTAAAGCTACCACAATGTTCTACAACAGATTCCATGGGAAGAGTGGTCAGGTGAATCTGGTCTGAGGCATTACAGACTTCTCATAAATCAAATCGAAACATTATTTTACTCAGCGGAAGCAGCATTAGGATTATTACAGAACTTCTAACAAGCACCTCAATAGGATTGGCCTGAGATACATGTAATGTGGGCATGAAGGTGAGGATTCAATATACTCGTATTATATCATCTGTCATTGTGCTTAGTTATTGGTAAGGAGACATAATCACCTAAGGGCAGCATTTCTGTAACCTCTGGACCTTGGGAGGATGCGGGTGCTGCCTGTATACTAACAACAACAAATGTCTAAGTCATTTATCTGATTTGGAATGAGGTTTTAATTTTTTTATGCAAAACAATTCACTTCAACTTTGTGACATTGAAATCAGTGATAATATCCCTCAGTGATACTTTTCGATATTTCAACAAAATTTGGGTGGTACCTATTTTCATTGAAGCTCATGTAAATTTTTACAAAAATTGTATATAAAGTCAAGAAAATAGTATACATTTCAAGACATTAAGAACAAGTGGGAAATATTATGAACAATAATATTTTACTAAAGCAAAGTATCTCAGTTTCGTGATATATCAAAAAGTACCATTAAAAAAAATATTTGGAAGATTGCATGATAAGTTTCAGTTCCTTTGCATATTTATTCAATGGTTTAGGCACACTTATGATTCATATTATTATATTACAAAGGTTTATCAACAAACGGTAGTTAACTAAAACCCACTGATTTCAGGTCAATTCTAGGTCATATAATTTTACTACAATTCTATAACTGAACCACGGAATTATGAATTTTGAAATTTCGCATAGTATTATAACTTTAGAATTGGTATTGTTTTTTGACATTTTCTACAGGGTGTGTTTGAGAATAATCCAAAAGAGTGACCGCAAAAATTTCCCGTTTTTTCACAATTCGCAGAGAACTAGAAAATAGATAAAAATATGTTTTTGGTCTCAAATTACTCGTCGTAAAAAATTAAGATGGGCATAGTTTTTAGTTTTTTGAAAATTTTCAAAAATCACACCTATTTAGGGGTTGAAAAGACGTCCAAAATGAAGAATTGAATATCACCAATAAATATAAAAACTATTACATAGCTTGTGATTTTTCTATCGAATGAATCTTGATACAAAGAAAAATTTATTCTCATGACTGAAATAAACTTGTTGAATTAGAAAATCCACCTTTAAGCGCGCTCAGGGGGTTGAATCATCCCCAAAAATAGAGAATATTAGAAATAATAATTGTAAAAATTAAAAAAAATATATATATATTAAGATAATTCATTCGATAGAATAATTCACATGCTAATAGTTTTTATATCAATTGGTAATATTCAAGTTCTTCATTTTTGGCATTTTTTTCAACCCCTAAGGTGATTTTTAAAATTTTGCTATGCTCATTTCAGTTTTTTACAAGTAATTTGCGACCAAAAACATATTTTTATGTATTTTTTTAATTCTCCGCGAATTGTGAAAAAACGGGCGAAAAAGTTTTTTGGGTCTTCAATGTTTAAAAAAATTGTGGGTTTTCGTCCTAGTCGTTTTCCCAAAAATTTCTGTATAAAATTAAAAATATGTATAGTATAATGCTAAGTCGAAAAACAAAAATTTTACCCATTCTCTTATATTTTTAGAAATAAAAGTGTTTTTCCTCAATTTTTTCACACAGTAAATGGCTTATTTGAAAAATGTTTAAACTTGTTTTGTTTAAATTAATTTATTTTTTATACAAGAAATTTATTGAAATTCAACATATTATTGTAATAACATAGACATAAATACTATTTACATCTAACGTTGTGAGAAAAAGTAATTTCAATAATTTATGCTTTTTACTAAGGATATTCAATGTAAGCAACTTATCTTACATATAATGTCTCCGATTTTCTTCGACGGCCACAAACTAATTTTAAAGGTACGTTCTAATGTTCATAACTTAATAAGTTCAACCACGATTATGCACCAATTACCGTACTGAATAGTTTGGGCAGGAGCACTATTAGCACTAAACTTACTCTTCCGATAACACAAAGACCTTTGTGTGAAAGCAGAAGCCGACCGATAGCTAATTAATTCGAATTATTAATTAAGTTTCCCTGATTAATGAACTCATCAAGACTTATGAATTAAATAAAACGTTGACTACAAATTATTAATTACGTTTTCATCTTTTCAAACCTTTATCTTTCTTATTCACATTAATTTGCTTGGTTATTTTCATGACCCTTTGTGATATTCCAATAATGTTTTTCTGGAGGCGATTCGATATCGCATTCATTTTACTATAACGTCTACTAAATTCGTTTCGACTTTAAATATTAAAAAGACTATGGAAAAAAACTGTTTTAACTGAGCTGGAAAACATTCAGAATATGCATAATTTTTTTAGTCTTAATTTATCTGGTTTATTAATTTTTGTAAATCTAGTACCTTTAAATCTCAGTCTTTCAAGAGGGTTACAACAGAAAATCTTAATTTTCCTTCTTACTCTATTTTACAGATATCCCCAACGTCTAAGCTTATTGGTAACTAATTATATTCATTTAAAACAGTTTCTCTTTGCTCAAGTCATAACATATGTCAATTATATGCCATATTGGTTAGTTCATCTGTGTCGTGGATTTCTTGTTCAAATTCCCTGCTCAAAATTCAAATATAATGTCTCCGGATATTTTTTAGAGCAAAGCAATGTAGAATTCATTACCTAAATCTTTCGTCGAAAGCGAAAGCCTTATTTATTTATCTCCTACAAATAAGCGAAACTTTCATTGTTCAATTATTTCAATTTTGTTTTCGTTTAGAAAAAAATGCAATATAATATTTTATTTTATTAATTTTCAGGGGATTCTCTTTTCTATGAGCTGTATAACGGGCCACATATTTCATTTACCTTGAATTTATTGTCCCTCCCCCCAAAGAACAAACTATAACAATGAGTTTTCCGTCGCCATGATAATGCTTTGAAGTAAATCTTCCACAAAATATAATATTTTGAGCCCCTACGCTCCTACAGATTTTCTACGTGTAAATAACCCCACTTGTTTATGAATACCAGTGCCGTAAGTTTAGTTGAATGGGTTAAAAGTATCTGATAATATATCACCGTCGTCCCCCTTTTTACTTTATGCCTGTGGAGAACCTAATTCTTTTGGACACTCATTCTCTGAAAATTATGAACTCTGAAATTAACTCAAACGGTAGGTACATAGCGCGCTGGAAATAGCTAGAAAAAATTGTAATTCTTTAACAATATTAATTATATTTAATAATATAAATGCAACTATCTTAGGAATAATTGTAAACGTTTTTGTTATAAATTTTTTTTATAGATAGCATTTATATTTTAAACAATTAACTGAAAAAAGGAATAGAAAGACCAATAAACTTGATTACACATAAATGTAGTGGTAATGGTAATATTTAGAGGTGGACAAAAATCTGTTTTAAATATTTTACTCTAAAACTAAGGCAGACGTTGAAATCCTAAGTTCCTAAATAGACATAGCAATTAAATAAAAATGTTATCCCCTCTTAAAACGGCCAAATTTTTAGAGGAGGGGGAAAAATTTGTATGAAGTATTCACCTTGTAATTCTATCAAATAATTTTCTACAGACATTTCCGGGAAACTGTACAATTAATAAATATTGCCACAAAAGTAATGAAAAACTTAAGAAAACTTGCTTTAATAGAATGTAAATATTGACTTGACTATTTCTCACAATTAAATATGCTAATTAAGTTACAATTGGCAAACTAGTTGTAGAACCACTTAAAAAATTATCTAGTAGCACATCTTACACTGCTTATGTATGATGTCACTAATTTAATGCACCAGCTGGTAGGTACTATCAAAATATAAACATGAAATCTTATAAGGCAGGCGTTAGATAATTCCCGCGTTTTATTTTATACGCATTTCAGCAAAATCTGTGTTTGTAAAGCTCTACAAACTCATCGCCGAGCATCCGTTCGATTTTGTTGACATGACAAAAAATACCTCCGAAATTGCGTACCAAAAACGTTCCGAAAAGCCTTTGTATAAAATATAATATTCCCGTGAGATGAATAAAATTTTCTTGTACAAACAATACACTATTTTAAACAATGCATTGTTATATTAGAAAATTTAACGTTTCAGCAGATATTCGAAGACTTTTTTGAATTAAGCTAACAAAATGAAAGAAGTCAAAAGAACTTAATGACAAAATACAAGATATATTATCTTTCAATTTGAAAATCAGTCTTAGTAACAACATTTCCAGTCAATTTTAAAGGAGAATAATCAGTGGTCTACTGTTAGAAACTATAAAGATTAACCTAAAAGCAGCCATATTGCCAAAACGTGGCAATTTTCTACTTACAAAGGTTATTCAATATGTTGATTTTTAATGTAATTTCATCATTTAATTTGTCACATTTAAAACCAAATATAGAGGAAATTGATACAATCCTCACATATCCTTTACGTATATTTCACTGCAACCCTATAAAGTATCAGCTCTTTACGAGCAAGAAAAATATTTACTATAATTTTTTTCGTTATTCCACATTTTATTATCGTTATCGGACGTCAATAGTCAGGTATCATAATGGAGCTTTTGTAAAAAATGTTTCATGAAAATGTCGTTGTTAACTATAAAAATAGTTTTGTCAGTTTTAACTGAAGTACATTGACTTCTTTTATGTTTATCAGCATTTGTTAGAAGCTCATATACAGGCAAAATTTGATAAAATTGGTTCCAAACTTTGACGAATTAGTTTCAATACCTCACATGAATGTACCTCACAAACAGTTAAAGATAAGGACAAACATTGGATGCTTCGAAGTCTACTTCTGTGTGATCTATTTTTCATATTAAATTTTGCCATTTTAAGCCTGAGACGTGTTACTCTGTACCTGAGAAGTTATACGAGTAGTCTCCAGAATATAGTAAATAAAATATTAAGTCAAAAATGATATATAAAGTGTGGTAATCAGCAAGTACATACATACCTATGCCATTTGCCTAATTTTCCTTATACAGAGTGCCCGGTAAGTATTAACTAATCCCTCTAGACTCTATAGAGCGTATACTGCAGACCAAAATAGCATCAGGACAGCCTATAATTTATTTCTAAATGCTCCTAACAGAAATATCGAGCCCCAAAGAGGTCTTAAGTTTACGTTTTGGATTCTACTTTGAAGTCACCTTATGTAATTTAAAAATAAATAATAAAACGAAATGGTCTCAAAACATGTCTTTTTTTAATTTTGACAGAGGTTTTTCTTTAAAAAAGGTACTCTTTATTTATTTCTATAAAATATACGGTTTTCGAGATAAATTGATTTTTAGAACGGGCAACAAACGTGTAAACTTTGCCAAATAAAAAAAACCTTTGAAAGAATTTTTGTAGGTTCAAACGAACAACTTAAAAAATAAAAATAAACATTTACATAATGAAAGGGAAACAAAGGAAATATTACTTCAACAAACATACACTTTTTTATTCTATTCAGTTTTGTATTATTCAGAGCACAAAAGATCTTCTTTAGTATTTATACGTTTTAAATAAATTAGTTGTTTTGAATGACCCCATAGAAAAAAGTCAAGTGGATTTAATTTTGACAATCTAGGTATCCACAAAACAGGTCCGCCTCGACTTATCGATCATTAAAAGCGTTAAGTATTATTTCACTGAAGGTTCAAAATGAGGTGATTCACAATGTAGCTCATTTTGAACATTAGAGTAGGTATATACTACGTGGAGGAAGCACACTTACGGCGACAAAGTAGATGAGTGAGAGAGATAGAAACAGATAGTTTGCATATCATGTTTCTTTTTCGCGGAGGCACGTGGTTGGCTAACGCAACTCCTTCCTGAATGATTAGAAAGAGAGAGCGAGTACCCAAACTATCTCTCTACAGCGTCTACACTTTTGTTATACATTTGTTTTGTCTTACGTTGCAATAGTCAAAGACCGGTTTTAGTATCAAATTGTGGACGATTATCTGCAACAGACTCTGCCAAGATATTGTCGAAATATACAAGGTGGTTACAAAATTAGAACCCAAAACATAAAACTCTAGATACTCCTTTGAGGCCAGATATATCCGTTAGGAGGAACATTGGGAAAATAATTGGGAGTGGTAGTATTATTTTGACCTCCCCTGAATGCTCCCAAGAGATTAGTAGATAGTTACCTGATACCCTGTAGATATTAATAAACTGATGCTTCTATTAATAATTTCACTATTTTTAAGATTCCTCAATTTATTTGTTCAATACTTGTTACATGATGAACATCATGCTAGGTAATACCATCAACATTCTACGACGATCTTGATCTCGTTAATTTTTTTTATAAACGGCTTACCTTCATATATCAGTGCCACAACATAGTCAATTAAAAAACAGTGAAATCGTGTGGGGATAATCGTTGCATGAAATTTCAGTATAATGTGTGTATGAGTCGTTTGAACGAGCTAATTAGAACATAATTTAATTTATGTGTTTTTAACTTTGCCAATGACAACTGATGCCGACAAAATTGATGAATTTGCAACAACCTACGTGGTGTACATGCGTGATGGATTATACGTTATCTGCATCTGCAAAGTATCATTATGCCAGGTTAAACAGTGAAGAGCTTTGAAATGTTTCGATTTTATGTCTAGAAACCTGAAATTCCTCCTTTAAATTGATGTTACTGCATGTACGTACCTAGTTGCTAAATCATCGTATGTCAATTATAGGTGGTATATGTACAGTTTGTCTCTGAAATAATTGAGCCCTTTCAAAGGGTTAATAGAACAAATTATTTTAAGCAAAAAGTTCGAGATACAGTGTGTTAAAGTTAGAAAAAATACCATATTTTTCGAAATAAGTCTGAGGATGGGCCACTGATTTACCTACGTGGATTAATATAACAAGCAGTGGCAGAGGTACTAGGAGCCACAGAACTTAAGCCCTACTAAGTATTCCAAAAATTATGTTAGTGCTTTTTATTAGCAATGGAATTTCTAAGAAAAATATCTCTTATGATTTGTTCGAAGAACGAACCATTTTAGAGTTACGACTATTTTTAAATGAAATGAGCTACAATACAGTTAAGTAAACCAAAAATAACTCTAAAATTATTCGTTCCACAAAAGCACTTTATGAGATTTATTTTTTAGAAATATAATTTAAATATAATCTACGAAATTTAATTTTCAGTTCCCCCCGTCCATATGAAATTTTTTGGTTAAAAAAATTTGTTCTGTTTCCTCTTTAAGAAAACGTACTTATTCCAGAAATACCCTGTATATTGGTTCGACATGAACTAACTAACGAACTTCACTGGACTAATAATAATAATATGATGGTTGAAAAACAAGTTCACAATTTTAATATCCAAATAAAGTAATTAACGTAACATTTAACCTAAGTCCCCTCAGTTTGAAACGCTTCAGATAAAATTTTACTCAAATTTCACTCAATTTTACTCAATAATGTATCAATTTCTGCCCACATCCGATTGAGTGAAATTTTCACTCTATTAATATGAGTACAACTGAGTGCAACTATTGCATCAGAAATGAGTGAGTTTTACTCAAATCCGAGTTACTGCTATTAATTGAGCGACTTTTGATTCTATTCTGAGTATATAAAATCAATTTAGAGTTGACTTTTTCTCTTAATATGATTTAAATTTTACTATTATTGAGTCATTTTTTACTCAGACTTGGTTTTTAATTAACTAAATATTGAGTGTAAAAATAAATAACTGACAAATGATTAATTAGGATATACAGTGCTGAAATTAATTCACTGCGCGGGGCCTCTTCCTGTCCTGGCTGAGACCTACCAGCTGAGACCCGCCGCCGCTGGTGTTAAGGCCTATTCTCCTGGCGATCACGCTTTTCTGGAGCATCTAACGGGCCCCTATCAACTGTGGTCTAGATTACAGAAGCAATATGTAAGTGTGCGATCTTCACGGGGCCTTTCAAATTACTCGAAATTAATGTACATTTAAATTAACTCAGTAGTAATGAGGACATTTACTCTGATTTAGGTACAAATGCACCAAATACGAATTTACGTGAGGAATTTATTTAAGGAGTACCTATATTTGAGTGAAAGTATTCAGTTTTAGTGTAAATATAATCACAAATGAGTAAAGTGATCAAAATACCCAATATTTACTGAAAATGTACTCAATAATTTCACTCAATGGATTCACTCCGAACCTTTATTATTTTCACTCACACCGATTTTTTACAGTGTAGGATTTATTTTTAAAACATTAAATTCAAAACCTAGCAGTAATACTCAATTTCAAAATTCATACATTTATATTGAACAATTTTGGATATATCTAGAGAAAACAACTTTCAGGGGCTCTCTTTTACGGATTTGTAGACCTTTAAGAGACACTATTACGCCTATACTCACAAAACTCTTTCGTTCATTTTTTACGCAGAATACATTGATAAAATATTGCAAGGCAATTTCTGGATACTCTGTGTATATGAAACGTTATTAAAACTACAATTTATTAAGTCGACTCCTTGATGGAATCATGACTATTAAGAATAAGGTAGAGTACCTGCATGAAACAATTCTACAGTACTTATTCGTTTTATTTCATTACAGTTTTATAGAAACGACTACCTAATATGCGTGTAACAAATATTGTACCCACTACCATCTAAGAATATTTATTTCTCTTAGGAATATTTTTGTTTTCGGTTTTTCATTTTTTATAACTTGGATTTATTAAGTTTTGAATTTTTATATTGTTTTTTTAAGATTTTTCATTTATTTGACAGTGCCCATAATTAGCTTGCTAACAAAAAAGGTTATAATAAACATAAACTGAAAATGCTTCATAAGGATGTACAGCCTCTTGAAGCTATGCCTCCGAGCAGGAGTTTTATTCAACAAATAGGAACAAAAAAAAGGTAGTTTCGGGGATCTACTATTTCATTATTAACAAGAAACAATAATTCTTAAATTTGTGTGGAAATATTTTTTCTTCCAATTTCGACTAAAATCACACTATGAAAATGTAAATAATAATCACTAAAATTGGTCCCATTAACCTGCCGCACTTCGTAGATTCTACATTAAAAAATGAGAAAAAAGTTCTAATACTTTAAACTTGAAATATAGATATTATAGTCTAATTATGGGACATTGCGTATAAATTTCAAAATACTACATATATTGATAACAGCAAATGAAAATATGTAAACGATTTATGGGGAGTTACTCGAAGAATTATTGGGATGTATATGAGTATTTAGAAAGGAATTACTGGAACGTATTGGGATTTAAATTGATATAGTAGGTTTTTCAGTCGGTGTACATTTTTTAAACCCTATGTTCCCCCCTCGATTGCGCTGCATCTAGATTAGAAAGTTTACAAGCATATAATTTACAAAGATATAAAAATATTGTTTCTGTATAGTCTTAAAATTATTCAATGTCTTAAATTTTAGCAATTCAAGAATGTTTCCGAGCGTAATGGTAAATTTTAGTAAAGGAAACGTTGAAGACCTTTCAGTCTCCCAACAGAGCAGGTGTTGTACATCAGTACGTATAAGGTGTACGTTTCATTGACGAGAAAGATAAAAGTTTTCTACAGCAGATTTGCTTTAGTGCCTTCTTTGCCTCCTTCAAAAGAGGATTTATTACACATCATTCATTGTCTCACTTTTTTAATGTCCCAAGCTAAGCATAGCATAAGATTAAGACCTTTCCAAAAGACTTTCTTTTAAATATTTATGTGTATCTTTCGTAAAATATTGCATTTTGCTGTTACTTTTTGGGATAATTAGTTTTGATTAAATCACTACTTCTCTAGAGATTGTACATATTATATTGTTATTACTATTATTTTTTTTATTAGTCGTGTAATTTAATTTGTGCATATAATTATGTTTATGCACCTTTGGATATCTCAACTTGTCAAAATGGGAATATCTACTTACCTTCAGTAGCTTAAGAAAGTAGATATTAGTCTCAATGAAATTTATATTTCTCTTTGTCACAATAAATTATTCTTGAATATAATTTTGGTTAATATGAATAAGTATATATAGTTACTTTTGAAATTAAATTTCTTTAAAACAAAATAAATTTGAAAGTAAAATTTGTCTATAGAATGTAAACAAAAATTAATTCTATTATCTCTAGGGGTGGTTCTTTAGAAGAAAGTATCTCTGAATGAAATCCTGATTTTCAAAAATTTATATTAAATTTAAATTGATTTTTTTTTATACAATTTAAATAAAATTATTTTTTTCCTACGCCAATCCTTATACTAAAACTTAACTTAAACAACAATGTTCAGAATACGAATATTCCATACTAAATTTCACTCAGGTCTAGATAAATTTTAGTTAGTTTACCTTTTGTTAATACTGTCCGATGCACTTAACTTCTTTTTCTTTTCTCCTTGATATCTTCTGGTTTCACTATGCACCCTCTAGCTTTATCCAATATCTGTTAGTTTATTCCGTGTTGTCTTGTATTCCTGTTTCCTGCTGTATACTTCTGCTCCCTGACGGTGACTTGAGTTATGTGAATTTCATTTCAAATTTGGGTTGTTCTCTATAACACGTTTTAACCTTTTTTTCGTTATTAGACTTACTTGTATTTGTATCTTCCGTAATCTTCAATCAAAATGTGTATCGAAACTGTTTTCATATATTCTTTCTGATACATGGTTTTTCCTTTTCTTAGTACTTTTATTATCTTCTGCCAATAACTTTGTCTTCCTTATTTATTAAAAATTCTAGCTGTCATATATTAATGTTTGTTATTCTTTTTTTTTTCTCGTAACCCCACACTTATTCTTCTTAGTAACCGCACTTCTGTTTTCACATTTTAAATTTTTATAGCTCACTATTTATTTTACTTAATATTATTTTACAATACTTTCCCATTTAAAAAAATCTATTCAATTTTATCATTACATTTTAATTTTATGACAAGCGACTTCTGTCAGATATTGTCTTCTTTCAATTTTACCCCTTTCTAATATGCAATTTTTAATACATTACATTTCCATACATCTCAATATCTGTCATTTTCAAATAGGTTATTTGTTAATTAAAGCGAAATATATAGTTGACAGTAACTTACGTTTGACGCTGTCACTATAAATATTTGTAAATGAAATTTCATGAAAATATGTATGAAAAGTAGATTTTAAAAACATCCGCATCTACCTTTCGAAACATTAAAGTTACATAAACTGTATTATAAATGAATGTATCTAAATAAAAAGTACCGTCAATTTCCCACAAGTTTCCACAACCAAGAACTTCAGGTCAGATTCAGTCCATTATCCATTCTTTATTGTTCTTATTAATTTCACATTTGACCTCGCCTAGCGAACTTGGCGCAAACTTCGCCGCTGTTGAGGTCATGTTCATATATACATCCATTGTAGTACAATCATCGTAAAATGTTTCACAAAAGTTGATATATTACGTGATTAATGGATCTCAACAATAAAAGCTGCTTGCTAACTGGCATTCATAACTTGTTCAACATTTATTATCTGCCCACTCTATTATTTGTAACTGTATTCACTATTACATGGAATACGTAATAAANCGGTTATTTGAATAATCGGATATTTGAAGATTCGAATAACCGAATAACCGGTTTTCGGATATTTGAAGAATCGAATAACCGGTTTTCGGATTTCATAAAAATCCGAATTATCCGAAACCGGTTAACCGACTATCCAAAAAACCGGTTTCAGTTGCCAGCACTAGTAGAAACCACTGTGGCAACTTAGTAGTTTATGACTTTAATACAATGATATTTAAATTAAAATTTAAAGAGATATTAATGAAATGGAAGCAGCGGCGGCTGGTGCGAGAGGCTCTGATAATAATTTTCATAGTATAAAATTACTCAATAATAGTTAAAATTAAATCATGTTAGAGAAAAAGTCAATTCTTAATTGGTTTTACATAGTCAAAATAGAGTCAAAAGTCACTCACTTGATAGTTAGCAGAAACTCGGATTTGAGTAAAATCACTCCTGTTGCAATAGTTTCACTCATAAATTTTAGTGATACTCATACTAATAGAGTTAATATTTTACTCACTAGGGTGTGCACAGAAATTGATACATTGTTGAGTAATATTGAGTGAATTTGAGTGAGCTATTTTTTATAGTGTAAGCTGATTTCATACAACTATCTAAATGAAATATGTAACAATATTTAGAAATATTACCTGAAAACATTTATCTTCAGAAATGATAAATAGTTAAACTACCTTTTATAATACTGCTATTAAAGATGTATTAGTAACGACAAAAGTGAAATATAAGAATTTTAAATTACCTACAAAAATATCCCGGGTAAAATGTAATATAAATAATGATAATGGAATTTTAATATGCAATGAATCGATTCAATTAATGATACTTTTACTATATTCTGTTGTCCCTTTGAAACTTTTAAAACTGGAGATCTAGCTTTTCTTTAGATTTTAGTATAATTCAACAATATGTTTTTAAAACACGATGCCAAATTATATTAGATAGGAAATGCAATTTTAAGCAAAAAGTTTTCTACGAATGAAACTGACTCTGCTCAAGTACTCTGCCAAAAATATAATTTTTAAATAATCAAATATGGCGTTAAAGATTCCATCAATAATCACAGGCACACAAAAAAAAATTCATGGACCAGAGGTTTTTGGGATCGCTGAAACCGAATATGACCACAAAAAATGATTTCAATTGCCCGTTTTCCCTCTTACGCATACATCTTAATTTTGTACGAAAATTTAAAATTTAACCCCCTTCAGGGGGTGGTAGGAGAGAGCTAGCGGGCAATTGAAATCATTTTTTAGGGTTGTGTAATTTTCTAATTTAACTATTAATTGGAGTAAAACTTAGAGGCAAAAAATGCGTTTTTGATAGATCACTTCTCTCACTATGTAACTTTTTTGTTAGACGCATTTGAATCAATGTCAGTAAGAAACTTGTTATTAAAAATTACATTTCTATCTGCTTTAGTTTAACATCCTGTATATGTAATAAATATAACTATGTTGTACCTATTTTTCATTACTGCAAAAAAATGGCTTAAGGCTGTAATAAAATTGCTAATCAAAGAAAATATTTCAGCAGACTTTTTATTAGATATTCTGGTTATTGCTGAATATCTCCACCTAATACAGAGTGTTGCATTTTTCCGGTTGTTTTTTTACCCAAAATTAGGAAAAAAGTTCAAGTCGACATAGTTACGCAAACACTTTGTTCTTAAAATACAGAGTGACAATTTGTAACTAACGATGATGTAAGAAACAACTACTCCTGGGGTTACACCCCGGGCAGAATTTGAATTCTACCCGCAATATCTATTAAACTGCAAAATTACCAGAGTTAAACTAATTACGAAATCATAAGTTCTCATCGGAACGCCAGTAGCAACGCTTTGTGTCAGTAAGAATTAAGTAGCAGGGACATTTAAGATACGACATGTGTGGGGTAATAATGTTTTATTATTTTTTTGTTTTTCATTTCTAGTAGATGCATGGATGGATGAGTGGTACTACTTACTGATCTTATTCGCTGGCAAATTAGGTCATTAAATTTGAAACCATATTACATATTTTATGATTACTTAAAACCGCCAACGAGCCACATAAAAATGTAATCATCCTTAAAATTTCATTTTGATTAACCATTGATGATGCAAGGATAAAAACAATTAATGAGACTAAAAAGTAAATATACAAAAGAGAGAAGTTGTATTTTCTGAAGGTAAGAATCAGTACCGTGCAACAAAAACAAATTAGAAGTGACCAAAGAGGTTATGGTTCTAAAAAAATATCACAGAGTAGACGTTTTTTCGATTCTCAACATATGTTTAATGTATCGATTTTCAATCTTAAAAAAAAATATTTAAAATTGATGAAAATAACTAACACAATCATGAATAGGCAGATCAGTTCCACGTGAGTTACTTACATTAAAATTTAAAAAAAAACTCTAATCTGACAAAGTTCTATATTAAGTACAATGCTGCCGATTTCGTGAATACCAAATTACTTTATGTTTTCAAGCCAAAATGTTTATTTTTGATAAAAAAAAACATTTTTCAAAAAAATTCTGGCCAGAGATGTAAAGTAATTTATTATTCATAAAACTTTTATTCTAATAATGAATGTATGTTAATTAAATGTTAATAATTTGTAAATCAAAAAACGAAGTGTTTATAAGACCTACGTTAATACAACTTTTCTTATGTTTGTCCAGAGAATCGCCTGTGGAATATAACTAAGTACATATTATATTTCCTACAAAATGAAATTTTATAAACATAAAACTCTTTATTCTGTTAAGTTTTATCGCCCATTCCGGATAAAAATTTATGTGTAGAAAGTTTAGACCCTTTCAGAGAAATGATCAATTGGATTAAATCCGATCCGTTTCACTGTAGGCGTTTCAGATATTTATATCTAAAAGCCGTTTTACACGACACAACATTCGTTGAAAAATTTAATGGAAATCGTTATTGAATATATTTATAAACATTTATAAATAAATATCCATATACAGGTATATTTCATTAATAAGATAGATCCATAAAAAGTCTTATGCAAATGACCAGAATACATTAATCCCATATATTTTGAGCCGTTGAATTCGTATCCGATATCAGAATTGCCCCAGTAAATCACCAGAATTTTCTAACATCAAAAAATGCTTAAAAAACCACAAAATCGACAAATAAGTATTTCAAACCCAGGTACGATTTATCAACGGCTGAAACATGTAACGCTGAATCCGAATCTCATGTCAGAATTGCTCCAGCAAATGACGAGAATTTTCTAACCTGAAAAAATAGCTTACAATCGCTGATATTCTCGAATTTTAGAATAAGCTCAAAGATTTTTTTCCACGTCAGGAAGAATTTGTGATCTTATGGGCCAAATCTGACTTCGAATTCGTTTTCAGCGGGTCAAGATACATGGGAATATAAAGATCTAACTACTAGTTTCAGCCGTTGATAAAACATAACTGAATTTTAAATGCTGATTTTTCGATTGTATTTATGTATATTTTGATGTTAGAAAATTCTGGCGATTTGCTGGGGCAATACTGACATTAGATTCAAATTCAGCAGCTGAAAATACACGGGAATAATGTATTTTGGTCATTTCCACCAGACTTTTTTTTCGTGGAGCTGTGTAACTTTTTGTTGTATTTACTATACTACAATATTCGTATAATTCAAATTTTAAAGTATGATACATCCCTTTGCATTTCATATTTTTTGTATTGTGCTGCATCTGGTGTCATAATTCTAATAGCAACAAACATAAATAATTTCGTAACTTTTTTCATTTGTCTCCATTCACTTTATTGAATAAAGTAAATAGTTCTATGTATTCGCTATATATATGCTATTATTAGTCAAAATTGTTGAAAAATAGCTATCAAGGTAATAAAACTGATGATTTCGGTATGGAAATCATATACGTACACGCAAGATCGTCCTGAAGTCAACCTGGCACATGTTAAAATCAGTACCGTTCTCAAATTTCATGAATTTATATTTTAACTAGGTAGAAAAGTACAAAGAAATGTTAAATAGAGAATTGAAAATATAACGCAAATGAAGTTTAGATGTCGATAAATAAATGTAATCAGAAATTTTTAAAACAAATGGAAATTTTTATAAATACTCTCAGATTTTATATCAACACTCATAGTAGATCTTATGATAGCGTATTACGCGTTCAATTATCAGATAAATATATCTTACAACAAATATGTACGGAATATCCCCATAAAGGTATTGTCATGTAAAACCAGGATAAGATTTGTATTTAAAATATTCATACGATGCATTTTTCACGCGCCCCGAATAAAACTATGTGATTTAGGCTGTTCTCACGATGTTGACTGATCTTTGATATGACTTTTAGGGCAAATCAATCTCAGGAAGTTGTCGTTCCATTTTGGAATGGACACTTTCAATTATGGGAAGACAGTTCTGCGTGAAATGATGACACGCGTTATGCCCCGTTATTTATTTGGGGTACGTACCATGGTACTGCGCTTGAATACCAACTTGAACGCTAAAAAAGCTTACACACACTTCCTTAGAAATTTAAGAGAAGGCTGTCAAAAAGATGCGATAATATTGTGATGTATTTTTTATAATGCTTGTAAAATATAAGGAATTCAAATCGCTAATCGATCACTTAGATGTTCCAATCTATGAAAACGGTTTTCGCAAAAATATTATCGCATTTCTTAGAAAATATCATTGCCTTCTCTTAAAACTGGCTTAGCTAGAATAGCCATTTAGGAGTAGATTTTATTTGAACCTGTTCGAATGAACCTTATTATTTTATCTCTAGAGCATGCAGCAAGCTTCTTTACATATAGATGATATTAGAAACATAAAGTCTTGCTATTAGTATGGTAGGTTAGATGAAAAGAATAGCAATCTTCTATATACCGTACACGAAGGTACCATGACACGAATTAAACTAGATATTCTTTTACTGCAAAGTTGATGAACCCTGAACTTCAAGACCTTTATAGGATCCAATTAGGTACGTATAATAATTATTTTCTTCGATCAAGTATTGAACAATTTACATAAAATTAAGGTTATGTACATTTCAAGATAGATTACGTGGATGAAACTACAATTTTAAAAGAATTTGTACAGTTTACAGTTTACTTGTACAGAACAGAAAATACGATTAAAGCTACAAGGAACAGATACGGAAATTTGTCGCATCTTCAAATTAGTCTGATACGCTGTGTTCTTGTCGTCGTTAAATGTTTTTTCTATAACGAGATAGAATAAATAATTATCTTTGTTATTCTGTTTGCAGATTATAGCGGGTGTTCAAATTTGAGTTAAAATTTTAAATTTGCCGCCATTTATGTTTTTAGAATGGTTTGGGTTTTTGACAGATGTTAATGAGAAACATGACGGTTCATAAATATGGAAAAGTATTCAATTGAACAATGCTTAAATTATGTCAAATTCGGTGAAAGTTATGCAGAAAGTATCATACAAAATATGTAATCAATTTGTCCAACGAATAGCACCATACGAAACATTGTGAGTAAATTTGTAGAAACTGGTTCAACTCAAGATCAAAGATGTAAAATTTACACTTGTATTGGTTATTCACAAGAAAATATTGCAGCTATCAATGACTAGTATCACTGCAGAACCAAACACATCAATTCGTCAACTATCAATATTTTGCACATTTATTAATTGAACTCTTTCAGTGAAAGAAGAAAGTGATGATTTTTTTAACAAAAGTGATAAAGCTCATTTTGAAATCGGTGAATGTAAAAATAAACAAAATTATGATATCTGGGGCGAAGAAAAGCCACGACTAATATTGGAGCAACCAACACACCCATAAAAAGTAATTGTTTGGTTTGATTTTTGGCTGGTAGAGTGATTAGGCCACACTAACGAAAATGAAGCTGGAAACGTTGTTATTTATGAGATGAATTGAAGCCTATTATTGTACAGAATATGTGTTTTCAACAGGACGATACAGTATGTCAAACAGCAACGGAAACAATCGATCTTTTGAAACTTGGTAATCGAATAATTTCTCAAAGAGAGGATGTTAATTGGCCACAAAGATCATTAGACTTCTTTCTATGGAATATTTTGAAGAGTTTATGCTGACAATCCTGAACCCATTCAACATTTGACATAAACATAATTGAGCATAACACTCAAACGGAACCACTAAGTATTATGTGAAGACCTGAAAATTTTGCTCAAAATTTGTAGGTTCGTAGAGCTGCAAGAGGTGGGTACCTACCTGACATCATTTTTCATTATTAACCGCAACATATCTATTTTATTATTCAATAAAGATATCTAGTCATTTCGAATAAATTATATGCTTTAATAAAAAATTAAAAAGTTAACTCAAATTTGAACGGCCTTTATATATTTACATTCCAAAAAAAATGAATATGGTTATCAGTGTATAACACCATTTAAATAACAGAACTAAATAACATTCATTCATTAATTTTTTTTATAATCTTTTATACAATTTTATCCATTGGACTTTTTTGTAAATTAAATACCTACCTTACTTTAGCAGTTTCAAGTTACATCAAGATTGTTACAATAAAGGTATCGACTTCATGGAATAAAATGATTAATTACTATAAAAAAAAGTCAGAAACAGAATTACCAAATTTACATATTTATAGAATCCTGTCGACGAGAAGGTAAAAATAATACAATAGTCAATTCATCACTGAAATTACTTACACTGGACTACCTCCAGTATACCTGTAATATGACGGATTGTGAAGCAAAATTGGAACTAGTTTTAGCATTAAAATAATCTCAAAACAAAGTAGTTGTAACATCCTTTAGTCACAATGTGCTTTCAATTTAAAATAATACCAGGACAAGCATTACTATGAAGCTGTTTTGAAAAGAAAAACTGATTTATTTGGTTCACTATTAATTATTATTTACCAATAGGTATTTGTATAGCAATTTAATGAACACAATGCCATTTATAGACCTACTAATTAAAAAATTCAATAATGAGTTTAAAAAATATATTTAACTGTAAAATATTATATTAGCGCATTGCTGTGTAACAGAAACGTTTGTGTTCTATTTTTTGTCATAGTTCTCCTAATAATACACTTCCACACAGCTTATTACTAAAAATCTTTTTGATGCAGCCTTTCACCTATAATCTGTAAATTTCTGATGGTGTAAGTCTCCTTCAGACAGCTCAAACTAATCACAGGCTGAATGCGCCAATTCCGGATAGTAGCACCTCAAATTTTTTATGTACCTCTACTAGTGTGTGACTAGCAATATGCGAACAGGTGTTGTGAGTTTGAGTTTTCAGGACTTTCATTCATATCAATTATTAATTACAGTTTCTCTCTCTTGGAAGTGTATTTTTCGACGTTGTCACGAAATATGAAATTGCGGATTATTTCATTTCGATGATCGTTTGTTACTTTCTGGTTAGCAAAGATGTATGCAAAAGTTATGACTACAATTGGAAATTTATATGATATGGGAACGGTAACAGAAATGGAGTAAATTTGACTAAAATTCACACCAAAAAGCTGTTTTGTAAAGGTCAATAGCTTGTTTATGGAAAGGTGGACTAGAAGTGTTACCAAGCAGGGTTCTATGTCAAAAAATAGGATAAAATAAAAATGAGCAGTATTGTAACGTTTTTTTCAGCAATTCCTATTATTTATTGACCAAGTATGTGTTAATAATAGTTTTTAAATCAATTTGTTTGAATATATGGAAGCAATTTATTAAATATGTTTCAGAAGTACGGTAAAAAGTAAATATTATTGATAAGCCGTCTACAAATGAAACTTTCAATCATAATTCAAGTTTAGTCTGCAAAGACAAATTGAATGGCAAATCATTTTGTTTTGAGGCTTTCCTAAAAAAACCTAACGGTTTGGAAATTAGACAATGAAACAGTTGATATAAAAAGAAATTTTTCATCCAAATATTACTTAACTACTTCTAAGCACACCTGATAAACTTACATGTCTTGTGAACGCACAACTTTTATTCTGTCCACCGACCAAGATATTAGGTTATTAAATTGTCAAGTGCCTCACCGCGGGATACCCTGCAGAAGATTGATTCGTTTTGGTCTTGGCTTTAAATAATCCTGTTTTCTTCTGTTCGAAAAGTATATAACCCCAAATCCTTCAAGTTCACGAGTCATTTACGAAATTAAACACTGTAAAGTAAATTAACCCGCTAGCTATTAAGTTTGGTACATTTCTGGTGGAAATTCCTAACAACATTAATGGCGAATAGGAGTTAAATCTGCATAGTCAATTAAAGGTCATTATTTGAAATTTCTTGTTAATTTAAAATAAAGTTCCTTAAATACATCATAGACATATATACATATTTAATAATATTTTTTCTTTAATAACTGAACTATTCTGTTTGTAAAACTTGCAAATTAAACTTATAAATATTCGCTTTTTCTTCTCTAAAAGAGTTCTATAAGTTTATTCAGTCACACTGACTGTATGTACAAATTATTTGATTTCAGTGCCAAAATGAAAGGGTTAACAAAAAGTTTGCCTTTGCGTAAAGCTACCGACCCATTTAGAATTTCAATAAAGTTATTCTGGGTAGAGGACGAAAGTTTACAAATAGATACTGTCGAAGTATATCTATTTCGACAAGTCTGTTAAGTCGGAGGCTGTTAGTATTTAAAATTATGTACATTCAAATAAAAATATGTTTAATATTCAGCAATAACAAAAAACATCGGGATGGTTATTGTAACTGAAAATTTATATTATGTCAAAAGACGTGTAGGGGTAAGAGTATAAGCATTTGTAATTTTTAATGTTCCTAAAAAAATTCTGGAATTTTTGGTTGGAATAGTGAATAGTGATTCCATTTGTGAACATTTAAATATACAGGGTGTCCCAGAATAACGTATACAACGAAAGACCACAGATTCGTGGACTCAGAATAGGTAGATTTAGACTAAATCACCTATATTCAATAAAATTAGGCACGTTGTAAATAACTAATTCGTCGTATGTGTGTATCCGTATCGAAAAATGAAGTAACATGTGTATATTTTATCATTGTAGATACTTATCAAGAATTGGCAGATACAATGACTTAAAGATCACACTGAAATTACTGTCAACCTACACAATTAGTGACTACCGGCACTTTGATAAGTATTGCAATATGGGTGGCAAGATAATGTAGACATTTAGTAAATATTTTTTTGTACCCAAACCGCTCATTTAACCAAAATTCTATAAGAGGACCAAAAGCTTCCAAATGGTATCATCTATCAATTAAAAAATAGTTGTCATTATTGCCAGAGAGAGGAAAAAGTTATGAACGGATATTATCACCATACTTTAATTTTGTAGCAGTTGTGACTTTTATAAAACACTTTGTATGACATCAAAATTTGTAGATTGAAAGCAAAAGTCCACACCCAAAAATAATCAAANGTGATTCCATTTGTGAACATTTAAATATACAGGGTGTCCCAGAATAACGTATACAACGAAATACCACAGATTCGTGGACTCAGAATAGGTAGATTTAGGCTAATTCACCTATATTCAAAATCGCTTCGTTTGGCCGCTAGATGGCCTCGAAGTGCGTGAAAAATTTTTGAATTTTTTAAATAACTCGGATATGTACTATTCGATTTCGATTATATTTGGGGTGTGGACTTTTGCTTTCAATCTACACATTTTGATGTTATACAGAGTGTTTTTTAAAACTTACAACTCCCACAAAATTGATGTATGGTGATAATATCCATTCATAAGTTTTTCTTCTTTCTGGCAATAGTGACAACTATTTTTTATTTGATAGGTGACACTATTTGGAAGTTTTTGAGCCTCTTGTAGAATTTTGATTAAAAGAGCGGTTTGGGTACAAAAAAATATATTTTTTAAAGTATACATTATCTTGCCACCTATATTTCAATACATACTTAACAAAGTGTTATAGATTCTGATTTTATAGGTTGACTGTAATTTCAGTTTGATATTGTTTGGGATAGCATTATTACCGGCCCAACGGACTGAATGGGGAATTTTATTTAGAATTTTTGCAAAACCCGAGTTATTGGAGGATGTGCCGTTATTACTCAAAGTTAACATGTGGTTTATGCATGATGGCGCTCCACCACATGTCACTGTAAATGTCCGGCATCTGAAACAAAGATTCCCTGGGTAGAGAGGATAATGTTCCTGTTAACTGGCCTGTACGTTCACCAGACTTAACACCTTGCGACTATTATCCTTGAGGCACTCTGAAAACAACAGTGCATGATTCCACATCTAACACTGAACTGAGTTGTGAAGGCAGATCCAAAATGCCATAAATGTTTTAAAAACTAGCCCTTAAGAACTGCAAAGGGTGTCCTTTAACTTTCTTCGCCGAATTAAGCTTTGTTGTAGAAACAACGGTGGTCATTTTTAACAGTTTTCATAAATTGTATTAAATTTAATAACCTCAACTTTGTTACTTTTATCTCGAGAATTTTTCATAGTATTTGATTGTTTTACGAATTATTTCAATAAAATTAGGCACGTTGTAAATAACTCTAATTCGTCGTATGTGTGTATCCGTATCGAAAAATGAAGTAACATGTGTATATTTTATCATTGTAGATACTCATTAAGAATTGGCAGATACAGTGACTTAAAGATCACACTGAAATTACAGTCAACCTACACAATTAGTGACTACCAGCACTTTGATAAGTATTGCAATATGGGTGGCAAGAAAAACTTCCAAATGGTATCATCTATGAATTAAAAAATAGTTGTCATTATTGCCAGAGAGAGGAAAAAGTTATAAACGGATATTATCACCATACATTAATTTTGTAGCAGTTGTGACTTTTATAAAACACTTTGTATGACATCAAAATTTGTAGATTGAAAGCAAAAGTCCACACCCAAAAATAATCAAAATCGATTAATACATATTCGAGTTATTTACAAAATTCAAAAAGTTTCCACGAAATTTGAGGTGATCTAGCGGCCAAAGCAATTTTGGATATACAGTTAAGCATTAGTCACCCATGTAAAATTGTTATTTATTGACCAAAAAAAAAGTTGAAACAAATCGGTCAATAAATAACAATTTTACATGGGTGGCTAATGCTTAAGTGGGACACACTGTAGGTGAATTACCCTAAATCTGCCTATTTTGAGTCCACGAATTTGTGGTCCGTTGTACACGTTATTTTGGGACACCCTGTATATGTATTTTGTCACATGCAGCATGTGTTATGTAAATCAATGGTCAATCGTGATCTTTTCGCTTATTGCAAAGCCTTTGAATTTTACCTTCGTTTCTTTTCTCTACAAAATCCGACACTTCATTAAAGACAATCCGATTGTAGTCGACCTCCTGGAACTGTATTTTGTTTCGTATTTCTTTGTGCTTTCAGTAAATATCCGTAGACAATCGAAAAATCAGTAAATACCACACGGTTGAAGCCAAATTCGTGAAATGCCTTGTTTGTTTGTTGGTGGGAAAAAAATACATGAAAAGAAACAAAAATAAAAAAAGTTCGTTCCACTTTTACAGAATATCATACCTAAATTTAAATTTAAATGCATGTAATTCGTATGTTTTTTTTAATAAATAAAAACGAAATTTGCAAAAAAACGACGTAGAGTACACTACCGTTTTGTGATTAGATCAGATTTTTTTCTCTTTTCAGTCGATATTTTATTCCTTAAAATATCCTCAGACAATAGAAACATAAATAAATATAAGACATTTGTAGCAAACGTCTCGAAATGTTATTGTTGTTAATAAAAAAGGAACATACATTAAAAGAAACAACAAATGTTAAAATCAACTACTTTTAGATATTTGCCTTGAAACTGTGACCAATTAAAAGATCAAAAACCATAGAATGAATTGTTTAACTCGGCCCTTATTTGCTCAATAATAAAATTAAAAAATCAATCAATCTTCATTTTCCTAAATTTTTATTATCTGTTATTTATTAGTGCGTTTTTGGAATTTCTTTGAGACATTGTTAGAATTTGTAAACATTCCTCCAAAATAAATATGACTTGCGCTGGTTGGTGAAAAAACAAATGAAATTGAAAAATAAATACACCATATTCTGGAAATAATTATTACTGATTTATATCATTTCAATATGTCCGAGGACCGAATGCTGTTATTTAATAAAACTAAATTGTCCGATAAACACTATATCAGAAGTAAACATCAAAGCATATTTATTGATTTACAGTATTTTGCAAATTAAATTTTAACGTTGAATAATTGGAAATATCCATTTCATCAGTACTGATGCTATAATTTTTAATGCTTCACTTCTGTACCAGTTTAACATTGAAATAAAATTTTATCTTACAAACTGTACCATATTTTATAAGGTTGGCACGCTTTACGTGGATAATCTAATGTAAACCAAGCCAAAAAAATATAAATTCTTAATCTGTTCTCTTTGTTCTTATACCCACCCGCTTTCTTTGATATCCCAGTGTAAATATTCTCCGAGCATACTGCTTCATGCTATTATTCAGGATTCCTGCAAAAAACTAAATTCCAGAAAATATATTCTATGCGTATCATAGAAAAAATATATTATTTTAATCTATTGAATAGAAAATGTAGTTGAGGGTTACAACAGCTAGTGAAGCGCAGAGATTTCTCTAAAATCTCGGAATAAATAGAACTGAAATTTGCAAAAGTCCACACTTTCTTCCATATTCATCGCGTACGGTTAAGTGACTAGATCAGTTTTTTCCTCTTTCAGTTCGATATTTTATTTCAGAATGTCCGCCCTCCGGTGACAAAATCAGGCATCTGAAATTCCCCATTTTAGCAATCTGTTCATCCATATTCATGTTTCAGTTGTAATATTCTGGAGTCCAATAATTCCAGCCGTGTATTTGACCCAATTCACTGCCGTACTAATATCATGGTATTTTATAACTTCGTTAAGATCATTGTTTGCTCTTTATTAATTCCAAATGTTGTAAAATGAACGGAAATATTCTACAAAATTTACTTTAAGTTATGGACCAAGCTTTTAATATTTCAGTAAATAAATTCTACGTCTAACAGACATATAAATTAAACAATACTGAGCAGGTACTTTGATTATTTTTTCTGTTTTCTAGAAATTGTAAACTTTCCAACTTCTTGTTAATAGTATATTTTCTTTTAGATGTAGTAAACTTCATCAACATCAAAACAAGGCTTTTCATCGTGTTATTTCTGTTGACACTGACGAAAATTGGATTGAATTGACAAATCCACAACTTTCTTTATAAATTCGTTATACCAAACTTCTGTTACAAATGCCCATAGGGCTCTTTTCACCATTGTCACTTAAATTTAGTTAGGTTTAAACTGCCAATTATTTTGATAAGTGTTTTGAGCCTTGAAGTCTAGAAAAATGTTCTAGATAGCTTAGAAGGGATTCTTTTAGACACCAAAGCAGTATGTATAACATCTGTATAATAAAAAAAAATGATTTGCAACTTAAGCAGCTTAAAAGTTAAATAATCTTGGTCTTTACCTGTTTTGAAAAAGGTTGCTATAAATAACTCTAGTTACAGAACGTACTTTGTTTCACTTTCAGTTGGGTATTTTGCCGCATCAGACAAAAATTAATGTTAAATAAGTGGTAAATAAACCACTATTCTCAATTTTTGGTTTTCACAATATGTTGTACTTAAATAAATTATTGTTTATATTTTTTATGTATATATTTACAACAATCCGTTGGCTTTTCTTATTCTTTAAATAGTAAATGTTTTTTTTATATTTCTTACTGTTATCTCTTCTTTTTAATACATATTTCAAATTTATAGTAATTCGAAACTAGCTTCTAATTGATTGTTGTGGCATTGGAGTTTATTTATTTATGATTAATTTTTGAATTAACGCGAAATGTGAGGTACTATTACAAATAAATATTTAAATATATACTTCTAAAAAATTTTAAAATGTAAGCGAAAGTAACAAATATTTTCTAATGTACATATTACCAAATGTATGGTATATTAAAAATTAAATGTATATACAAGGTGGTCCCGAGATAATATGCCAAAATTCATGGGTAGATTCTCTAAGCAAAAATATTGCAATATAGCCGATCTTACCTTAGTCCAAAAGTTGATAGTTAAAGAGATACAGGGTGTTAAATGTAAAATATTATTTTAGTTTATTTACATTTATTTCTTAATAAATGCAAATATCCACACAAAATTTTTGGGTTTGGGTTTCTTTGGGTAGAGGAATTGAAATATGTTCACATTTTGGTTATAGTTTGTAGCCCATTACCTCGGGACCACTCACCACATTTTCTTGTGAATGATAAAAATTCGTCTAACAAATCAATATCAATATTTAAATTAAAGATGAAAATAAATTTATTACACCTTTGTAATTTTACATAAATCTTCTACAGAGAAAATTATGGTATACCAATTTTATTAATTTTTTTCTTGTATCGTGTAGCAATATACCTAATTATCTCAAAATCATACTAATCTAAAAATCAATATATTTTTTCATAACTATTAAAATGCCTTTTAGAAAAGTATGAGTTGGGTACCTAAGCTATATTATTTATTTATTATTCTTGATATTTTTTATTTTAATGCTTTTGTTTATTAATCTTTATCCTGGTACATTATATTATCCTTCTAAACACACCTGCAATCGATAAACACTAAAAAAAGAAGTTGTAGCACTAAGCACGCTTAGATAGGAGTAGAAGGCACATAAGCATGAAATCACTATGCACATATAATAACTAATCTACAAATTGGGAAATATTCGTTTGAAGACATATCTTGATTAACCAGACTGGCAGCAAGTTCTTTTTTAGCACAAAAATTACTGGCTAATGTAAGTCGTCCTTAATTCCCATCGCAATTTTCATATAGATGAAGGATATTAAATAGTTCCAGTTAAAACGTTAAAAGCCACGAAAATGTGGACTGCTTAAGCACAGTCTGGCGTTTATAGAATGTAAATGCCTTAATTATAGAACTTGCCGAGCTAAATCCATAATTTTAACACATTTCAGGAAAGGCTATAAAATTGTCTTTTATATTTTTTCTTTTTAAAGGAATGCCGTTATTATCTATTAGTAGCTGTAAGAAAGACTTACGATATAAAATACGCCTTTAAATTCTTTTAAAAAGAAGAAAAATATAGTTAAAGTATACATATACATACACAAGTACATGTGGGTATTATAAAAAAATAATTTATCCCTAAATACTTTATTTTCTAATTAATTATTAAACTTAGTCACTTTTACATTCCACATATTATTATGCTATTTATAAGTAGACTTATATTTTTATAATTATAATTAAAAACTAGAGACTTTTCTGATTAATGACCCAATGTATCTACATTGCTATACTCATATAATGATATTATTAACTACAAAACAGCGAAACACAGGTAAAATTGTAAATATTTGCTTTTTTGAAAACATTTTTAAGCTTATTTTTCAATTTTGTTTCTATTTTTTTATAATTGCAGCAAGCATTTTTCAATTAATTTTCTTGTTTATAGGGACCACTTCGCAACATGCCTATCTCCGATTTTAGAAAGAAGAAGCTCTTGTACGTCTTCAATGTATTTTTTGGTAAGTAAACAATGTATAAATTATTAATTTGTTTCATTTCAAATCAAATTCTCGCAACTTTGACTATAACCAAAGAATTTAACTAGGAATTCTATTTCCAATTTATTTACAAAAAAATAATAATCATTTAAATCTGAAACTGAATCAACATATACTTGTAACCATGGAATGATTGTATAAATATATATTAGGTGTTAATTTTGTCTTGACATCACTGTAAATTAATTTATTACATCTACAACATTTTAATTTTTAAAGCAAACGCTTTTTATTCACGGAAAGAAGTTGTATCAAAAATTTACACAATTATTGACTACAGTTTATATAGAAAAAATGACTATACACATTATATATGTATAATGTTACAAACACAAGTCAAAATAAGTTAAAAATTTTAAGAATATTGTCATATAAGAACTTCTGTTCTCGAAATCTCCATTTCTGAAATGCAAAAATCAAGTTGTAAATCAAAAAAATTAAATGAAATTGTTGAGGAAATTGTAACTAGCATACCAAGGCACTGGTTTATTGTATGATTCTTTTCACGTCTAATTTCATTTTACTAATACATTACAAACAAAATTTTCTTTGAATATATTCTTTTGTTGGAACAATATTTAAATATATGTGTAACATTCTTTGCTTGATTGCTACTTTGATTGAAATATGAAATTAAATTTTTTAAAATGCTTGTAACTTTTAAACAAAAACGTATCGGATCTATGTTCATATAAGAAAAATTGTTTGAAATGAACTACCATCTGTCAAAGTTTGTCATAGAGCTTATAGAACACTCTGTATATCAAGGTACATGACGAGGTTGCCATGATGGAAAATGTAAATATTTCATATATAAATAATTGGGAAAACAAAATTGTCTTTATCTTATATATAAAATTCTCGTGTCACAATGTTCGTTCCCGTACTCCTCCGACACGGCTTGATCGATTCTCATGAAATTTTGTGAGCATATTGAGTAGGTCTGAGAATCGGCCAACATCTATTTTTCATACCCCTAAATGTTAAGGGTGGTCCACCCCAAAGTTTTTTTTTTGTTGTTTTTTGGACAAAATTTTATTTTTTTATTTTTTTTATGATGTGGCCTTAAAAAATACATACAATCCTAAATTTTCACCCTTCTACCATCAACCCTTATTTTTTAATAGCGATATTAGTAATTCAATAATTTTCAACCCCGGTCGATAACTGATCAATTATCACTTGATCATTTTTTTTATCCCCGCCAGGCGTCGACCGGTGTCACTTCTGACCCAGTAAACAGCACGGAGTAGGGATGAGATCTCTCTCACACAATGAGCCGTTTCTCACTCCCTACATTATTATTGTTTGTGCATCAACCATAATAATGACATTTACTATTACTATTAATAAAAAAATATACACGATATACACTGAATAACACTAAATATAATATAGATGGTAGAAGTGAAATTTCTTTATGAAAAATCTACTAAAATAATCCTAGGATTAATTTATATAAAACAACGTTTGCCGGGTCCTTCTAGTACAACTATAAATTAATGAATTTAATGAATATTTATCATCTGGAATAACCCTTACTATATATTGGTGACCCCGATGAAGAAATTTAGTAACCATCTGAATGATAGGAGTTTTAATCCTAGTCGAGACTGGTTGTTGCAGTTGAAAGCAATTTGAAATGGATTGAGTTTTATTATTATTTTTTTTCATTTATTCGGAAGATATTTAAGGATGTAGGTTTTTATTTTGAATACTTCAGTAACCTGTATTTAGAAAAAAATCAAAGTTATATATATTTTTTTAATTTTAACAAAGCCTAGTTAAAAAGAAAGTATTTATTTTTTTTGTAAATTAGATGCACACTAAAATAAAAAGGTATCTTTTGACAATTTTCTTTAAGTTTAGTCCAGTCTTGCTTATGTCTACTCCGCAGCAAAATATCTTTTAAGGTTTTGGGAATATAAAAATAATCACTGTAGACTTTAGATTCGTATCCAAACAGTGCTTAAATGTTGAAAAGACCGGCCCTTTTAGAGAAAAATTTGTGTCCACAATATGTACCTATGAGAGGATATATTTTTAATTTAAATCTTATTTAAATTTGAAACGGAATACTATGGTGTAACATTAAATTAACGTATCCCAATATCAGCAGTCATTGCCTGCTCAATGAATAAATTTCAAGGATGGTTAGCTTCAAATTTCGTGGTTAATATTTATTTTTCGCGCCGTAACTACAACAGGGGTTTACAACCCAGCAACGCCCAGACCTAGTTATTTGCCCCTAGCCCTGTATCATTCACGGGGATTGCGATTTTAAAGGTCTCGAGTCTTTCAGTCTTACCTTATCATTTCCTTTCAGACAAAGTTTCTCTTAAGTAATATTAATTTAGTGGATTACAACTGCTCAAACACAAAAAGAAAACTCGAAGGTAATTTAGTGACGAGTTCTTGTTTGCTCTATAATTCATTAATTGTTTGCCCGCGAAATTTTCCACATTAATCATTGAAAATAAGCGCCTTTCTTTTTTAGGGCATTAAAATCTGCCGTTTACGGCTCATAAACAACTCATTTAAAAATTAATTACGACTGACGGCTAAAGCCAGCTCGTTTATATGCTCGGAAGCGATTTTATGTAGGACGGAATATTTTTATCATTTAAACTGTAAAGAAATAAATAAAACTAGAAACTAATTGTCTATAAAAAAATTAATGAAGACATAAAAACTAGACAGGAAATTAATGAGGTATGTAAACCTACTTATAAATAGGTACACAATGTACAGGGTGTATTTAAATGATGGGGATCAAATTCTATTGATAGTCTTGAGACCAAAATTTGATAACTGGACCAAATATGCATTAGTTTGAAATTGCTTCGTTTGCAAGTTGCAGGCTATTTAAATTTTTGAAAATTGTCACAAATAAGCAAATGTCTAGAAAGAGTTTGATGTAAATAAATGTAGTTTGGATTGTCGGCATAATTGAATTAAGGTAAACATTTGCTGAATTTGTAAGCATTATATCATCCAGTGGAGATACCTGAAGACACCCTCATTAAGAATCATTCTCATCAGTATGCCACAGGTGGAAAAACCGACGAATGATCTACAAAATTCAATATTGGTAAGGACGTTAGAATAGTCATCCACAAACGTCATTAGTATAAAAGTTTATTTCGTCTAGTGCGGCTCTAGTTCTGCTATCATAGTCGCTACATACCAGTAGATCAATTCTAATTATACGTATAAAATAAGGCTTTCGCCCAGTAGACACTTACAACGAGTAGTAATGACAATTAAGGTTTTGTGGGTAAAATCTGACCCATAAGTTTATTTTAGGCTAAAAAAATAATAATTTATAAATGGCTTGTAATACAAATCAAATGAAGGATTTTTTTCTTTGAAATAAAATTGTAAATGAATCGAACTCACTAGAATTTCTAAAATATTCAAATTTTTCGAAATTTTGGAATTTTTAATGATATCTCCCATTATCTCGGCCACCGACTACTCGTAATACAATACGTGAACTTTTACCTTTATATAGTTCTGTTGATAGGCCAAATCTCATTCATATAAAGTACCAACTCTTAAAATGTTTAGGTACATACAGAGTGACCCATTTGAAAGCGGGCCACCCTCATAACATTTTTATTTATGGAGGGATTTTTACGAAATTTTTTTTGAAATGTAGAGGGGGGAAAAGTGTATTTTGGGGCCAAGCGCCGTCCAGTTCTTTTTTAAACTAAGGCCTACTAGATCACATTCAGAGGCTGAAAAATCCAGAATCCATATTAGCGATTTTTTTAGAAAAAATCTGCGTACGCCATTGGATTCGGCGTCCCCTGAAATGGATCTGTACCAAATTTCATGAAAAAATATTCAACATTAACGATTCTGCGGCTAAATTGCTGTCAAATTGTTTAATATGCATAAAGAAACTTTTTATCTAGTAACCCATGCCATAATAAATCAATCACAACAAATATTTAATAACACGTTTAATAGACATCATTATACCAAAATACAATGAAACAGACAGAAAAATGAACGAGAAATTAACATAAAATTTACAAAAAATACAATAAAATAAAATTAACACACATGAATTAAATTAAATTCTGGATTTTTCAACTAAATCTCCATTTAATTGAATGAATATTTTTGTAAATGTTGCCTCTCCTAGATTTTTTTTTATGGGGGTTCATTAAAGAAAAAGTTTACTACACTTGTCTAATGAATGCAGAAGATAGGCATGCGCTGAAATTACAACACATCAATTGTCTAATGTTATGGCACACATTCAAAAACAATACAATAAATGCATTCAATTAAATGAAGATTTAGTTGAAAATTCCAGAATTTAATTTAATTCATGTGTGTTAATTTTATTTTAGTGTATTTTTTGTAAATTTTTTGTTAATTTCTCGTTCATTTTTCTGTCTGTTTCATTGTATTTTGGTATAATGATGTCTATTAAATGTGTTATTAAATATTTGTTGTGATTGATTTATTATCGCATGGGTTACTAGATAAAAAGTTTCTTTATGCATAATAAACAATTTGACAGCAATTTAACCGCAGAAGCGTTAATGTTGAATATTTTTTCATGAAATTTGGTACAGATCCATTTCAGGGCACGCCGAATCCAGTGGCGTACGTAGATTTTTTCTAAAAAAATCGCTAATATGGATTCTGGATTTTTCAGCCTCTGAATGTGATCTAGTAGGCCTTAGTTTAAAAGAGAACTGGACGGCGCTTGGCCCCAAAATACACTTTTTCCCCCTCTACATTTCAAAAAAAAATTCGTTAAAATCGCTCCATAAATAAAAATGTTATGAGGGTGGCCCGCTTTCAAATGGGTCACTCTGTATAATGTTTTTCAGAAGTTATATGGTGTCTCAAAATTCACACAAGAAGTAATTTTGGTAGAAAACACAGGTTTTCAACTAAAAATAGTAGATTTTTTATTGATTTATAAAATATATGTTTATGCATGGAATAGCATATCGGGTAAATGGTCTCCACGACTTTGCTGGCACATACGCACTTTTTTATCGAAAATTTCCATGACCGTTTTGCATAAATGCGGCTAAATTTCGTTGATACTGCGCTCAATTTTCTCTTTCAAGGCCTGGATGGTCGTGGGTTTGTTGGCATAAACCTTAGACCTCTAAAAAAAACCCAAACGAAAAAGTCCAACGGCGTTAAATCGCATGATCTGGACGGCCATTATGATCACCAAAATGGGAAAGTACACGAACAGAAAACGACTCAAGCAGTGGGTAATTGAATTGTTTCGTGGGTTATATGGCATGTGGCACAGTCTTGTTGAAACCATGGGTCGTATCTTGCAATTTAGGCACAAAAAACTGGATTATCATGTCGCGATAGCCAGCACCATTAACTGTTATTGCCTGATCAGTCACCATTTCGAGGAAGAAGAATGGTCCGATGATGCCTTCATTCCAAAATCCGCACCAAACTGTGACAAGTTGTGGATGCATTTTTTTACTACAATAATCACTCGTGAATTTTCTGAACTCGAAATGAGACAACTACGTTGATTAACAAAATCATCAAGATGAAAATGAGCCTCATTGCTGAAGACAATTTTGTTCATAAAAATAAAATTTCTAGGGTCGTATTTAAAAAAATGAAGTTGATGATGGTCCTGGAGAGACGAAACGTTACATATAAAAATTTATTATGCCTTTCGATGAGGGCAAAAAGTGGCCATGAAAAAGTGTTCTTCTTCTTTCAGAATCACCTCAAACAAGGCTGAAATGAAACAAAAACGGATTTCCAAAATTTCGTTTTTCTTTCACATATTTCGAATGTTGGTCCCCTGATTACGCAACTTTGCCCTCATTGAAGCTATTTCGTATCTGTTACGGTTTCCAAGATCCCTGTAGTGAGAAGCGAATTTGTAACAGCCTGTATACATAATTATTCAAAGCAAATGAAATATATTTTTTCAATAATGATTATAGCAACATTTTTGCTAACCTTATAACGTAACTATATGCTATTAAAATTTGACCAAGCATTTTCATGTAATTCATAGAGATGTTATTATACAAACAATTATCTTGTTAAAGTACACCTACTAACTTAGATTTATGTTTTAAAAAATAACAAATGCAAAACTTTTGCAGGAACAGATCAAGTAAGTACGTAATTATTTTAATATAGCGATACTTTCATACCTGAAAAATTCTATACCCGAAATCATAATATGAAATAGTAAACAGTATCAGCTAAGTCAAAGTTATACTTAACAGTAACTTGCAAATACTCAGGATTTCTATCTAGAAATAGATTATTTTTAATATTGGCGCATTCGCCAAATTCTCGAACATACAAAAAAAAAAAATGCCATTATAGAGACTACTTTAATATATCACTTTAAAATGCTATTGCAGAATTTACAATCGATAAATATAAATACTTACTTCGGTGAAAATATCAAAGTCTATTATTTTAGTGATTTATTGAAAATTACTTTTGGAATAAATGTTAAACGCCACAGACTGCTAAAAATAAAATTATTGTAGTCTGAGAAAATTCTACAGATGTCACCGTTTTAATATTCATGAAGTTAATCGAAGTACCAATTAGGATGGCCTTATTTGTGGTTTAAACTGATGGAATATCGATGTAATATCAAGGTTAATAATTTAGAGACTTGTAGAATTTATAAATAAATACGGGTACGTTGGTATTGTTAACACTTATATTGCCAAGCAGTGGCATTTTCATATTTAAAACTGTTTTGGAAATACTACTTCACGAAGCGAAATTTCAACATCAAACTTCATTAGTCACATTTATATTTTCTACATACAGTGTGTTTTTAAAGTCCTAGTCATATCTTCTTTGGACCATTTTAGGCTAAAAGGTCTTGATGAACCAGAAGTCTAAAGTATCTGGTTTCCGTGATATAAAGTGTTAAAATTAAAAAGTTATTTTACGTGGATTGATGAAATTTGGTTTTAATGGTTTAACTGATTAAAGGTAAAAACTGTATCGATGTACAAATATCAACCGGTGCCCTGTCACTACTATCTTCAATTTACATTCTACATCACTTAGTTTTTTTTTTAGAATTTAAGTTAATTAGATTCTTAATTGTGTTTTAAAGAAAAAAAGAGTTATTTTCCTTTTATTCGATAAGTCAGTTATTTCTGAGTTATCACTTTTTTAATTTAAAAATTAATTTACTACACAAAATTATTAAATTCACGAAAAACTTACAGAAAGAGTGACCGCAAATTCCGCCCGATTTTGAGACTTTGACAGAGGCGACAGGAAAAATCCTAAAAATATTCCAAAAATATCCAAAAACTCGTCATGAAAAATGAAAATGGGCATCACTTACAGTTTTTCGAAAATTTTCGAAAATCACCCTTATTTAGGGGTTGAAAAGACAAAAAAAGTTAACAAATTAAGAATCATCAACAGTTGTAAAACCCCAAATATTTCTAGGTTGTTATCAAAATAATATTATGAACGTGAAAATATCTAATTTCGTATTTGGTACGGTCTTGTCCAGATCGAAAATCAACCCTTAATATCCCTAAAGGGGTGAAATCATCCCCTAAACGCCTAAAAATGCAAAAAATATATTAAAAGCTACAATTTTTTTTTTCTTTAATACGTGATAATTGAACCGTTAATATCCCACAATCTCTAGATCCGATGGAAAATACCCCTAAATGATGGTAAAACCACCCCTAAGATCAACTATATACGTATAAAAGAAAAAGAAAAAATTATAACTTTTAATATATTTTTTGCATTTTTAGGCGTTTAGGGGATGATTTCACCCCTTTAGGGATATTATGGGTTGATTTTTAATCCGGACAAGACCGTATCAAATACGAAATATTATTTTGATAACAACATAGAAATATTTGGGGTTTTACAACTGTTGATGAATTGTTCACTTTTTTTTGTCTTTTCAACTCCTAAATAAGGGTGATTTTCAAAAAACTGAAAGTGATGCTCATTTTCATTTTTCATGACGGGTATATCAATATTTTTAGAATATTTTTAGGATTTTCCCTGTCGCCTGTGTCAAAGTCTCAAAAACAGGCGGAAAAATTGCTTTTTTGCGGTCACTCTTTTTTGTTTCGAATATAATATATTAAATAAAACAATAATCATCAAAAGTCCACAAAAATCATTACCGTAAAAATTTTGTATTATCTGAGTATTGTTTTAAATAAAAAAAGCAATAATAATGCGAAAATAACCCGTTTTTAATTTTTGGGAGCTTTAGTTTGAAACAATTAGGAACAAATGTCCTACTGAATTTCGAAAATTCAATAATGTTTTTACCATTAATTAGTTTTCAGTTTACATTTCATCAACCTATTTAAAATATTTTCAAAAATACTTGGGAAAACGTAATATTTCTCTTAAACTTCAGCATCCTCTCAGAAACCATTAGCTTTAGGTCCTTAGTTTATTAAGACTTTTTTGTCCTAAAATGAGTAAAGGAACACATGTTAATGTCATGTGATAAAGTTAGCACATGAACTTAAATTACAGCTTTTATATTTTACTGCAATCGAGTATCAGCTGTTTTGTAGAAGAAATGTCTAAATATAAAAATGTCTACGTCAATTCGCATTTCATTTCATTTCATTATCCGTCACACTTGAAAACAGCAAAGTGTCGTATATTTATACAAGTTAGTTCTTGCATTGGATTTAAGCTGAAGCTTCTGGAAACTATAAAATTGCATGAAAACAGATAAAATAACATATAGTTGGATACTACTTTTTCCTATACGTACAATTAATCACAAACCAACTTATGCCCTGTCGTGTTTGAATGCTGATTGGAATCTCGGTATCCTTTGTGATAAATCTGTCTGAAGGATCTATTCAGGTGAGCGATTCAAAGTGAAAAAGGAAACGTATAGTTTGCCTCACGTTTACATCACATTCATCAGACAGCATATAATGGCCCCCAAGGAATTATTCTAAATAGATTTATGTTGCGAGGGTTCCCTTTTCATCCGCAGTCCCTGAATAAACTTACAACGCACATACCAACTCATCCCTCAGAAATGCATATTAGATATAAATTTATGTAGATATAAATGCAATAACGTAAAAAATGTAAAAACTTGAAGTAAAAGGTTTCTATTTCTATCAGAGTAATTTTTAAAATTTCTTGCAACTTTCTACATCATGTGTAGGGTATTTTCTTGGTTCGTTTCATAACTTCATCAGATACTTGTTTTATGACTTACTTTAGTCTCCAAACCCTTAACGAACAAAAGGGTCTAATCACTGTTTTTGAGACAGTGTTTAAATTAAATTAGAAACACAGCAATGTTGCGACAAATTTTTAGGGCTCATTGACACACATGGTTTTTACATATTAAGTTTTTCCAGACATAAATATTATAGCTGACTAGTTCAAGAATTAGTTGATAGACTTTTTGAATGTTACCGATTTAATAAAAATTTTTAACTTAGAGTAAATTAAAGTTTTGAACAAATTCGCATTTATTTGAATAAAAGGTAGTCAAATTAATATTATCCATTTTTTCATAATTATGTAATTGTTGAGCAATTAGAATGCAAGATATTACTTTTATCCACTGAGAAAGAGCGGGTAACATTGTCACAGCTTTTGGATTTTTACTCGTAAACCGTGCCTTTACAAGATATCTTTTCCTTTCTCAATATCAACGTTTCGAGACTACCATCAGGACTGTTAAATAAAAACAAACAAATTACCAATGTTTTGCAGAAAATACAATAAAGTTTATATAAAAATTACATTTGAACATACTGTATGTTTTTCTGTGTTTTTATTATTATATTCTAATTTATGTTATTCGTACTAAATAGATAAATATACAGGCTGTTACAAATTCGCTTCTCACTACAGGGATCTCGAAAACGGTAAAAGATACAACTTAGCTTAAATGGCGGCAAAGTTGCGTAATCAGGGGACCAACATTATGCCTCTAAAAAATCAAGACTAACGTGATTAAATTTCGAAATATTTGAAAAAACCGAAATTTTGGAAATCTGTTTTTGTTTCATTTCAGCCTTGTTTGAGGCGATATTGAAAAAAGAAGAACACTTTCTCACGACCACTTTTTGCCGTCTATCGAAGGGCATAATCAATTTTTATATGGAACGTTTCGTCTCTCCAGGACCATCATCAACTTAATTTTTTTAAATACGACCCTAGAAATTTTATTACTTTTTTTGCAAGCTTTCATGGCCCCCAATACTGTACCGCCTCAACCCGAACAAGATGCAGACGTTTTGTCTCGAAAAATTCATCTTCAGTGTATTCGTTCCTTTATCTAAATTTTTTATTTAGATTTCTTTGTTTGTTGAATTATTGTACACTGTAAGTGTCGTTCGACCCTTCGCTTCCAATTTTTTTCTTGTTTTACTAAAATGTATCTATAGATATTTGATCTAAATTGATGAGACATGAGCTAACGATCAATAGTTAAAAGATCGGCTCACATCCAATGAATAAAAATAGGTACGTTTGACGAAATATATATTTTTCATATATTTTTATACATTTTTACAACGAAAATATTACAAAGTCCATTTTGTGACATCACAAATATTTTTGAAAGATGTGCGTAGGCATATTAAATACAGAAATTCAATCAGTAGTGATTATACAAATATGTCAACTAATGGGAAAAGGAGAATGCGACTAAGAATTCTAAATTAATTATTCCTAATGTCTTGTTTGCTAAGATGAGACCTCTCTCTGTGTAGTAAAATAAAACGCAACAGGATTCAGTAAAAATTGAGAACTTATTAACTTTGAATTATGATAATAATTGATTCATGTTCTACACACTCATGAAACAATGAGACAAATATCATAGATGTTAAAAATGTATTTGTAAATAACAGTAAATGAAAATTGCAAATCATAGTGTAATCTAAAGTTCAGTTGTCTTCCAAGTTAGAAGAAACTTTTAATTGAGGTTTGTGATACACTAGAGTGTTTCTGCTCACTCATAAATATGTTAATATGTAACTAATCAGCTGTTGGAATCTTCACACTTTGCACCTAGAAGGGGTGCAATAATTAAGAAATATCACCCGCTAACGAACGCGTTGGAGGGAAAATTAGCAGAGGCGCAGACTTACTTCCGCAGATTGCAGCTCAATGAAGTTCCTGGGGACGCTTTCCATGCACAGGATTAAAATGGATTGTACCTCCACACATCCAAACTTCGCAAGGTGTGACTCTGAAATATTGGGGCTAGGCGTTAACGCTTAACAACTTCCTAATTAGATTAGAGGTTTCAAAGGAAATTACAGCCCACTGGAAGTCGATACGTGCCCGTATTAAAATTTCTCATTCCACTGCCACCTACTTTAGAAAATAGTTGTTGTCTCGAGACTTTTATTGCTTCTATTTATCCGATGTAATTTAGAAACAGTTGAAGTCTAAACGAACTTTCGGGAACTGAATCCGAAAATTAGTTTTAAATAGTTCAGTAGTGGGCAACTTGAATAGCCAGAAAATAGTATGGGGATGATTACAGTTTAAATAGTTAATGGTCTATCTTTTAGTTTAAGAACACTGCTACTATTCTGAAATAAATAATTCTTAACTGAAGATTATCTTGGCAAATTCAAGTCAATATCAAAATTATAGACATTTAAATCTTACTGTTATCCATGATAGTATTATGCTCTTCCCCAGAATAAAATTAATAAGCATTTGAACGACTCACTTATATCTTCGATTACCACACAGAACAAAGAAGTGAGATATAATGAAAAAACTTTCATAATGGTACATATGGACACTATTGATACATTACATTATCATGATATACCACTGTTGATCACTTGATGTTTAGTGTATTAGAGTTGTTTCAAAATCTTATGAGCTTTGACCTTCATATGCGCAGAAACATAATTCCGACCGTCGCGTCGCCTAAATTATTCTACATCCTAAAAACATTACATCTATTATTCACAGTTTATCTCGAGCTCTCGTAGTGTAAACAAGCCTTTGATCCGACAAATATCATAATAAAATGCCCTATTCTTTATTATTTTAATTTAAGCAATAAAAATATATATAACCAACGTTCTCCAGTTAACTTTATTGATGCCGGAGCGCCTAAGTTCATTTCTGGTTGTAATGATGCATGTGGTCTAATTCTGAGTCAATGTTTTCACAACGTGCTTATTAGAAGAATTATGCGGATACGCCACGCCTTTCGCGCATATTGCGGCTTATGAGATTCTGAAACTACTCTACATCAATGTCTCGCGATTTTTAACTTTATCACGTAGGATCATTGAAATTGATGAAACTGAAGTCTAACTATTACTAACTATGCTGATTAATACATCTTTAAACATCTAGTTTTACTCTTAACTATCATAATTGCACATATGATTGCAAACATTATTGTAACTGCCTGGATGAGTAGAGTAATTATTATTGTACAATTTATGTTCAGAAAATTACCGAACTCTTTGATTTAAGTCTGCAACGTGTTTAAGTGTTAGTGTTGATTGCTACTTTCTGGAACGATACAACGTAAAATTTTCGGCCTTCGACTTCAACTGATGACTTCCGCGTTCAGAAAGTTAAATATCTTGTGCGTGCAAATCGCCGTTTGACTGTCAGAGAAGTTGCAGAAGAGGTTAGCATCCCAGTTGGGTCATGCCATGAAATTTTGACAATCCAACGACGATGAAACATTCATTCAAAGGATCATAAGTGATGTTCACTGTTTTGTTCGACTTTAATGGAATTGTGCATTTTGAATTGTTACCTTAAGGTAAAACAGTGAACCAAGGTGTTTTACAATAGTTATATGAAAAAATCTGCAAAAAGAGACCAAAGTTGGGGCGAGACAGATCATGGTTCTTTCACCATGATAATGCGGCCTTACACTCGGCTTTGTCAATTAGTCAGTTTTGCGCCAAAAATCAAATTACTGTCCTCATTCGCCCTCCTTAGGCCAGACCTGACTCCTTGTGATTTTTTCTTATTTCCCAAATTATAATCAGTGCTGAAATGACACCATTTTCGGACTATTGATAACATCAAAGCAAATTCCGTCACAGACTTTAACGGGCATATAAAATGGAGCTATCCAGGATTGCTTCGCGAAATGGAAACACCGCTGGGAAAACTATAGGTGAGGGCAGAACTTTAAAGGAAACAAGGACCAATAGTGTATAAAATTAATAATGAAGTTTAAAATAATGTTATTTTCAGACCTCGTACATTGAGTTTGATGTAAAAATATAAGACAATTCTATTTTATACAAAAAATTTCTTAGAAAAAATATACTCCCAGAAATGGAAAAGGGAGGTTCTGACTGACTTATTTCATTTCGTCGATATTATTGAAACATTATGATTCAAGTTTCTACACGTTATCCGCATAAACCTGAGAATGAATAAACTGAATAAAATTAATATTAATTTGCACATGCTCCCGGAAGATATTGTTGACAATTTTTCAGTCACCTTTAAAACTACACAAAACTTGATTTCTTCCATATGAGTTTAATTTAACTTGATCTGATCGTGACTTTGGACTGTAAATTGTACAGAAACAAAAAAAAATCCAATTTATACCCACCCGATTTAGCCAATATTAAGTAAGTACCTAATAAAAAGTTAATTTTCGTTAAGATACATTTATTTGTCATCATCAAGTGTAATTAAAGAACTGCTTTATTTAGCAGAATTACTCAGCTATAGGAGCAATTTAACATAGATTTCTCGGAAATTAACAAAAACTAAAGTGCTGATATCTAATAAATCAGAACCAGTCAAACTTTTGAAAGGAAATCTAATTTACTATTTCTTCATCTATCGATTCACTGCATAAAATTAAATGAACAATGCAATGAATGACGTACATATAGTGTATATCAACTAAATGGAATAAATTCAATAATAAATAAATGGGGGCGTGTTCGAAAAAAAACGCTCGGATACAGCGATTTGTATTTTTAGTTGCGCATTTTTTTCAACAAAAACTTTTTATACAGGGTGTGTCATGTGACAGTGGTCAATACCAACTTTCTTATTTTAAACACCCCGTATATTATGCAATTTTTGGGTTCTTCTACATATTTCATATACAATGTCCTATACTATCTTCAACTGTTTCGTAAATATTAAGTGTTTTCGAATTTATTGCAAAAATTAACATTAAAAAAAGATAATTATTTGATTACAGAAATTCGCTACAACACACTCACTACTTATTTCCCATTTAGCTCTTGATAATGAGAAAGAAAGCAAAAGCAATTTCAGCGTTCCTTTTTACTGATATGAAATTTAAAAAAAACTAAATAATTTTGTTTCCTTTTGTTTAAAACGCCTGGCCTTAGCAACGTGTTGTCTGCCTGCATGACAGTAGTTGTCAGTGTTATAGTCGTTTGAATTTCGTTAACTGCATATCAGAAAAATGGTCCATTTAACAGAAATGCACAAAATAACAATTCTACAGATGATTGGTTATGGAGATAACACATGGGCACAAATGGAAGTTGCTCGCTTATTTCATGAAAGATTTTCAAATTTGTCGCCTATATTCCAAGGGACAATTAGTACAATAGAAAAGCAGTTTCGCTAGCTTGGACATGTAAGGCAGATAAAAAATCAGCTGCCAATGCAATAAGTGATGATACCAAATTGAATATTATGCTTGAGTTTGAGGAAGACCCACATACTTCTAGTCGAAAAGCAGCCCTAATATTCGATGCTAGCCATTCATCGATTATTCGATTATTAAAAGATAATAAAATGCATCCCTATAAAATGAAACCAACTCTGGAGATCATGGAAGACGATTTTGATAGGAAAACATATTTTTGTGAACAAATGATGGCAATGTTAGATAACAAATAACAATGTTATCCAATTAGAACATATTTTGTTTTCTGATGAGTGCAGGATTACACTTCACGGTCATGCTAATCGTCAAAATTGCCGCTATTGGTCTAATGAAAATCCTCACTGGATTACAGAAAAACATACGCAATACCCTGAAAAGGCTAATGTTTGGGCAGAAATTGTTGCAGATCATATCATATATCCCTTTCTCATTGATGGCAATTTGAATGGCGATAATTATTTAGCACCGCTCCAAAATAATGTCATGCCAACTTTGACAAATCCTGATCCAGCAAACCCACAAGCGGATATGATATGGTTTCAGAAAGATGGAGCACCGCCCCGTTACCAAATCAATGTCCGGCAAATATTTCCAAATCGGTGGATAGTGAGGCGAGGATCGATGGAATGGCCAGAGCGTTCCCCTGATCTGACACCATTAGACTTTTTCTTATGGGGATATGTCAAAAGTATTGTACCTATACAAAACTAAACCGATCGACTTCGCTGACTTAAGAAGACGAATAACTCTTGCGAATAGATCAGTCACACCTGAGATGTTGGGTAACGTAAGAAGAAATTTCTGTTTAAGATTGTTGCCAAGACGTTCGCGGCGAGCATGTTGAACATCTCCTACATTGATATTAATGTTTTTTTTTGCTTTTTTACATTATCAATAAATAGAGAGTATTACTTATTAGTTTTTGAGTGTTGTAGCGAATTTCTGTAATCAAATAATTTTCTTTTTTAATGTTAATTTTTGCAACACTTAAAATTTTCGAAACAGTTGAAGATAGATATAGGACTTTGTACATGAAATATGTCTAGAATTTTCAGAAGATTCCAAAAATTGAATAATGTACAGGGTGTTGCACTTAAAATAAGAAAGTTGGTATTGACCACTGTTACTTGACAAAAAAAGTATAAAAAGTTTTCGTTGAAAAAAATGCGCAACTAAAAATACAAGTCGACGTGCCCGAGCGTTTTTTCGAACACGCCCCCAGTTATTACTGAATTTATTCCATTTGGCTGATATTTTCTAATTTTTAATGCATATTTTGAGAGAAATGATCGCCTTACAAATATAGTGACGCACATAAATTATTTGCAGTAAGTAATTCTCACGTAGCGGTACGAGAGAAAATGTGTGAGAGATTAACTGGACAAATAGTGACTAATGGCTTTAGTTTCCGCTACTAAACTAAAAGCAGTTATTACGAATGACTGAAAATTATAGTAGAATACACTAGCAGTTTTATAAAGGCGACGCAACATTAATAGGTTAATACATTATGTAACTTTTCCATTTCTCAATGTTCCAATGCTTAATAACACGGACACAAAAAAGAAAAGTGGTCTGTTGCAGAGAGTAGACCTATTCATCCTTATGTATTTTGCCGCGTTGAATCCGAATCCGGGGCCAAAATTGCTCCATCATCTTTCATTGTGAAATTCCGCGTTGACATTAGCAATTAACTTGAATTTATAGTGCATAATATTCCACGGCCGATGCAATAACATGATATACTTGTTATGACATATTGCTTAAAATAAATGTGGAATTTACTGTATTTACGTCGATCAAGTAAACATTTCTTTATAGCCGTTTTATATCAGACGTCTTCCAGAAGAAACTTGTTTCGACTTTTTCAATAAAATATGTAGTACTTACTAAATTCACAAATTATTTTAAATAAGTAATAAATTTAAATATCTATGATCTATGATAAAAATGCGCCATGGGCGACATTATACCTCTGCCGAGAACATTATTATCCTATAACACCCGTAATGGCTTGAAAGTTTACTGTTATAGTAATAATTGTTAATTATTTTTCATATAGCTTTTATGACATTTGTTTAACGTTTAATCTGTATTGATATTAATAAATGCTCCCTGTCAGTTCAAACTGATTTATATTTATTTTCATGGTCTTCGATCGTTATTTGTCATTTAGCATATAATATTGGGAGATATTTTAAAATAACATTAATACCTTTAAATTAACATAAAAGTAAGTACGTAAGTGATAAAAAAATATATAAAATAAAAGATATAAAATAGTTATTGTAACGGAATATAAAAATTTGCTTTTTTATTACATGATGAATATTTTTATTTATTTTTTTTATTTAATTAGTCTTCTGTGCTTACAGAAAAAAGATATTTTTTTGTAGTATTGTTATTCTCCAATCTGAAATACTGAGGATTAAGTCGAAGTTCAATATAACTGCAGATGTTACCTAATTATAGTCCTTCCGAAGTCAGTTGAATATGCAAAAAAACGTCTGGTAATAAAATTTAATGAGTTTCATAGGCGTCCCTAAAAAAAATTTCTGCTAAAGGTAAAAAATTATAATAATTTGTATATAATATGTAGAAAATTTTTATTATATATGTTCATTTGGCCAACAACATATTTTAATTATTTATATCCTCAAACAATTTTATTATATTGGTGGTAAATTTGGTTTTGTTCCGTTTCAAAAGGTCTCCAAAATGCCATGTTGTGATAATATTAGTAAACAAAATATCCTTCTTATTTCTCCCTTTCGCAATTGTAATATGAATGATTGATAGAAGGTGCCTATAATAAATTAAAATTGCCTGATTCACACCAAATTCCGCACTGCAGCACTGCACTGCTGGGCAATTTATGAACCACTTGTCGCCTGCCGTGATTTATTGCCAGAAGCCCAATACAGTTGTATTACATTTCGTTTGCCCGCGCTCGCATTCCTCAACTGGTCGTATACATATCTACCACCTGCACGTTTAGTTCGACTAGACCTATATATGGGTATGGCTAAATAAATATGGGAACAAGTTTTTCAAATATTTTAATGCCGAGTTGCTGTTTAGCGATCGAGCCTGGTACATACCTTGAAATTATAGGTTCTTCAATTGACTTCGGAAAAACTATACTAGGTACTTTTTTTTATACTAAAATATATTATATTTGCTCAACTGATATGTTTCAGTATTGGATCGATTTACAACAAACAAAATCCGAGAATTATTATCAAACAAGAGTCACTATCAGTTAAACCAGTTTGGTTTTTAGGACTTGGCCCTTACTTTAGTATATAAACTCTTTGGAAAATTAATGTTGTTTATGTTAGATCTGAGATCTTATATAGCAGCAGGACCTTTCGATAAATCTCCCAGCTGGAGTATAGCCAGAAGCTGTTAAAGCTGAAACTAAACATAAATACTGATAAAATATCAGCACATGTCATTTTTATTTACGTTCTAAAAAAAAACACTATTTATTTTGCCAATATAACAATGTGGCAAAATAAATAGCTAGCAAAGCAAGTGAGTGCATCGGATTATATTTTCTAATTTTGCTACTAAATAAGTGAAAAATGTTTTAATTAAAAATTTGGGAAATATGTAGTATTACGATAAAGTGGACCTCAAGACGCTGTTCAATAATGCCTCTAAAGAGTGGCGATACTTAAGAAAAATGTTCTACTCATTGTAGAAATAGTTCCACGATATTCGTTTTTTCATTAAGTTTTTAGTTTATTAGTAATTCAGTAATTTCACAATTTCAGGCCTTCCTGCGTATTATTCTCCTCATCACTACATTAACCACGCCATAAGCATGACATCTTTGAAATAAGTTTAACATTCATTCGCGATGTCAGGTAAATGACATTCTGCGGCTGCACTTTGTTGACACTCGCCGTTGTTTAAGAAAAACAAAGAACCCAACCGGTTAATAATAAATAAATTATGTCTAGGCAAAATTAGACAATAAAATTTTTTAGGACATATCAAAATCGCTTCCAGCAAAAAATAAATGTATAATGGTCATAACTTTTAACGAGGCAAATTTTTGTCGATACAAACCAAAGCATTTTCATCCAAAGAAACTGTACTCAAAAAATTTATTAGAATAAAAATACAGATGGCGGTTTATTTACTTCATTTTTATTATAATTTTCTTATCCATTGTGATTTTAACAATATGTAATTTTACCTCTAGCTCGTATAGTATTACTTTGTGATTGTATAATGTCAGAAGTTCTTTCAAATGTAGTTTTTGCAGTCACTTGTAAAATTACAAACTAGATTTACAGTTAGTTATAGAATTACATTGTAATAATACATTTTCCACACATATATCGGCGACGATCTAGACTACTATAAATAATAATTGTTCATGACAATAAATTAAATGCATACAGAGCACAAAAGCAATTACTTATAACGACATTCAATACATTGATTTTATTACATACATCAGCTACTATTTGTTCCTATACGACGATAAAAGCGTTATAATGAACCCCTACAGCGGTGTACATGTGATGAACGCTTAATAATGCTTGTATAACACCAGTTTGCTCAAACTAAGTTAAAATTTAAGGGGCCAAACTTATTGATCAATTTAAACATTTGTGACCCAGTATGCTCGATACGTCCAACACAATAGGGACTAGTACTAAAGTTCTTAACAGATATCGATTACAATCTGGCCCCTCTCATTTCTTTTCAAACCGAAAACCCACCACCTAAAATACAATGTTTCTGTGTAACTTTATAAGAGGCTATTTATCAGATAATTTTTAGAACCGAAGTTCTTTGTCTTTTGGGTATTGACGTTCTGTCAAATTGAGTATGAACAAAATCATTCAATTACTGGATGTTAGTTACCGACTTGCCATATAAACTATTAATCCGATGTACCTGATCATATAAAAAACCACTGATTCAATTGCAGTAATTATCAAGAATTATTGTTAATTTTACTTTTGTATTGTTTTCAGACGTGAACCAAAGTGGAACAATCGACAGGAAAGACTTTGAACTTGCGATAGAGGTGAGTTACTATTGGATTTATAATTATATTGGAATCGTAAACATAATGAAAATAATATAGTGATGGATACTTCATTTAATAAGCATGTACAAGTTTTAACCAAATGAAATTATTCAACTCAATATATTCCTCAAAACTTCATTACATAATATTTTTAAAAATATATTTTTCAGGAGAATAAAAATTTGTAATAATAACATAAGAAACTTTTCAGAAATTCAGAACTTATGTCCATATACATGGGTTGCCTTCCTTCTTCTTCTTCCTGTGGGTAGGTGGTATTCAAGTCCCTTAGCACCACGGCCTTATCAGACCTATTGTTCAAACCTATCCAGGAAGTAGCTTTGTCTTTTTAACAAAGTCCAAAAGTTTTCCTTGCCGAAACTTCTCTTAGCTTCTCGGCTTTCAAAAATGGCTTTCCCAGAAGCGTCATTCTACTACATGCAAACCCTCAGCAGAACAGACTGTCTAAAAATCTTAGTTTGAATAGATGTATCCTAAAGTGACAGTGTCCCGTTTTAAGTCCCGACACTTTCCTGAGCCCAATTTTATTCAAGCTCAGCAACTCATTTGTTCTTTTCTGCAAAAGACACTCCATAAGTTCCTTCGCATGGCTTTGCCCTGGTCTCAAAGCCAAGTATTTCCTATGTTCTAACTCAGTCCATTTGTCCAAAGCCTCCCTGACTACACTGGGAGATGTGCCACAGAAGGGCTCCGGATCAATGGAAACCGTTTCGAATCCCTTTCTAGCGAGTTCATCCGCTTTCTTGTTTCCGTCAATGCCTTTGTGTCCTAGTACCCAATACAGTCTAACTGTATTAGTATCAGTCAGTTCAGTTAGCATTTGTAAACACTTCCACACAAGTCTTCAACTTACTGTCATTGCTGCTTCACTGTCAGAGAATGTGTATGTTTTATGTTTAAAACTCTCCATTATTGGGAAGATTTCTGCTTGAAATGCAGTGGGAAACCTCTCCAAACTTTAGCTTGCATTCCATCTGGGCCTGAGTCCACATAAAATGCACCATTCCCTCTGGACATTTTGGAGCCATCTGTAAACCATACCAGGCTTTATCTTTCCAAGGTATCAAACTTTTTCTACTATTTTCTTTGAATTCGAGTCTCGAATGGCATATGAAAGTGAAACCTTGGAACTACCATCCTAGTGTTGGTTCCGACATAGATGTTTCCATAATCCTGGAATAGAGACTACCTCTCCAATCATTTATTATTCCTGAGTCGATATACTGCTAACTATGCTTTTCTTTCCATCACTCTATCACTATAGAATGAGACATTTAACATAACTTCTAGTGCAGCTTTCGAGGTTCCCTTAATTTGACTACTAAACTTTTCCAGAGCTTAAGAGAATTTAAAAAAAACACCCTCATATATTAGATTTGCCAAAATTAATTTTCCACTAAAACTACATCTTACACAATTTGACTAATACAGCGTAGATTAATGTATAAATATGATATTTTATAAGACTTCGCAAAAAATATACCTGTCGTTCTCCTTTGAAAGGTGTATTTTATTATCCAGTTTGGAAAAAATATATATGTACGACCCCTTTATTTTTTTAAGCACTACTAGTCTGAAAAATATTGGGAAAAAATTTGGAATTACTCTATAATATGTATAATTACCAGCTTCTTATTTATGAAGCAACAAAATAATATATAATACTGAATTATTATTTTTCTTTTTTCTTAAAAAAAAACAGTTTTAGTAAGATAATGAGATAATTTGTTTTTTAATATTAAACAAAATAAAAAAGTTATGATTATCAAAATTGACTTTAAACATATATTTTTTGATTTATATTTTTTGAAACCAATAAATTATTATTTATATTCAATTTCATCTTTAGAGTTAGTTGTAAAGTTTTCATATTCTAAAATAAAAAAATTCAAAGTCAATAATGAGTATGTGACCGATATTTTTGATTTATTGTAAGGCTTTAACTATCTTGGAGGAAGCTAACGAATGTAACACTATTTCTTTTACGACCTTATTAGTTCCTGTTGGATAGATCTTCCTCAAAACGACCCGAGGTTCAATTTTTACGGTTAGTGCGGGTTTTTATTGAGCCCGGATATAAACCATTGTTTCTATTATTCCCTCAATGCCTGAAATATTTTATTCCTTTCATACATTTCTTTCGCCGGTGCTAAACCGGTTTAGCGTTTTTTACCCAGTAGGGAGAACTCTTAAACAAAGGAGGTTCGCTCAGAGGGGTAAATAAATTATTTATACCAAAACGGACGTTTGTGCTTTTTCTCGTCATGTTCTTATCATTTACCAGATGTCTCCGTTACTGAAGTTACGGGATATTTCGATATATTCAGTCAGCGAATTTTCCCTGGAAAGTTTTATCTCTGCCTTGGTTAAAAGATGCAATAAATTTTCTTTAGGAATTAGAACAGCTGTGTGTTTTAAGTAAATTATATTAATTATTTGTAAATAATACTTCATCTTCGTAACAAATAGTATGCTATGAAAAATACAGCTCTACATTTACGCGGTGCAAATATTGACATTCAGCCAATATATTGAAAATATTACAAACTAGGAATAGTTTAATAAAAACTAATACCTTTGCAGAAAACAGTATTTTCTTTCCTCTTTCTGTATACATTTTTAATAGGGGATGGTCGAATAATACACGAGAGGGTCATAAATGTAAACTGTTTTCAGTTAAATGTTTTCTCCTAGAGATACAAATCGATCGGTTTCAGTATTTTCATTAAGATTAAGCTAATTTTTTTTTAACAAGAAACAATGCATGAAATTGGTGTAAAGATATAAATTGATATATTTTAGTTATACCTAAATTTTTTACAAATATGATTTATAATAATATTTATTAAGAAAAAGACGAGTAATCGGAAAACGAAAACAGAATGTTACATTCATTTAAGGACTAGGTAAGCTATTTATTCATGTACATTTTTCGATGCATTAATTAATTTTCAACTGCAAGACTTGCGAGGCTTCAATGTAATACACATAAAAATAGAAAGCATGTTTTCATTAAATTTTACCTATAGAACAGGAAATTTTAAAATTATTTCGCGGTACGAATTCTCCCGTGTTATGAAAACTCTGGATATAAAATCGGTATTCTGGATGAAACTCATTAGCACAAAAATATTTCAATGTTTTGTTTTACTAACATAATGTCATTACGTTCACCAAATTAGTGTTGGATAGTAACAATAAAATCAACGCTTCTATGACGAAAATTATAAATTAATCACATAAATTTGTGACACTTTAACTCACATTTTATTTTAAATTATGTAATAAGGTCAAATTAAAAAAAGAGTTTGTTCAATATTTGGAAGATCAGTACGTTTCAGTATTAAAGATTTGATGATTTATCGCGAATATCCTTAAATCACATATTAGTTTTCCAAAATTGTTAAAATACATTTTCGTATATAGAAACAATAAGTATCTGTATATCTGTATAAGCATTTGCCATTCCAAATGTTTACTTTAAAAAATTGGGGGCTCTCGGTTAGAAGCACCGTTGAGCTGAAATGAATAAAAAAAATAGAAATAAATTACTTATTATACAAGGTGTTACGAAATTCGCGGACACAGACAGTGGGATCATGTTAAGCTGGATAAGGTCATAAAAATGTCTATATCAATTTTCGAACAGACCGATAATTTCCGAGATACGGCAATTTTAAATGCCCAAAAATAATAAAAATTTTCAATTTTTAATCATTTGATAAACAATTATGACAAAGAATTGTTCAAAATTTCCACCATCTGCTGCTACACATGCTTCAGCACGTTGTAATTACCTAAATAATACTTTCCCTGGACGTTGGCTTGGCAGAGGCGGTCCATTTGCTTGGCCATCTCGTTTTCCAGACCTAACGCCATGTGATTTTTTTCTTTTGGGGCTTCATATAAACGTTGGTGTACAGAACACCAGTGGCAAATTTGAATGAATTGCAGAACCACCTATTTCAATCAATACAGCAAATAACATCAGAAATGATTCGCAACTTCATTCGAGCAGTAGCACAACATGCTAAAGCATGTAAATAAAATAAAATGCAAATAAAAGAACACTATATTTTAAATCATTGCCAACGTTTCGGTGTTATTTTACACCATCCTCAGGGCTCTAAAATACAAACAATGTTTTTAATAAAATTCGTTAAGGTATTAAAATAATATATATATATATATTGAGATGAAACCATATTAACGAGAGAAAAGTAAAATTTAAATTAAATATTTATGTAAAAGACAAAGCGGTAAAGGCAATGGTTGAAATGATTATTACAAAATTTATTATTGAGTTGATTATCATGTTAGTCAATTGGAGCATATGCCAAGATGTTATAAGAAAAATATAGTTGAAATTAATTAAAATGCAGAATTGGTAGATAGCAAACAAAAGTTAAAATGCCAGAGTTTGATTAAATAGTTAAAAAATAAGGTAGAATAAGAGTTAATAAAAGATATTAAAATCGAAAGACAATTTGTAGATTAATTAAAAGGATATGTCAGAAAAATGTCAAATTTAAAGTGGGATCCACAAGGAATTCAGTAGTCACTAGAAAGGTCAAATAATATTATAAAATAAGAAATATTTTGAAGTATAAGGCAAAATTGATTGTAAAGAAAGTAGAATAGGGTGTATAAGTGCAAAGGAGAAAGTGAAGTGAAGTGAATTACAAGAGGAAAATGGCACGTTAAAAGATATGTGGAAAGGCCT
>NW_019416234.1:117843-146909 GCF_000390285.2 Anoplophora glabripennis | reverse complement strand
CCAAATAATTTACATCCAACGGCACTTGTAGAACATTCAAAAGAATTCAATCACCATTTTGAATTTGACAAAACTGAACTGCTTGGGCATCAACCTATTCTTTCAAAAAGGTTACTCGAGGAAATGATTTTTATTAAAAAAATTAATAGTGTTAATACGAAGAAGGATATAGATAATTTAAACTTGGTTTATTATAATTTAATTGATAAAATTCTCTTGTAAAAATAAAAGGGAAAAAGAAAAAGAAAAAAGTAAGAGGAAAAAGAAGCATGATATCTACACACATTAGAATCAACGTATTTTTCTACTGTCATTCTGCTGAATAGTACCTAAGACGTTACAACAATTTTTACTGTGAAAGAAAACCGCATTGAAATTGTTCCATGAATTATAAATACACATATAAGTATCTAGATATCATCTTCTTAATATTTAGAACTGTTAAGTTGGACAAAAGACACTTCAAATTTCGGTGAGTGAATAATACCTGTTATTTTTAGAGCTGTTTTAAAATTTTTCTTTTTCGGGTTATATGGTAATTGTGACAGGAACAATTTTTCAATTTTTTAGAATTATTGTAAATATATTTGTATATATATATATATTATTTTAATACCTTAACGAATTTTATTAAAAACATTGTTTGTATTTTAGAGCCCTGAGGATGCTGTAAAATAACACCGAAACGTTGGCAATGATTTAAAATATAGTGTTCTTTTATTTATTGATCTTTATCCCACTAAAACCTTGACTTGGATAACTAATCAAGATCGCAAAATAGTGGAAACATGCTAAAGCATGTTTAAGGAAATTTTGAACAATTGTTGTAACTCGTTTGTAGTAATTGTTTATCTAATGATTGAAAATTGAAATTTATAAATATAAATATATTTTTTTTTATTTTTGGATATTTGATAAGTACTGCTATAGCTCGAAAAACACTTATTGAAAAATCATAAAGACACTTTTTATCAACATATCTAGCTTAATATGATCCCACAGTCCGTGTCCGCGAATTTCGTGACAACCTGTATATCGATATTAGGTAATTCTACAAAAATTACTCGAAATTATTTCCACGAACTATGAAAATTATCTCGCATGCGTGCCGTTACTTTACACATCTGTCAAATTCCATCGGCTACAACAAAAATACGTTATTGAAAATCATCAGTCTACAATGAATGTTCAGTACACATTCTGTTTCACACATCTCCTAAGGAAAAAATTTAGAGGATCCACATCGGGACTTCACGCTGGCCAATGCACAGTTCTATTAACGAAACAGTTCAAAAACGATGCAGAAGAGCACCGTCGTGCATGAAGACCATGCATGTGTATGTAACGGAAAATCGTATAATAACTCAAGAAGGATATTTGTTAAAAACTCTAAATACGCGGCACCTTTTAAGCGTGGTGGTGACGCAATTGGTCCAAAAAAATTGTTACGGACATCCCCGTGACAACTCACTTACTGAAAATCCCTGCGGGAAACGAGAATTCTGTACAAACGTGGAGATTAGCATCTCACCAATAGTGAATGTCTCTTCAAAAGCAGCATTCGTCTGTCAAAACTACCGTGTTTGTATAATTTGGTTGTTGTGTCACTGTCAATGCAGTCAAAGCCTGCACACGTTGTGATGATAAGGGTGTAGTAACTACTCCCGTAACACACGTCATAGGGCGTTTTCACATATACCGACACCGACACCAGCACGACATCAGCACAGCACCGATACCGATACAAAATCAGAGACAACGCCAGTGGAGTAGCCTGTCACGATACGATACCGATATATCGGCGAGTGTGAAAACATGACCATTTATTTATATGAGAATACGCATCCACCGGCATCGTTGTCGTTGTCATGTCGGTGTCGTGTCGGTCAGTATAAAAACGGCCATACAATAATATTACAAACCTCCTTTTTACGTACAATATGGCGAATACTGCGATCTCCCTCGACAAGGTGCAAATTTGTGTAGAATGTCCTTCCTCTCTCTTTAAGACATATTACGTTATCTCTTGTTGACAACACCTTCTCTACCGATATGCCAGTCTTTGAATAGCCGTTTTGCACTCTTCTGGGATTCGGTTGATATCTTTGGAGATTTACATATTATAAACTACAACTCATATTTAAATCATATCCGAATAATTAATTACATTCGTACATTAACAATTCGCGGATACGGACCAGGTAAGCATTGATTTGAATTAGGCATTTATAAATAAAATACCGAAAATCATTCAACAATCGGCGAGAGCAAGCATGCAAAGAACCAAACTGAACTTGTTATCTATAGTACGATCATATTCGATGCAAAGTAATAAATCATTGCCTGTCAAGGGAACCAATGAAGTACGCCTTTAAGGGTTTTACAAATTGAATAATTTCTTTATACATTATGAAGGGACGAGGGGATCAGTTCAGGTCTGGCACCCTTGTTGCTACAAAAATTCCTTTATTCTCATAAACTATTTATTTTAAATGTAATTTATTATAAATCCAATTTGTTTCCTAAATTCCACATATGTACTACATTTTACCTCTGTACGCGCCACTGTTGTTTACTTGTTTTTTGGAAGCGCTCTCTAATTGACAGCAAAGCTCGCCAGGTTAGTATTTGACGTATAACCGACCAGTTCGTACACTCGATGCACCTGGGCGACTACAGCTACTACCAGAACACAGTGCGTATGCAGCGGTATTTCAGATTTTACATTGAATTTCATTTTAAATTTGAAATGATTTATCTTATGCCTCCTAAAAATGATGACACGATTTTCCTTTGATAAAAGGCCGACAATTTTTTGCTCTACTTTGCAACGTATACGATCCTACTATAGTTACCATATAAACAGTTGACCAGTTTATTAAGAGGAACGGTGCAGTGTCGGCCTAAGTTTCGCGTAATAATTCTTGATTACTCTTTACTTGCTTAATGAAAATACTTATTTTCACGTTTTCTATTATCTCTTTGAAGGAACGTGCTGATTTCAGAAACACCATTTATATCATGCATATGGTATTCCCTAGTATTTTTAACATTGTGTTAATTTTTTATATCTCAGTTTTTTCTAAATCCTAAATCCAAGGTTTTAGGATTCGTCTAAGTGAATTATTAAATTATCAAATTGAAAGCAATTTGTCCAATGACATGATTTCTATAAAAAAGTATACAATTCTGAATCGCCATATAAATATTATATATTTCTTATGTTGCATTCGCCTTTGAATGTTTGCACTACTGGAATACTAGTTTTTATGTTTGAAAAACTTTCCGATATCATACATTAACCTTAGGTTTAAAAATGTTATAAATATTTATAAAAAATTACAAACTCATTATCTTCAACATTCTCTCATATGTACATGTGCAGTTTTACCTAAGCATAACAGCATAAATTACTTCATGCAATTACCGTATTTATGCAAATTTTTAAATTTTCATCCAGATAAAGTAAAATATTTCGAACGTTAATCCGAAAGTTATTCAGGATAATTCGCCGTTATTAAACTGAACAAGGGGTTATCTCGAATGTTATTAAATTCAAATCAATATTTCATGCATAGTTACATTAAAAATTCATAGAAAATTGCAGTCGTTATGCATTACAGTACATTACAATATAAAATTAAAAAGAAACTATTGTACAAAGGCTATCTATTAACAGAAAATTTAGTGGACAGCGTTTAAAGCCACATTTCTATTTAGATTTTTTTTGTAAAATCCAGAACAGCTACAAATAGCAAAGTTTTCTATTTACAATGCAGCTTTTTCCAGGTTGGTTACATTGCACATAAACTGAAATTGAATTGCAATACGTAATTCTTCTCAAGCACTAGAATACGATCTATGTTTAGAAAATAACGGAACATTATTTTTTAAACTTTATTATTAATTTTATACGTTATTGGTCCTTCAAAGTACTTCTCTCCCCTATTCCCTCACTTTTTCGGAGACGTTTCAATTTCGTGAAGCAGTTCTCGATAGCTTCATTTGAAATAACATTTAAAGTCTGTGACGAATTTGCTTTATCTCAACAGATGTCCGATGCCAGATCTGGCGAGTAAGGAGGGTAAGAGAGGACAGTAATATGATTTTTGTGGCAAAACTAACGAATTGACAGAGCTGTGTATGCGGGCGCATTGTCATGGTGCAAGGACCATCAGTTGTCTTGCCACAACTTTTGTTTCTTTTTGCGGATTTTTTCACGGAACCGTTGTAAAACGCCATGATAGTACACACGGTTCATTGTTTCACCTTGAGATGAGAATTCCATTAAAATAAAAAAAAACAGTAAGCATCACTTTAACAAAGTGATGCTTACTGATTGAACCTTTGTCCCAATGTCGTAGCCGTAAACATTTCTACTAGCTTTCTCTAGTTATGATCCTTTGACTGAATGTTTCATCGTCATTGGATTGTCAAAGGAGACAAACGTCTACAATGTTCAATATTTCAATCAATTCTCTTTCTCTGACAATCAAACGGCGATTTACATGCACCAGATCTTTGACTTTCTGAATGTGGGAGTCATCAGTTGAAGTCTAATGCCTTCCTGGTCGAGGATCATCTTTAATTGACTGACGACCACTTTAAAGTCGTGAAAACCATTCGTAACATTGCGTATGACCCAGACCATCATCTCCGTAAGCTTGTTTCAAAAGTTTTAAACGTTTCCGTGAAAGATTTCCCCAGTTTCAATCAAAATTTTATGTTCCAGAAAATCGCACAATTCAAAAATGGTCACTAACACTTAAACGTGTTGCACTCAAATAACAATATCACGAAAACTAAATGAGATATCGAAAATCCAAGAACATGTAGTTATAGAGGAGGTTATGCGCAACGCAATGCTGCCAACTGCTTATCAATAAATATCTACATTAGCGCGTAATTCATTATTTTCTGAACAGACCACAATGACATATGTATATCGCTTTTATCAACATTATAACCGCCTTTTCTTGTTCTGTAGATCCTGCAACTATTTTAATAAAAATAACTGAAGTATTTCATAATAAAATACATTCACTGGAGGCAGCGTCCCAGTGGCCCAGAGTGTAGCGGAGGTTCTAGAGAGAGAGAGAGAGAGAGGTGTAGGAGGGTAAATGCTATCTCTCTCTAGCTGCATGCGATTGGTTCTGTCGTTTACAGGAAGTGAGGACGGCAGCCAATCGCGTGCAGCTAGAGAGAGAACATATACCCCCCATACCTCTCTCTCTCTCTCAATCTCTCTCTCTCTCTCTACAACTTCCGCTACACTCTCGGCCACTGGGACGCTGCCTTCAGTGACATATACTCTAAGAATATTGTCTAACATTACTTATTAGTTATTTTTCTATTTATGTGAAAAAAATGAAAATCAATCAAATAAACCAAAAGGGTCAGTCAGCAGTTATTTTACGAATTTATGTTTACTAAATGAATATGTTTGACAGTTTAAATGTTGTTTGTTTTTCTGTTCCCATTGCTGGAAAAATCATATGACATTTCTGTTATTATTATTAAGCAATTTTGTAAATACCCTCTTTTCTCCGCTTATTACAATAATCGCGGCCTCTTTTGATTTTCTTTTAATAAAATTATTTTCTTTCCTTTCTTTTTCCAAAATTTTAGCAAAATTATATAACCGTTGTTCTAAGCGTGTTCACAAATTATTGATTTCTTAAGTTCTATCGTGTTTATGCAGTCTTTGTGTTCATCTAATATTTACAAATCGTGGGATATCTACAACACAATGTTTATTTTTATTGTATTTAAAAAAAAATTACATAAGATCTCGTTTACTGACATACCTGGTACCCAAATCGGATAAACTCATAGAAAATAGCCGTATAAAGTTACTAGAGATAATTAATTATAGTTAATTATTCGTTTGCAACATTTGTCATTTTTTTAAATATGTTGGAAATGTTTTAAAGTCAGTTCGAAATATAATCTGGAACGAACGCAATATAAAAAATATATTAATTTACCCTCTTTGTTGCCCTGTGTTATTTTCAGGTAAGTTAATACCACATACTGCGTAGGAAAAATGTCAAATAACAAACCAATTTAGTCAGTCTGGGTTGGGGATAAATATTGATTCCCATTTTATTAGCAAAGTTTTCGTGGCACTCGCAGAAAATGTAAAATATTTTTATCTTTCTCTAAATCATTTCCGTCATAATTTTTCCACTGATAAATGAGACATAAGGACAAGATGCAATATTAACGATTTTTTTATTGGATATTACATTCAAAGGATTATCTGCTGAAAATTATTTTGGAGTTGTAAGAAGTAGTCATTATAGCTTCTGCAATTAGTTTATTATTATTAGATATTAACAAGTTTCTATAATGTACAGTGTTGATATTCCACTCGAATCTGTTCAGGTTCAAAGTTGTTCATGAATAATGTAGTGACTGTATAACATTTATCTAGACCAGCGAGATACACGTCTTCAAAGTTAGTAATTGTTCCATTGTTTCGTGACCACTATGATGACGGCGTCCAAGCACAAGACACTAATTACAAATCTCATTGCATTTGACAGGTGATTAATGCACCTGTTTGTACGTAGTATTTACCATATCGTTTACCACTTAGTGAAGACAAGAAGCAATTAACGTCCAAGACAAGAAAATTTGGAATAATACGTTTGTTAATAAATTATTGCTATGGCCTTATATTATATTTTCCTGGATAGAAAAGAAGGCAAACTGTAATAATACTACAAAAGTATAAGAAAATAATATAACTTACAGCTAAGCAGGCTATGATGTTATCGAAATTATTTTCACACAGTTTTTTACTTATTTATCTAAACAAGTTTTATTAAAAACGTCTTTCGATATCTCTTCCCGTTCAAAAGATATGTCTAGAGTAAAATACTGGTTTGATCAATTAGTGTCATAATATTTCTTGTGGAGTAAAAGTTACATTTTTGCATCACAATCTTATTTAACAAGTTCGTACTTGCTAACTGAGTCACTAAATTTGATAAGACATTTCTTATAGAAAAATTATTGTTACTACAATATTTAACTTCTTATTATAATAATTACTTTTTACATCAATGGTTTTTTATAAATATATAATTATAATTCTCAATTTATTTATTCTTAAAATACCAGACAGAGCATCTATATGAAATGTGTGATTACTATGTTTTCGTGGAGCTAACCAAATCCACTACTTAATGCTTTGCTACCAATAGTTTCGTGGAGATAACTAAATACTTTCCACCAATTCTTTGTTAATATTCTTTATTTAATAACATAGATCAGTTGACATTTCTCAAAACAATTCATTTTTTTTCGTTAGTAATTTGATTATAAATTAATATTACAAATCTGAACATCCGGATTCTAATAATCCATCTCCTATGGTAAATTTAAAAAAGTAGCTAAAAAGAATAAACAAATTTATGACAATTTTTAAGCGGAAAGGAAACCGCAAAATATTTATGAATAGTCCTTCGCAGCTTTCGTGAGCACGTATTTTAACTCAATTGTTCAATAAGACAATGATAAGTTGACTGAAACCTCTAACATGATATATCGACAAGTCTTCTGAAAGCTCGTGATCCAATTCCTGCGATTTATGAACAGTAAATTATATTTAAGTCATGAAATACAAGTTTTATACGTTATTAGTTCGGAGTAATTGTTATAGATATTCATCCACCATTTTATGTTTCAAAAACAAAAGGCCTATTTAACAGATATGAATGCAACTTCGCTTTTTAAAGGAGATAGAAACAGTCCCATCCAAAAAGAGAAAATAATGATGCGATCATTTTAATTTAGGTAACAAATTTAGTTAAATAGTAATGTAAAAATAAATGATGTGTAACACTTCAGATAGGCTCTCTTTCTCACATTTTATGAAGTAATTATTTTTTAACTGGTTTACCACTGATACTTTCACTAAATGACTGTTGACATTCGTGAAAAGAATTAACAATATTTCTGTAGAAAGAAAAAGCCATTATCTAATAGTGATTTTATACCAGAATTGTACAGCAGATTGTGGCAAATTTGCATTTTAAATATTACAGTATCCTCACGAGTATTAGAATTGCATTGAATCGTGAAGTTTCATCACGGATACATTTTTAAATTCCACAAAAAAAATAACTAGGTACTTCCCTGTTGGATATCGATTCCTTTCATTTAAATTTAAAATCGTCTCTAAAATATGATGTTCATAGTTAATAAACATTTCGTTTTTTGTTTTATCACATTTAACTTCCTTTCCGTTAATAACAACCCTTGTAGCATTGTTGCCATTATTTTCGGAACGCATAACATCTGCTGAAGTTTGTGAAGAATTTGCACAAGTTACGGATGTCTCTTCTTGTAAGGAACAGCTATATTTTCCTTGGATTTTCCTTACAATATCAAGTTTGTTAGATATAGACTCCTCAATATAAATTTCTGCTACAGAGGAGCTCTTACATCCACCATGTCGTCTGATGGTTGTAAGATCAGCACCTTTATTGACCAATAAAGTTGTTGAAGTGCGCCTCATACAATGGCCAGTATATGCTTCTGGATATTTAACCTCCATTATTAGTGCAACCTAAAATAATTCAAACTTCATTATATACAATATTATATGTAAAGACCTTAATCATTAAATATTCTTTATCCAAAGCTCCAGTCAAAAATTCTTCATTGTGTGCTCTTTCCAACACTGCAACTTTTTTTGCTTTGTATCCTCTCGATTCACTCTTCAAATAAACAGTAAGCTAGTTATATTTTCCAATATCTATCTATATTTTTGTAGACCTTTATAGTAGCCATCAATATCGAATACTTCGACCACATAGGTGAAAATGCATATTGCTTCTTCAAATTTAAAAAATACGATAGCATGACTTCTTCATTTATTGCCATTACTCTCCGTTTTCCCCTCAACTCGTTAAATTCGACAAACAGTTTTTCGTAATGTTCCATAGATTTCGCTAATAAATGGAAAATTGCTTCTTGAGCTTCTTCAAAAATAACCCCAGGAACACAATTACTTTCTTGCATTTTTACCAAATTCAGATAGAACTGTTTATTAAATAATTGATAATAAACAACGTACCATAGCAACCAGTAGGTATAACAAGATCTACCACGTTCCATTGAGTACTAGTATGAAATATCAAGTCGTGTGAACATGTTTTCTATTAAATTCCAGTAATTTTGACTCTGATTGTGATGTGATTATGGATAAAACGTTGTATTGCATTCGTGTTTTAATTGCCTTTTATCCACTTCAGAATATTAAACGCTCAAACTACGTTCTCGCGTTTAAACATTCTTGCATGGATAAAATGCTACTTAAAACACTTATACAATAAAATAATAATAAAAAATAATAATTCTTATGTCAGTCATATTTCAATATACTTCAATTTTCATAGTTCGCTTATTTGCATTAAATTATTTGGCAGCGTAAAATTAATTAAAATTATAGATATCAAGAAAAAAGGCTGTCATCATCAAATGAAGTTTTCCTTCGTTCTTCAAAGATTTTGTTATAACTATTACTTATTTATAGTATCATAATAATTTAAAAATTAATGTAAATTATGTTATCTAAAAATTGCTTAGGTTATTTATTACATAAATTATTTATCTATATATCAAGGAATAATAATTCTATATAAATTTAATAGGGGGATACTATAAAATATTTATAAAACATGTAAACAAATTATCAGATATTCAAAATAAATAAATCAGTGATTTGAATATAAATGAGCCTAGAATAATGGTAATTACAATAAACCAATTATTTACGAATAAAACTATTTAAAGCACGTTAATGCTAACAATTTCATTTATAAATAATTGATGTGCGTACTAAATATCATTGCATTTAGTGTCCAGTCGTGTTATTTTAATATATACCTACAATATATAACAGTAGCACTCTACTTAATATCAAAAATGGAATAGAATAAAATTATGATTATTTATTTACCAATAGCGGAAACAATATCATTTAGAATTATCTCCCAAGTAATATTTGACAAACGAACAATATTATCTTGAAAATATCTCTTGTTATATCTAATGAGCACCGACAAAGCATTACAAATTGTTCGAGTAACGAGGCTTATTTTTATAATATGTGCTTCAAAATGCTGACATAAATCTAGATGAAGTTGATGAGACATAAATCTGTCAACTCATAGGAAAAACCTCAACACGAAGGATTATGCCGGCCCGTCAAATCTGGAAGACTCCTAACTTCGAGACATGACTAAAAACTCTATTCAACGGACGTGAAAGCGCGAAGGATAACTGCGGGAGAAGGAGACAGATACTCCTATTTCAAATATCTTGATCTGAAATGGAATTGTCATCTGCAATCGTTTGTTCAAGGCACATTTTAGTTGCTTTCATATCGAAGATCGGTATGTTGCTTTGTTGATTACTTTGATTCACCTCATTATAGAGCAACAGATATGTGGCCTTACAATAAAACCATATACAGGGTGTCTCACAATTAGCTGCCAACCCTGAACAGGCCGATTCTATGATCAAAACTAAGTAAAAAAGTTCATATGAACATGGGTCCGGAAATGCTTCCTAAGGGCACAGGGACCCATTGAAGAGGGAGGAATGGAAATCATTTTTTTGCAATATCTCTCAATCGCGTTGTGATAAATGAATGAAATTTGGTATACACAGCTAAATTTTGATGAGCAATTTGATGGACTAATCCATTTATTTCCACAAGGTCCATTGGGGTGGGTACGGGGGGGCCCTTGGTACTTTGCGTGTGTAACTTTTTCATCTTTGACTTTTTAACAAATTGGACAGCAAATTCCGTTTTCCCGAACTGTTTTACGTTAAAAAGGTACTCTTGTTTCAAATCGTTATCTTTAACGGTTTCTGAGAAAATCGCTCTTGAATTAATCCCACTTTGGTCAATTTCATAGTAATTTAAAAAAAAAAATTTTTTTGTTTAAATTTAATCTAATTTTAATAAAAAAATAATAATAAAAAATTAAATTAAATAAAAATTAATCCTTTAAATGGAAAAGAGAGGAAAGGAAAATTATTATTATTATTTTTTGTTTAAATTACTATGAAATTGACCAAAGTGGGATTAATTCAAGAGCGATTTTCTCAGAAACCGTTAAAGATAACGATTTGAAACAAGAGTACCTTTTTAACGTAAAACAGTTCGGGAAAACGGAATTTGCTGTCCAATTTGTTAAAAAGTCAAAGATGAAAAAGTTACACACGCAAAGTACCAAGGGCCCCCCCGTACCCACCCCAATGGACCTTGTGGAAATAAATGGATTAGTCCATCAAATTGCTCATCAAAATTTAGCTGTGTATACCAAATTTCATTCATTTATCACAACGCGATTGAGAGATATTGCAAAAAAATGATTTCCATTCATCCCTCTTCAATGGTTCTCTAGAATCGGCCTGTTCAGGGTTGGCAGCTAATTATGAGACACCCTGTATTTATTATGAATATTTAAAACAGCGACAATTGCTTTAAACGGAACTTATCTAAAGGGTGTCCCAAAAGGAACGCAGGATTTTATATGAGAAAAAAAGATTTTATTAAATAAAAATTTGTTTTTACATGTTTTTAAAGGTAGACCTTGCCATTAAATATGAGAAAGGATTTATTTTAAGAAAATTCTGTATCACGCTTTCGCATACCTACCTGCGGCTCAATTTCCGAATTTCAGTTTTTAATTCAGGAATGGTATTCATTTGAGAGGAATAAACTTTGGACATTACGAATCCCCACAGGAAAAAAGTCACATGGCGTAAGATCGCATGATCTCGGTGGCCAAATCAATTCAGTGTTACGCGAGATGAGTTGTCCATTAAACTTCTGACATAACAAATGGATAGTTTTACATGCCGTATGGCAGACGACACCATCCTGCTGGAACCACATGTCATCCAAATCTATGCCATCCAAATGAGGCTACGAAAAGTTCAATAGCTTCTCTCGATATCGTTCCCCAATGACAGTCACTGCGTTTCCAGCCTCGTTTTCATAAAAGAACCGATCGCCCGATTCACACTGTCACTCTTTGGATATACAATGGTAATTCTTGAATGACACGAAGATTGTCTCTGCCCCAACTTCGACAATTTTGCTTGTTCACATATCCACTAAGATGGAAATGCCCCTCGTCGCTAAAGATGATTTTCTTAGCAAAATCACCGTTCAGATCATAATAATTGTATTTATATAAAATAAATGTAAAAACATTATCTGATATTAATTATTATGAATGATTTCGTAAGTAACTTCCATTTTTTTTTGTTTTTAGAAAGAATAAGAAAATATGTTATTGATCTCTGCAAAATTATTATGTAACGTTCCTTCAGATTGTTTATGAAATACTGCTTAACATTGGCGCCCAGATATACATTATGAACTACTGCTAATGACATTTCAAACAGAAAAACAAGTACGACAGAGTTATAAACGTTCTAAAAAGTGTAAGACATATCTCACAGGCAGATACGCTGGATGCAGATTTTAATAACTGCATTGATGGGACGATTTAGAGAATGAAATAAATTTTATCTGCAGAGTAATATACTGCTGCAAATAAGACAAGTGAATTTGCAGCTCCCGTGTTATGCAGTCTGAGATATAAATGCCAATAGAACGGTTTTACTATCTTCGTTTAAGTAGCTGCAAAATATTAAACCCTGGAATGGAAACGATAAAAGAGGAAAGAAGACATGATACATTGTAATATTTCCAATAGAAATTACTCTACATATTTTTAGTCACTACTTACTGTTGCATAAGTCGAAACAAACCTAAAAAATCAATTAAAATAGTTTTAAATTTTGTCTTACCTCTGAAACAGCTTATTAATAACAATACAACCTCTTATACAGTTTCCGCAAACGAGAAATAAAAGTAATTTTAGATTTATACATATACAGGGTGTCTCGGTACTTGATACAAAAAAGTCGATGAAGTCAAAATAATATCAATTCTTCATATACATTTTTTTCATATGGGCCTTCGTTAACAATTTACGGGCCCTCAAAAGTGAAAATTAAAAAGTTATTTTTATTTACACTCTCTAAACTATTAACTTCAACATGATGCAAATTTAGTTATCGATAACACATGCGTACAGCTTGTTTTTGATGTTGTAAGTGAAACTTCATTATGCCCAGAACGCCAAGGACGGATTATGCCCAATGGTTAACAACCCAGAATTTTTGCATAGATGACGATCGCAATGTGCCTGTAACAAAAATAAGTTCCCTGAAGAATTGGCCAAAGATAATACCCTCTTAGTTCAACTCCCCATTTCAATATCGATGTACGAAATTATTTATCCATTGTGTTTAATAATGAATGGATTGGGAGAGGACACCCAATTTCATGGCCACCACGTTCTCCAGACTTTCACCCGATGGACTTCCTCCGTCGGGAAGTTTAGTGTACGCAACCCCAGTACAGACAAGGGATGAATTGCTACAAATAATAATTAATTGCCATTGTGATAATATTAGACATACCCCAGAAATGTTTTTTCGTGTACAAACAAATAACATTCGTAGACTTAGGAAGTATGTGAAGGTGGAAAGTGCCCATATTGAAAATGTATTTTGATAGTTTTCTTTCTTTTAAATTATTTTTTTAACTTATTCTTGTTTTGTTTTTCTATTATGTGTTATATGTAAAGTGTGTTTGTCAAATTTTGTTAACGCAAATTACATTAGCAGACAGTAAGATTGGTAGGCTCTTATTTTAAAATTGTGTACGGTTCTAACATAGTAATTATGTCCAATTAAAAATCAAAAATAAAAAATTGTGGAGGCGCAGCTCGATGTGCACTTGTGACATAAAATCACAAATATTTCCTAAACTGTTAATTTTACCGAGTTGAACCGACAGGGTGTTATCGTTGGCCAATTATTATTTACGGAACTTATTTTTGATGCAGGCAGATTGCGATCGTCATCTACGCAAACATTCTGAGTTCTTAACCATTGAGCATAGTCCGTTCCTGGCATTCTGGACATAATGAAGTTTCACTTACAACATCAAAAGCTGTACGCGTGTGTTATCGATCACCAAATTTGCATCATGCTGAAGTTTATAGTTTAGAGACTGTAAATAAAAATAAATTTTTAATTTTCACTTTGAGGGCCCGTAACTTGTTAACAGAGGCCCGTATAAAAAAAATATGTGAAGAACTGATATTATTTTGACCTTATCTATTTGTACTCAATTTTTTTTTATCAAATACAGGGACACCCTGTTTTAGAAAAGATAAGTAAAAATTTCATTCAAACTAAAAAATTTGACAATAATTTTGATCAAAGCAAAAATATAGATCGTAAATTTGTTAGGCGTTCACAAATTCATTTGAATTTTTTCCAAACCAAAACATTTAGAAAATATAGAATGATGATCACTTTCATAAATAGTACACCAAATGATTTTGTCTTGTGAAGCCTTGTTTTTGATTTAAACACGAAAATAACAAAATTCTGAACACTGTAGCAAAAAAACATAGGTATTTTAAAGGTGAGTTCTGAATGACATTACTTGTAAAATATCGGGTATTAAAATTACAACAGAAATTGGCTTTATTCTGTAAAATTCCCGTACTATCGGTAAATTTACTATCAAACTATACTTCGTCAGGTTTTTATTAGGTGTACCGAAATCTTGATTCCATTTTGCTGCCATGCTGTCATTCGCTAGATATGTGTTCTTGTTTCAATCCAGTCGAAGTTTTCCAGTGTCGTGGTTCTTCAAAAATTGTGAATAAATACGTTTTTTTTTTATTTTTCTTTGGTGTATCATATTTGTGCATACCTCTATAAATATTAATATTTAGAAGAGTATTTTGAAATAGACAGAGCTTTAGGCAATACCATTTTTCAGAAGGTACTAGTTACTCTGTCTTTATAAAATTTTAAATACGTAGTGTAATAGTAATAGTCATTCTTTGTCTTTATTATAATATCTTCCAAGAGCAAAGAAACTTTAAATATTTGTCAAAATTGCAGAATAAAAATATTTTTTGGACATTTCGAACCTTACTTGTTATCAGTGATTTAAATAAATAAATAATAAGAGAAAAATGTGATAACTTGCTTTCTTTTTTAAATAAATCTAGTCAGAAAATACCATTAATTGCTAATATTATCATTAGACCCCATCATAACATAATTTTTTTCAAATCTGTTGAAGACATACATTAACATTTAATTATATTTGGCGAACTTTGATTTGTCAGTACACTGTTTAATATTCGTTAATACTCCATAATATCTCTTTCTACTCTATTTAGTTTAGCCGCACCAAATGTTAAAATATAATTCCAGAGTTTCATTTTATCCACGTCGCCAAATACAGTTACTTTCAGAATATACGAAGGAGCCCAAAAAATGTAACTTTATTTTCATTATATTGCCTGGCGCATGTACTTGTTCCGTCGAGGTGATCAGTTACCATCAATCTTAGTTATTATGTCGAATAAAACAGAAAAAGTGGTCAGGATATGTCTAGAGTAATTGATAGTAGCAACCAAAGTGTGGTCTTAGTCACTTTATATGCGTATAACCCTTAAGATCGTTCCCAGATTCTAATTTATTATACGAGACGTTCACTTGACTAGGCCTTTATCTGAAATTAAATAAAGTAACGAAATTAAATGACAATTTTATTATAAAGGGAGTCGTTAGTCACAGTAATCACCCGCTGCCTTCCAATAACTCAATCCGGTAACCCCAGTTATCCTCATCACAAAATTTAATGGGAACCTACCCTTTTGATGTATAATGATGTCCCTTAAATCCCTTACTACCAGATAAAAAGAAACGGATAATATGTAATAAGATACGGAGAAAAGTCACTTTTTTAAATTTTAATAGGTTGTGTTGTAACCGAAAAAAATGATATATTCTGCCTTTCTTTTGGATGTTACCTAATAACCTCTTCTTTATAGATAATCTGTAATTTCGTCAGACATATTTTGCTTTCAATTAGTTGATAAATTGTAACAAAAACTATGGGTTAACATTCAGTCAGCAACAAATAACAATTTTTTATTTTACTGTTTAATTTTTCTAATATGTATTTTAAATAAAACTTAATTGAATTTAATTTTCTTTATGTTAAAATGTAGTCTAATCCTTTAGTGAACAATTAAAAGATAAAGTGGGTGTTATTAAAATATTCAGTCGAAATTGGAATCCATGCAGTTCAGAAGAACTCTCTTCTGCCTTCAGAAAGTAAGGTTGTTGAGGGCTAACCTGTGAATTATGAAGGAGCCGTGATTGGGCTTCGTAATGTCTGACTCCAGTCTACTTCGTATAAATAATGGTAATAGGGGCACTGTGAATAGACACTTTACATCATATTTCTATATTGTTACCTTTATACCCTAACTTGGAGCTTTTTAATAGCTGTCAATTACACCTTTTGTCTATATTAGCTGCACAGACATTATTTTGTGCGTTTTCTAAATAATCCAACCCACAAAAAGGGCCCTTGAATTGAATTCGAACCTATGTTGGACTAGGATTGTTTCTCTTATGTATTTTTACCTCAGTGATATCAATACCACTTCTTGAAAATGTAGTTGAAAGTATTGCATTATTTTTTATAGCAGGGCTGATGTGATTTTTATGGGAGCAGTAAAGGACAGTTCAAAATAAATACAAAACAACCGTTACTGCATCAGGAATGTCTCCAACTAATGTATATGCAATAACAATTCTTCAATTAATTTTGATAAATTATTGTGACTATTGTTTTATTTCTATGAAGGTTAGTACACAAAACAATAAAGCGGTTTAAAAGCAGACTGATAAAGTTTTCAAAGCGTTAACTTTGTACAGTTTTAAGTAATATTGCCGGAAGCAACTACCTACTGTATGGGCCGATACCACGGGTAGCACTACATTTCACCAGCAATACCATTAAACACAGCTAGCGACTTCGTCGGCGAACACACCAAACAGACATATACCGGTTGCAGACTTGTTGCGCCGCATCAGTATACCACAATAATACTTGCCGGGGCATATAGCCCGTAAAGTAGTTGTTTTTGTTAATATCGTCACTTAAAACTTTACTTTTGTCTTCACAAGAGCGACACTGGTCGTGATTTCCTATAGTACATGTAATTTAAGTCACTTTCCGTTATTTTTTGGCCTCGTAGGTCTCAGGTAGTTGCATTGGCAATTATATCTCAGTTGCATCTTTTATTTATAGGTAGTGTTTTCACCACAGAGCACCTAGAGTGTACGTTTCCTATCCCAAAGCACGGGAACCGATGAAGCCAAATTGCGGGAAAGTGGAGTGTGTGAAGTAATCTGAGCGCGCATACTTTGAGCAGGTTCGGATTAAGGCAATATTTTTATACTCATGACAAATAGTTATTTTGCAAATTTGTAATTCAGAAAATAATATAATTTGTCTTGCTTATATTAAATAAACCTACAAAATAATTTAAATATATTTATTGTCCATTAAGCAATACTAATTTATTTAATTGTCTTTTAGTAGATTTCACTGAATTAAATATTTTAACTTCATGATTTATTATCACATCGATATACTTTTCACATACAGTCTTCACAAGTTCTTATTCATATTTTTTAAATAAGTTCACATTCAAAAAGTTTTTTAATACATGATACACACTTTTATTTTTCTGTAGCTTGAGTGTACCGTTTTTATAGGAGTTATTAAAAAAATATATTATTATTTTTTCTATTTCTTAAATTGTCATTTTTCTGAAACATAATGATAAAATTAGTTTAACTAATGCAAAATGTAACGGCATATATTTTTAATATACGAATATAAACATTAAAATTGCTAAAGCTATTATTAAGATTTTTAAAATTTGGATAAAAAATAAAATTCTAACATTACTTTAAAATCTTTATTGGCCTTTAAATATTGTAACTTTATTTAGTACATGTCGTTTTGTAACTTTTAGAGAGTTAAATATTTTTGTTTCGTGATTTATTCTTATATCTACATATTTTTCGCAAATAGCTCTAATAAGTTCTAACACATGAAACACAACATTCTAACACAAGAAAATGGGTAAATAATACAATTTTATTCAGTAATAATCACCTGTAATTTAACATTAACGTATGTTTATTATTGAAATTATAGGTTGAGGGTTCAATATTTACAATTATTTTTAATAGCCATCATGAAAATAAACACCAATTGTGACAAAAAACTAATTGTAAATAGCCGGTTGATAATATGAGCCTGTATATTTACATCAGTTAATAACGTGGGCACTAAAAAACATGAAGCCAACACTGGAAATAAGTGCATGTGAGATGGAGAATGCTGCGCGACGCCGTCGAAATGTTATAAAATATTTTTATATTATTACTTACCTAAAGAATGAAATTTCATTACTATTGCGATCAGATCTGCTACTACAATCGTCAACGATACACTGTCCCATGATTGCACAAAGGAAAACAATATATTTAATAAAACAGTAACAATGTTGACACAGCGAATGTCTAACAGCGACTAAGAGCACGAGGCTGGCTACAGTTCAGTCCATTTTGTCTATGGTTTTCACTGAAATCAAGAAAAAAATATCCGTGTAATCTACTACATACTTAGATTACACAAAAATTATAACTCCATGCGTGATTCTTGTGGTGGAAGGGGGTGGAAATGAATTTTAAATATCTTTAATATTCTAATATATATTTCTCTTTAATATGCAAAAAAACTGAATTAAATAAAAAGCGAGTTAAAGTAACTATTTTGTTTCCACTTGATCTGCAGCTTCCATATGCTATAAGCGAGTGAAAATTATTAAAATTCATTTCAAGTGCAGAGATGATCTGGCTGAGACTGTACGCAAATTACGCGGAACTTTTTGTAGAAAGAACGCCTAGAATGAAACAACTGTGAAAAGATTAGTTGACAAATTTAAAGAAACAGGTTCAGTTCAGTAAAAAGCACAATGCAGCGGATTTTAACGAAGGATCTGCATCTGCATCCATTCAAGATTCAGCTAACCCAAGAATTGAATCCGGGCGACTATTTAGTATGCTGGACATTCGTTGATTAGATGTTGGAAAATCGACAAGTGGACGATGATTTTACTAAGAAAATCATCTTTAGCGAAGAGGCGCATTTCTGTCTTAGCGGGTACGTCAACAAGCAAAACTGTCGAATTTGGAGTAGAGACAAACCTTGGGTCATTCAAGAACTACAACTGTATACCCATAGAGTGACAGTGTGGTATGAATTTTACGCTAATGGGGTGACTGGTCCGTTCTTCTTTAAAATGAGGCTGGAAACGTAGTGACTGTCAATTGTGAACGCTATCGAGAGGTGCCATTGAACTTTTTGTGGCGTCATTTGGATGGCATGGATATGGATGACATATGGTTCCGGCAGGATGGTACCACCTATCATATGGTGCGTGAAATCCACTTGTTACGGCGAAAATTTTATGGACGACTGATCTCACGTAACAGTAAAATGACTTGGCCACCAAAGGCCATGCGATGTTAGGTACTCCATGCGATTTTTCCTGCGGGGATTCATAAAGTCCAAAGTTTATTATGATCAAATGCAGAAAACTTGATACACAATTTTCTTAAAAGAAATGTCAAATAAGTCGCCGATATCCTCTTTCATATTTAATGGCAATGCCAGCTTTTAAAAATATGTAAAAACTTTGCCAACTTTTTAATTAATAAATCATATGAAATACTTTGTTTCTTTTGGGATACGCTTTACTTCCTCATCTCCACAGTTAGTAGTACATACGTATAAAGTATTATATCTTAATTGTCGTATTTCACTATTTCATCACAATCCTCTAGGAATATTAAATTAAATTAATTTTTTAATTAGGTTAAATACGGTTTAACTAGTATCCGTTTCTGACACAAGAAGCAGCTCATCTCCCAAGCTGCTAAAACAATAAGCTTAATTACCTTTTCTTGGTCGCCTGCAAATTATTCGAGTTCCCTTATTAACCTTCCCAGAATAATATTCCAAAACAATACTTAAATACGACAAAAAGATTTAACTAATATGTCTGAGTATTGCATTAATTGGTAGTCACCTGCATAGTTACATAAAATATATATTTATATTTTAAAATAATGCTAAATTATAAAAAAATTGGAAAATATATTTTGTTACTTTTATGTAAGGAAATTCTTATTACTGCAAAAATACACAACATCATTCTATTTGTTAAGTTATTCTTTTCATTATTGACAAAAATTTAGTACTGCAATATTTTCTTACCTTTACTTCAGATTTTTTTTATTTAATCCAATTTATCTAATTCGACTGTAATTGCTACTACAATTAGTTAACGATCACACATAATGGAATTAAAACTCGAACAAATACATTCATAAAGCATAGCTATATTAGTCATTATAGACATGAAACAGCCTGTTTCGGGAAAAAAATACTATTTGAAGTTTCTCTGCGCAATATTGTCCGGAAACGTGTTATAAACAAAATATCAAAAAATCAACTCGAGACTAGTTGGGAGATTTTATTTAAACAATGATCAAAGTTATGGAAAAGTGGTTTTTCGTTTCGCGTAAAAAAACTGTTATAGCGAAAAACGTATACAAAAAAGGTAGGTATTAAATAAATCTGTAAAATGAGACATGAAAATATAGCTCTTAATGTATACTCTCTCCAAATTTCGGCTCTTATTAAAAATTAATGTCACAGCGATTAAATTAAAATAAATTATCTCTGCTTCTAATTCTAATTTTTTTAGAATTTGAAGAAAAATAGTACTAACTAAAGTATAGAGGTTACTATTTAATTTTATAATAATTACCTTTCTTAACAATTTAATAAATATTAACATATTTGCAGTCATTTTTAAACAAATTAAATTCTGAGTAAATACATATGTCAATAAAACTCAATAAAACTATTTAGGTACAAAAGCTAATGATGGAAACTCTACAAAGCCTATGATTTTGGGAAAAATGAATTGAAAACAGCATCTTCTTAGATAACAAATCCCGCCAACACCAAACTAATGAAGCTTTTTTACCACTTATTAAGGGTGCAAATGTCTGCGATGAAAATTACATTAATCATTAGCAATTGAAAAAACAGCCATTTTCGACCATTTTTGAGCTCTCGCACATAAACAAATCGGACTCGTCTCATTTTACAGGTTTACAGAGTCAAAAAATACTTTTCCATAGCTTTGACCATTGTTTAAATGAAGTTTCCCAACTAGTCTCGAGTTGATTTTTAGATATTTTGTTTATAACACGTTTCCGAACAATATTCCGCAAAGAAACTTCTAATAGTATTTTTTTTCCGAAAAAAAGCTATAATGACTGGACTATATGTCATATGTTTTTGTTAATCACTGTAATGCTGATATACAGAGTGTACTTTTACAAATATAAATCCTCAACATTGCTTCTACGATTTTTTTACGACGACATCCTGCATATTTTTGTTCCTCTTTCAATTTATTTAAATAAATCAGAAACCTAAAATTATTGCATTCGTTAGTACTGCCGTTTTTATATAAATAGAAGGAAATTAAATGAATTTCTTTTACAAAGAACACAATTCAGATTTTTATGGCATTATATCATCTTACCTCCACTGCAGAAGCTTTTATTTTGCATTCAACGGTTCATTTTTCACAAACTTATTCCAGCTGAGCGGCTCCTTGCATCACATACATTACGTCTCCTGAGACACTTCCTGCATTGTATTCCTTTTAAAGTTCAGGTTTATTTAATTTCTATTTGAAGAATCGCAGAACGTATGCAATAAAGCAAGTTTAGCATGAACACGAATTTCATAATTTTCTCTCTGTCTCTCTCTAGATCAATATATTCCATAAAAATATAACATCGCAGCTATCGTTATTGTTATTTTGTTGTTCTGATAGATATTAATACAATCATACAAGATATATAGAACACGAAGCACACAATACTTAGTTGATTTTATTTCAATAATTTCTAATATGTATGTTCAGGAGTTGCTAAGTGATATAGAGAACGAAACTTCGAATATTTATGACTTTATTTCAATAGTTTTTGTCACACATATTCAAGAGGTTTGTAGTAAGTAATAAATTAAAATTTCAAGTCAATTTGTTCATATAATATATACATAAGTATTTGTAACTTTCAAAAATAACTTTGTGTGTACTACAAAGGTTCACCCTGTATAAAAATAATCTGCAGGAAAACAAAGAGAAAGCTTGCAAAGCAATATAGTGCAAATTTAATAACAGATGCACATGCAAGAGCATGTACAGTAGACTTTATCTTTTGTGAATTGTTTTAAAATTTATTATGCTCTTAAGGGAATGGCTTCTCTATCCTGCTCTCTTAAGGCCCATTCAAAGTGGAAGTGTAGAACGTCGCGTTGTGGCGCGTTTAGTCAGTTCAAGTAGCGGTGAAGAAGCGAGGGCTTAAATTTGAGAATAAATGCAGTTTTAATTAACATGGCTCTTACGAGAGAAGCTCTTTTAACTTTTCTGGTAGGCACAAAAAGAAAAGGTAAAATTCACCTAAAAGAAAAGATAATATGTGTCTTATATTCTATTTTAAACTGGGCAATTTACTATTTTATAAAAGTCATGCTTCCCCCAAACACATATTGTTGAATGTGCTGCGGATGCTGCAATTGACCGGATGCAAAACGGTCTGATTCCGAATGCTTGTATTAAAATGCACTTGATCATTATATTTTTGCATAACACTCGAAGCTTCCATCTAAATGGTTCCTTAACAATAAACACAACTTCAAAATATTTCAACATTGCACTGTTTTCTTTAATTACACCTTAGATGCATTAGACTGATTTTCTAGCATCTTTTTTGTATTATAAATGGTTGTGGAAAGTTTCATAATCAAGTTTCAGTTGTGGTGCTAATATTTTACTCCAATCGTGAGCCCATGTTAAATTAATTCAAAAGTTGAGACCTATGTCGCGGGGTGGTGCAAAATTTTTTATTAAATTATTAGTATTCCGGATACGAGTTTGTTCCATCATAAAAAGCACGTTTATAAAATTACCTACATAAGGAAACAACTGTTACAACACTACCTACATTTCGTTAGAGGAACATTATACATCGAGGAAAGGGCGACTCTGGTAATAAAATTTACAGTTAAAAGCAACGTCGTTGAGAAATGACATACGCTGCTACTTTCTTATTGCCTGCGTACACGAAATAAAAGCAATTAATACTTTATTTTAATTCTCACAAAGTATACAAACGTCTTAGGACACACGTAAGATGTGTTATTTTCTATGAAACAGCAATTGCTTGTTTCAAAGATGTGTTCATTTTAATGAACTGTTTTGACGCGGATATATCTATTCCAGAATAAATGTTGTATCTTTAAAGCGCCCAAAAATGATCCTCGAAATTAGCCTTGTGACCTACCTTAGTATCTTTTATTGCGATAATTAAAAATCTTAGAAGTGGATGGAATGAATGAATCGTATTAAATCATGGCACAACTATTTAAATGTCGTGAAACTTCGGGCTCAATTTCAAAAAAGCTTTCTAACTGCAACTGAATTCGAATAAAATTAGAGTAGATAATGGAAGTCTACTATGAACAATTTGAGACCTCGATAAGTATCGGTCGCTCCATTGTAAAATTGCTTTCATCCTATAAAGTAAAAACAGTTTAGTTATTTGCTATGAACAGCTTGCAGTCTACTGCTATGCTCAATAAAGTTCGCGAAATAATTCCGGTAATACATACGCCGTGATCATCTTGACCCTGGGTCTTTTTTTAATTATGAATTTTATAAAATTGCAAAAATGATATATACACAAGAAAACATAGAGTTGATACACAAGTTCGTAGCGTTTTTGTTGAATTTAAGATGTATTTCTTTTTAATAAACGAAATCACGAACTAGTCAAAGATATATTCTGCTCCATTGTTTTGATTACCGCTCAACCATATGGTAGTTTTTTATTCCACGTCTAACGAAACTGGGTGGTTTGAAAGCGGACAACACTAAATCATCAAGTGATACATCGTTAAAAATAGGTTGTTCGATAGAAACCGGAAGAGATGTAAATTCGACGAAGCAAGTTTAGGAGAATAGAACGAATCTATACTTTCCTCTTCAGTTTTGGATGAGAGCGGGTGATATCTGTTGCAAAAGGTAGAGCATCGTTCATCTCAAAATGGCCCTCTTTAAAACGAGAAACTTTCTTCGTGCTGTATGTTCTCCAAAGGCATTCTCTCTGTAAACGGTGCAAGTAGTTTTACCGGCATCCGTAGCCTTAACTTCCCTATTGAATTCAAACAAATGGATATGTCGGAAATGTCCGTTTTTTCTTCTATTAGACACCCCATTTCCTTTTGCACGCACATAAGTTCAGTTCAATAATGTAATACTCTCATAGTAGTGGTACACCTTTAAATTTGAACAAGATCTACCCGGAAACTCGAAAACGTCTCGACATTCATAAATTCATACTCATTCAATTTTCAAAATAATCAGTTCCGTCGAAATTATGGTGTTCTTCTTAAGATTACCTTCCAATATCTCGTTTATATATTTGTATTCCAATTCACTGGATTTTTTCCTTTAATTGGGTAAATTATTTGCCTAACTGTTTTCTATCTGCATCAAACATCTTCAGAGCTATTTGAATAAATATACCTTTTTTAAATAGAAAACTCTGAAACTACATCCCGTGTACCTTCATACTTAATATGTTACGACAACCAACATTTATTTAAAAAATATGTTGTAGTTGTTTTTGGTACAGACATTAATTACAAGAATTATCCAGAACTTTCTCTTGCATTGTCCAGAATTATACAGCCTCAGATCTCCTAAGCAGACCGTCATCTCCAGGTACTTTAATTCAACCATTATTCTTAGGGCCCTTAATTATAAGAAAGAGCTAGATTTAATAGACGCAAAGCCCTCTAGTTGACCATTCAGAATTTCCATTTAGGAGCAGGATGCTGTTGAAATTAATTAAACTTTATCTTGGGACATGTTAGGAGAACGTACTTTATAGTCTTGCCACATTATTATTAACCTCTTAAAATTGTATACGTTTCGTACTATTATTATCACATAAACGCCTTAGAACCTTCCTGGAAATTATACTGTTATACATATACGACGTACAAATTTATGTAAATAAGGAGCTTCAAATTGACTGCTTATTATTAATATATGTCTTATTGTCTTCCGAAAAATTAATATATGTGTTGAATGAAAATAATAATTTTAGTAATATTATTTTTTTCAATAAGAAAAGTATTCTACCTAAAGAGTTTAAATATGATAAAGACAAAAATCTATTATCCAGACGGTACATCAAAAACATAATTGGATCGATTATTAGCAAAATTTGTTCTCATATGAAAACCGCTGTGAAATGAATTGGAAACCAAAGTTGGATTAGTTGTCACTGCCAGTCATTAATTACCATTAAAATAATTTAAAGGTATGTCTACATACATTTTCTACTTGACTGAGGCAATGAATGAGCCAGGGATGTCACAGACAAACTTAATTGTTATTTTGAAGGCTTCCCTGGCAGTTGTCAATGGTTGAACAATTTCCGGGTTGATTGCGACGTCGTCGATTTAGAATTCTTGATAATGATGAAGAGACTGTAAAAATGGAGATTATATCATCTATTCGGTATTTGTATTTGATACACATAGCCAATTCGTACAAATAGGACGTGAACGATGAGTTCACTTTCCAGTACAAAAAAAAAGTATTGTCAATACATTAACACAACGAGCAGGCGCCGTCTGCAGACCAGATCACTCGGGCATCAACTACGGTCAACTCTCAAAAAAAAATGGATTTACTACCAGAAGCATTGAACTAGCCAGTAGATAGATACCTAAAAGAACAAGGGGAATGAAATATCTGGCGACAAGCTATCTATCCGGTACAACAAAAATATACTGACAATATAGGCGGTCTCTTAAGAAAACAGTGTTAATACCGTCTAGAACCACATGGACGATGATCCAGCCTTCCTCAAGACGAGTTGCAAGAAGGGTGGTGCTCCAGGGTCCCAGTTTATGCAGCATCATATGCACCTGCATAATGCAAAGTATATAATATGGAACAAAAAGTGAGACAATTATCCCAAAGTTAAAGGCACATAAGAATCCAGTTTTTGCGAAATACAGCACAGATTCAGGGATAATTAGAGAGAAGATTTTGACCAGGACTACACAGAAGCAATAGAAATCCAAAAAAATCGAAATGATTTCAATCAAGACCAGGAGTTACTTGCAATTTGGAAACAATCATCCTTATGAGTCAATTACCAGAACGTCATATACACACAGCAAATACAGGGTATAATATAAATTAACTAACAAACTTCCAAGGCATATCGAACTCACAATAATAATGCGGTAATCTTTTTTCTAAAATGCTTCGTTGTAGAAACAGACAGTGTTGAAGTTCCCAGAAAAATTAAAATTACTTTCTAGTTAACAGTAAGAAAGTTTGTTGAAAAGTGACGTATAAGTGGATCTGTCCGTAATGGAAAACTAACGGTAGATACTAACACTGTGTATTACTGAAAACCAACAGTCAGTTGCACATACTATTACCAGAAGCCCACAGTTGCTTATATAGTATGCTCCATAAAAAAATCATTTTGTTGATACTTCTATCATTCCTATAAAAAGCCCTGAGAATGGTAAATTTGTCTTCAGTTTTGTACACGTTTTTTAAAGGATCATATGGATGTCTGTCTCTTTATGAGCGATGAAGCACATTTTTACCTGAATGATAATGTAAACAATAAAAATTTATTGGTCAGAAGAAAACTCATAGACCACTGAATTCGTCTAAAGTCACAGTATGGTCGAATTATTAGGCCCTATTTCTTCGAAGAAAATGGTAATCCTGTAAGCAAAGATGTAACGGACTATTAAGGCCTCAAGTGGAAAGTTACCTGAGAAATATTGGATACAACAGGATAGTGCTACCAGTCATACAACAAAAATTTCCGTGGAAGTATTGCGAGAATTTTTCCCTCAGCTGTTAACTTCACGTTTACCATACCAGATTTTTTTGTAATAATTTTGTTAGGCGCTTATAAGAGTGCATCAAGGAAGAAGGAGAACATTTGATAGACTCATCTTTCACTAGTGGCAACTTTTCGTTGTATTAAATTTAAAACAATTGACATAAATATATCAGACACATCACTCATCAAAAATTCATTAAACTTTTAGAAATCTAATCTGATAATACTGTACTATAAATTGTGTTACAACAGTCTTGGCTGTCTAACTAGTCCCATGTTACACAACCAAGTAGAATTTAATTATAACTAATTTAATAAAATTCAACAGAATACAAACACTAAACGACTTCATGCCTCACTTCTCAAATGAATTAAGACAGTAGCTAATAAACAATTCACCAATTAGGCCCTTAACGTAGAAAGAGAAGCAATCAGCTGTATAGACCTGTAAGAAGATTAAACTTCTTAGTTAGATTAAAGACTAGATGAATGTGCAATTTAGATAAGATCCTTTTAATATGTTAATACGGTTCTGTAAAGATATTAGTCTCTTAAACAGAAAACATATGCATATTCTACAATGGAAGTTTATACTTATAGTTTTATACTTGGTTAATGCCGAAATACGTTTATCTCTGTAAACATTTCAAGGATTATCTCAGGTATATAGGTACCTCAGAAAAGTAAATCCTGTATATATACAGAATTTAGGAATATGAAACAGCCATCCTTTCGAGTAGAATCAATTTCCGCTCCATTTTGAGTCTTTCCAAAGTATTTGAAGAGCGTATTTGTTGATATACGAGGAATATCTCATTATAGGTATTATTATAAGTACTGAATTTATAAAAGAATCTCAATGGACTTTAAAGCATATTTGAATATTGTCCGTAATTTCCATTTCTTGCATATTAATATATTTTTAAAAACCGGCTCCTGATATTCCTTTCAGATTTTTATTTTACGATAAAGGTAGATACGAAACAATCAGAAGACATTTTGCTTTTTTCTATGTGTTATAGAAAAAAACTGTAATGAAAGTAAATGATGATTTTAATTAATAAAGTTCACTAAAACCTTATAAAAATTTAAAGAAGACAGTGTCAGTCTATATTTTTTCTATTATGTGTAGAATTTCTTTAAGAAGAACGTACAACTTCAACTGATTATTCGACTGCTTATTAAAATCGTGAACTGTCACCTTTATTTAATTTCACAGTCGTCCTCATTTATCACTTTAGATTAACGATATCCCTTGCTTTTTTAATATTTAGCCATTTCGTACATTAAATTAAATTAACTTAATTGTCTTTTCAGAAAATCTGTTCCTTGAGGGGCTGGGCTTCTGGAAGCGACCAATATAAGAAGACTTTCGACAGCATGATTAAAATCTGGGAGGGCTTGAAACAGAGGGCAGACGCCAACAAAGACGGCCAGGTAAATTTAAAATAATGCTAGAAAAGAATTGAAATTTAATTTTCCTCAGTTCCTATTGTGCGGCTGGATATTCTTTAGAGCATTATTATTTCTTGTCATTTTCTGATATTCCTCCGTTTTGTGTAAAAATGGTACAAAATAATCAAAATATACAAGTTTAAAATGACGAACTTCGACAAGAGATGGGTGCAATTAACCATAACAGTGTTTGAGATACAAAGTGTTTTATTTACTTTGAAATTCTAATCTGCTATAACGTTAGAGATGCTGCATATAATCGTGTATACCCTTACAAATACAATTTTGTAAAAAAAATCAAAATGGGCAGTTCGAAAATGATTTAAAAATAAACTTCTGCACGGCACTGGAAACTGGTCCACTGTAAAACCTGACCTCGCACAATGCGACCGGCATGGCGGTGTGATAAAAACGGACAAAAACTTTCGCAAGGAAAGAAATTTTATATCGGCAAATTCAACTGCTTTTGCCTTTATTAATTAATAAAATTAATTTGTGTTTTTAAATAATAAAATTATTTGACATACCCGATGTTACAACAATTGTTCAAAATTTTATCCACCAAT
>NW_019416234.1:100069-117370 GCF_000390285.2 Anoplophora glabripennis | reverse complement strand
AAGTATAGAAGTATAGAAATATAGCAATATAGCAATATAGAAACATAGAAAATCAGAAATATATAAATATAGAAATATCTTAATGCAGGAAATATAGAATATAGGAAATATTTGAACTTATCTAATGCAGTACAAACATGTAGTGCTCTCTAAGAACTGAGTTCAAATACTGAGCCAATTATTGATAAACCCAAAAAAAGCTTATTTATCTAAATATATTATGCACAATGATAGGTTTGATTTGGAATTATTACGTTTTTATTCACTGTTTTTTTTAAACTAGTTATTTCAATTTTTTATCTCTAAGAAAAATATTAGAGATGAACTTACTGCAAAACTTGAAAGCTGGTACCTTTTTTGACAAAGAAATTGCAGATATTTAATAATTTTGGGATTTACAAGTAAAATTAATAAAGTACTGACTAACTAATATCTGCTAAAAGTTCATATTACTAGGTACTTGTTATCAAAATGCGTGCCATTAAATATTATGGCCAATGCACACGGTGATATTATTAAAACCAAAGCAAAGTTAAAAAAATTCATAATATGGATATTAGACTTCTGATTCATTTCATAAACTTGATTTCCAAGTTATAGCGGATTACAATTTCAATCGATACAATATTTTGTATCGTAGAACAGTTAACTAAATATGGAGTGTTAAGTTAGCTATCTAATAGTATTAAGTACTTATTTGAAACTAACTATACTATTTTATTTAAATATCAAATCCGATTAATTAATATGTTATAAATATATATATATATAATATTTCTACCCCTCATTATAATCGCAAGGATTAGCTCAGAAGTCAGAAACTTGTGCGGTAGAGGGGCAGCATATTATTATTATTCGGTAGACCGCATGTGCGCCCCGGAACGATTTACATTGGTCAGCCATAACTATTCAGTGCAGGAATGAGGGAAATCTGGAAAACCTCATTAATTAGGAGGATGGTCAAATGCCGACCGGTATCAATCTCTCACATTGACACAAGCCAACGACCCTACATACCCACAGAGAGGGTGTCTAATTCTTCTGTACGAATATAGCTGATCTATGGTCTTACGGCCACGAGAATCGAACCCGCAATAGTGACATTTATTGATTCAAGTATTGACTCCTCGAACCGCTCGGCCACCGAACAGCCCAATAAAATAAAATGTAATACTTTTTATACTAAAGTTTTAACATGATGTTTAACGAGAAATGTGGCGGTTAAAATTACAATTTGATAAAAAATTGTAACCCATACTTACCTGTAGGTATATTAAAGTCGATTAAACATTATCCCTAAACTTCAACTAAATGTTTTGACAACGTTGATATTTTATAAAACGAAGATTAAGTACCTTTACTAAATTTGGGACATTCATTATTCCTTCAATAATAGGTTACGCTTATCAAACATATGAGTTCAAAAACAACAATTTTTCACTTTCTTGACATGGATTGTCTCAGTTCTTTTGCTCGTTCTGTTAACGGAATCGATTTCCTAATTACCGTTAAGTTGAAAGCGGCAATTCTACGCAGTATATAAAGATTAATAGAATGTTTCTTTTCTTACGGGAAAAGGAGCCACTTCCAAGGTACACAGGACCATTTAGAACTTTGTGAAAGTGTTGAAGTTTTATTGTGCTATAAAACGAAAATAAAGTTTAGGGAGCGAAAAGTATATCATTTTATTTGCTCTTGCCCACAAAGGAACCTTATCTGTAGAATAGTAAACGCTTAAAAGCCACTACTAATTTGAATCGTGTCAATTCATTGACACCGGAAAATAATTATTATCATTGACATTTTTTAATACCACCTAAAGATAGGTTAATACTAAAAATTTATTTTTTTGCTACAAAAAGAGTGTACCTATTAGATATTTACAGAACCAAAGTAAAAAAATGAAATAGTTATAGGTCAAATTATTATCATTATCATGCAAAAATTACCTATCTAAATCTTGAAATAAAGGCAGAAATATAATTTTTAACAAAATATTAACATAAAATAAATTGTTAGCAAAATAATGGATTTTACAACAAGAAACAAACATATTTCGTAAGCGACCAATGGTACAAAACTAGGAAAAAATAATTTCGACTCGAGTAGGAATGTTATTTTCTGCGAATTATTAATCATTTTTCAGTCGCTACCACAGAAAATAGCATTTCTTAAATGAAACCTCTTATTTTAGTTTTTTAATATTTTTTGAAATTTGAATTAAATTAATTGATAGGAAGGTTCATGCAAATTTAACTAGTTTATTATTTTAATTAACAATCTCATAAATTTAGCGAGCCCAAAATCTATACTTTCTATAAAATGCATTTCTATAAATAGTTTCTTACTTAATAAATATGTCAAACTTCACTCATACCTCATATTGTTTTTGAAAAGCTAAATCTCTCAATACATATCAATGTTGCCAAGTAGGTACAAGATAGTTATATAAGAATAGTTAATTAGAATACTAATTGTGGATTATTAGTGGTAAAATATTTACAGCTAATATTGGAAATTTCAGTTAGGTCAGATTAGATTTGGTTTAGTTAAATTCCTCAGCGCCACAAAGAAAATCGGATTGGAACCAGACCAGTGTATCCCATAATATTTTGACCCACTGAATCCGAATGTAAAGTCAGGATTCCCGAATCAGTTCGCATTTTGACCCAAATATCAATAAGAATCTCTTCTAGAAAGCAATTTTCGATATTATCAACAATGTATGAAATCCCCATAGAGATTCATGGTTCTACACTCTCACATATCCCGGGTATGGGATTACGGATATATTATGGACTATAGGATTATGGGGTCACTGACAACTCAAGCTAGTTTGAAATCTCAAACACCGCTTTCTAGAGGAGTGTCTAGATATTAGTGTCAAAACACGAACTAATCCTGAAATTCTGATTTTAATTTCAAATTCAACCAGTCAAAGAAGTAGTTAGAATTAAGCAAATATGTTGGAAGGTGCACAAAACTGCATTTTTTCTGCGCAAAGGCTGACATTTTCCGCAACTGGATGACCTAGGTGGAGAGTTATTTTAAAACAGGCTCAACCTGTAGCATAACCTAATAGTACAGTCATTGAAGCTGAAAGCTGTAACCTCCGAATTCTTTGAAACTGCATGGATTTGCATGAAAATTTAGAATAAGGCTCATCTTAGGCTCAAGTTCAAAAGTGATAAGCCCGATTGGCGCTTTTTGTTTTATAGGGGTAAAAACTACCCCTAAGTGAAAAAAATTGAAAAAATTAAGTTTTAAGCATTTTATTGATAAAAATCTTGTTCAAGCAGAAAGATTAAATAATATTCCATGTTCTCCAACATGTTTTATGATATATTTGATCTTTTCGACCCTTTATTTAACCCTTAAAAACTACCCATATGCAAAAAATAATGATAAAAAATTTCTTTTAAAAGATAATGATTTAATTGATGATTTAATAAGATAATGATTAAATCGTGCAATTATTTATAAAAGTTACCTTATAGCTAATAAAATAATTTTTCCCTTTGAACCCCTAAAAACATACAGGGGTGTATTGAGAAAAATGATAAAAAATTACTTTTTAAAAGCTTGGAATGCTTTAACGGTGCAATTATTTGAAATACAAATTTCTTCATTGCTTATGCTAGAATTTGTATCTCATAACACTTTTCAACCCTTATAAATCACCCCTGTGCTAAAAAAAATATAAAAAAAATACGTCTTAAATCTTGGAATGTTATAATTGTGCAATAATTTAAAATAAAAATTNAAGTATAGAAGTATAGAAATATAGCAATATAGCAATATAGAAACATAGAAAATCAGAAATATATAAATATAGAAATATCTTAATGCAGGAAATATAGAATATAGGAAATATTTGAACTTATCTAATGCAGTACAAACATGTAGTGCTCTCTAAGAACTGAGTTCAAATACTGAGCCAATTATTGATAAACCCAAAAAAAGCTTATTTATCTAAATATATTATGCACAATGATAGGTTTGATTTGGAATTATTACGTTTTTATTCACTGTTTTTTTTAAACTAGTTATTTCAATTTTTTATCTCTAAGAAAAATATTAGAGATGAACTTACTGCAAAACTTGAAAGCTGGTACCTTTTTTGACAAAGAAATTGCAGATATTTAATAATTTTGGGATTTACAAGTAAAATTAATAAAGTACTGACTAACTAATATCTGCTAAAAGTTCATATTACTAGGTACTTGTTATCAAAATGCGTGCCATTAAATATTATGGCCAATGCACACGGTGATATTATTAAAACCAAAGCAAAGTTAAAAAAATTCATAATATGGATATTAGACTTCTGATTCATTTCATAAACTTGATTTCCAAGTTATAGCGGATTACAATTTCAATCGATACAATATTTTGTATCGTAGAACAGTTAACTAAATATGGAGTGTTAAGTTAGCTATCTAATAGTATTAAGTACTTATTTGAAACTAACTATACTATTTTATTTAAATATCAAATCCGATTAATTAATATGTTATAAATATATATATATATAATATTTCTACCCCTCATTATAATCGCAAGGATTAGCTCAGAAGTCAGAAACTTGTGCGGTAGAGGGGCAGCATATTATTATTATTCGGTAGACCGCATGTGCGCCCCGGAACGATTTACATTGGTCAGCCATAACTATTCAGTGCAGGAATGAGGGAAATCTGGAAAACCTCATTAATTAGGAGGATGGTCAAATGCCGACCGGTATCAATCTCTCACATTGACACAAGCCAACGACCCTACATACCCACAGAGAGGGTGTCTAATTCTTCTGTACGAATATAGCTGATCTATGGTCTTACGGCCACGAGAATCGAACCCGCAATAGTGACATTTATTGATTCAAGTATTGACTCCTCGAACCGCTCGGCCACCGAACAGCCCAATAAAATAAAATGTAATACTTTTTATACTAAAGTTTTAACATGATGTTTAACGAGAAATGTGGCGGTTAAAATTACAATTTGATAAAAAATTGTAACCCATACTTACCTGTAGGTATATTAAAGTCGATTAAACATTATCCCTAAACTTCAACTAAATGTTTTGACAACGTTGATATTTTATAAAACGAAGATTAAGTACCTTTACTAAATTTGGGACATTCATTATTCCTTCAATAATAGGTTACGCTTATCAAACATATGAGTTCAAAAACAACAATTTTTCACTTTCTTGACATGGATTGTCTCAGTTCTTTTGCTCGTTCTGTTAACGGAATCGATTTCCTAATTACCGTTAAGTTGAAAGCGGCAATTCTACGCAGTATATAAAGATTAATAGAATGTTTCTTTTCTTACGGGAAAAGGAGCCACTTCCAAAGTACACAGGACCATTTAGAACTTTGTGAAAGTGTTGAAGTTTTATTGTGCTATAAAACGAAAATAAAGTTTAGGGAGCGAAAAGTATATCATTTTATTTGCTCTTGCCCACAAAGGAACCTTATCTGTAGAATAGTAAACGGTTAAAAGCCACTACTAATTTGAATCCTGTCAATTCATTGGCACCGGAAAATAATTATTTTCATTGCGACTTTTTATACCACCTAAAGATATAGTTTAATACTAAAAATTTATTTTTTTCTGCAAAAAGAGTATACCTATTACTATTTACAGAACCAAAGTAAAAAAATGAAATAGTTATAGGTCAAACTATTATCATCGTCTTGCAAAAATTACCGATCTAAATCTTGAAATAAAGTCAGAGAAATATAATGTTTATATATATTTCGTAAGCGAACAATGGTACAAAACTAGGAAAAAAAATTTCGTCTCAAGTAGGAATGATATTTTCTGCGAATTATTAATAATTTTTCAGTCGCTACCACGGAAAATAGCATTTCTTAAGTGAAACCTGTTATTTTATTTTTTTAATATTCTTTGAAATTTGAATTAAATTAATTGATAGGAAGGTTCATGCAAGTTTATCTAGTTTAGTATTTTAATTAACAATCTCGTAAATTTTGCGAGCCCAAAATCTATACTTTCTGAAAAATGCATTTATAATAGTTTTTTTCTTAATAACTGTCAAACTTCACTCATACCTCATATAAAGTTTAACTTTTTAATTAAAGTTTTTTAAACACATTTTGCTCAAAGTTCCATTTCTCTCATTTGTTTAAGTTTAGAATCATAATATAGAGAAGAAAACAAATTATTAACTTAGTATACAGGGTGGTCTGAATTTTATGCAGGAAACTTCGAGGGCAGATAGCACTTAATGATTGGTGTAATAAAATCACGTTGCCTCTTAATATTAGCGAGTGTAATGTTATGTCTTTTCATAGGAAAAAGTGCCTATCACGTTCGGTTATGTATTACAAGCCAGTGTTCTCAAGAGGCCTGATTGTATTAAAGACCTAGGTATTATTTTTGACGCGCAGTTGAGCTTCTTGCGGCACATCCACGGTTCCTTAGCCGATGCGTATAGGAGTCTCGGATTTGTTTTGAGAAACTCTCGAGATTTCAGAAACCAGTCCACTCTGCGATTATTGTATACAACTTTTGTAAGATCTAAATTAGAATATGGTTCAGTTATATGGAACCCAATTTGTTACATATACCTTCTTATTAGGCCGATGTCCCATGCATCCGAAATCCGATGTACGATATCCGAAAATATTTTAATTCGTACGAATGATAATATTATAATTCTCATGCATCCGAAATTAATCTGATAGAAATCAAGTATTGAACCATGGAATTTATTACAAGATGAAGGTGAAACATTTTCAAATGACAACCATAGGTATATATTATAGAAAATATACGTAATATTATATTTTCTACATTCGACATTATAATATAATATTTATTTGACTGTAAATATATCAAACAACAATCATAGTATGTTAAAAACTTAAAAAGTGAGGTTAAAAAACATACGATTTCGGATAAAAGTTAAATTTATTTCTACTTTTTCCGACGTCGTATGAATTTTAAAAATTTCGGATGAAAATGAGCGGTAAAAATTTGAATGTATATTAACCAACAGGAACACTTTCGGACCTTCGTATCGTCGGAATTCGGATGCATGGGACACCGGCCTTAGAACGGGTCCAACGAAGATTTTTTAAATCTGCCGCATTTCTGTTGGATGGAGTTTATCCTGCTCGAGGTACTACACAAGAATTAATATGTGCTCGGTTTAACCTACAGAGTCTTAGTAGCAGACGTACCATGCACAGTTTAATATTTTTATATAAAATTATTCACTTCAAAATTAACTGTGAGTCCATTAACGAGCAGTTGTCGTATAAAGTTCCCAGAGTGAATTCTAGGAACTATACTCTATTTATGTACCAATTTATTATTAAAGTTGCCTTTATATCAAATGTTGAGCAATTGTAATAATATGGAGGGTTTTAGTATTACTTTTTATAATGTAAGAGATGTAAAGGCATACTTTAATTAGATCTATTGTGTATATTCTTGTTTCTTTTCATTTTAATATGTATTTGACTTTGACTTTTATATATATTATTTTTGATATTAAGATTTTGTATTGGTCTTTTTTATTATTTTGTAATTTTTATATTAATTTTTAGGATGTATTTTTAGTGCTTCTTTTCATTAATGTATTTTTTTTCTTGTACTAAAACTTATCCTTTAAGTGGATTTCACCCGTTGGATATTTTAAGAGTAAATAAATAAATAAATAAATTTTCCGCAACTGGATGACCTAGGGGGGAGTTATTTTAAAACAGGCTCAACCTGTAGCATAACCTAATTGCAAGTTGTTTATCAGTAAAATAGCCTAGTGACGGTGGCTAAAAATTGTGGGAAATTGATAAGAAGCGTAGTAATGTATTATCATATACCTATATCTCTTCTTATATCTATCAATTTTACAAATGAACACTAATACGATTTATTTTTAATTTTTCTATGCATAAATTCATTAAATGTTTGTTATATCTACTCTACAAATATTATTATACTTACTATCGAAACTGTTACCAATAAAATACTGGGTATTTAATTTCAAACCATTTAAAAACATCCTTTATGTTAAACAGTTTTTAGTGGAGCTGAAAAGTGCGAACGTACCAAAACAATGTTTGAGAAAGACTCACAATAAAGTTACTGGTCGTATATTTTATTGAATATGGAGTTTGTAAACATGATTTTCATTGGTTAACACAAAGCTACGATGTTTCTGCCACATATTATTTGCTAAATGAACATTATACGTTTCACAAAATATTTAACAACCCTTTTAAGAGAAATACGTTGAAAAGCTTTTATTCAGCCTCTGAAAACCAGTCAAATTCATTATGACTTTTGTTGATTTTGGACCAAACGCGCATATCCCTATTTGCCTGGTTTTCTCCAAGGAATTTATAATACTTTTTCCCCTATGCGAATAACGCTTTGAACTCTGAATTATGCATTGCAAGATAATTGTTTTATAATTCTGATAATAATAAGAGCAGGCACAGCTTTCTAAAAATAGTAACTTTGAAACGCCTGTATTATTTCTTATTGTGAAATTATTGTTTTAAATTATTTTTCGATTTCATCGTTACAGGTAAGTAAAAGCTACAAAATGGATTGGTAATAAAATTTAAAACAACATAAATAACTGTTGATTTCTTAATCTTAAATACGTACCCAGGAATAAAATAGTCGAAGAAATCAAAAGGCACAAAGGCAATAAACTTTCTCTATTTTTTATATGGCACAGCTACCAAAATGTACAAACAAATTCCAAATAGTACAGACCAACGACTAATTTTACGTAACACATATACAGGGTGTTCCATTTATATTTAAAACTGAGTTTCTCTTCGAAAACCAGTAGGGATAGTGCCAATAACAATGGCGTGCATTCGGATAGTTTGAGCGCTAGAACCGAAAAAAATATGTGATGTCAAGACTTCTCAATCATTCTAAAGGCTTTGTAAACCCCAAAGGATAATACAGGAAAAGGTATACTAGCTGAAAATCGATACGATGTACATTTTTCGAAAAAAAAAATATATTTTACGGACAGAAGAAGAAAAAATACGACTACAGCAAGTGAAAATCGACTTTCCGCTTGTACACGAACGGTATTGTGTGGATAACGGATTATGTAGTGATGATATAAAAATTGATAGATATATGTACAGAACAAATTGAGCAATCATTGAAAATAAAAATCAACACGAAGAAAATAAGATAAATGTAATAAATGACAAAAAAACAACAATACAGAAACTGAGTTAAGAAGTAGTAACAATTTATGAACATCTGGGAAGTATCATTGTTGACGATAGAATTGAAACTGGCAAATAGAGCGAAAAATTCGAACAAACTATATTATCCAATAAATAAGATACCAGGAAAGAGAGAAATGACACAAGAAGCGAATAAGGTATAATACAATTACTTATATCGATCATGTTATATACCATTGAAGGCTGGACAATATAAAGAAACACGATAGTAAAATAAACGGAATAGAAAAGATAGACTTGGGAATAATATTTGGAAAGTCCAAGTGGAGCAGAATAGGAAACGAAACAATATGAGAAATGTTAAAATAGTAATTTATAGTGAATACACTACCAAAAAAGCAACTGAAATGGTATGGATATTTGATGAGGTTGGAATAGATGGAATAGAAGAAAAGTACACTAAGTAATAAACGTAACCAAAAGGAGGAAAGGTAGACCACAAAAAAAATGGATACAACAAATAGCAGATGCGGGAAAAAGAAGGAGACTAAGTCAGTGAAGGTGATTAATGTAATGTCGATATTGAAAGACATGGAAAAGTGACCCAAATCCGACCCATGGAAGGTGAAACTGAGAAAAAAAAGAAATTGTAGTAGGTGCCACTTAAATTTCCAAATTGTATTTTAGTTCCCACCACTAGATCCTCTATAATGGTTAAACCCTGATACTATTAAATTTACTTATCATTTTCTGTGAACAAAGAGCTTTAGTTTTCTCGAAAAAAGTACATCTCATTGTCCCCACTGCTATTGAGAAGAAAATGGTTTTCACATTTTTCTTGATGCACAAACTGATGATTATTCTATGCGAATTTTGATATTTAACGAAGTAACAACTAGGGACAACGCAACATGAATAATAAAAATATAGATATTACCCCCATTCTTTTTCTAAGCGGGACTTAACCCCCAGTTTTTTTAAGCATAAACAGGACACGTTGCATGTTCAGCACATTTGCAATTTTATGAATAAAAACCTCCGCAAATACACAAAGTAATGCAAATTTCCACAATATTTCCGAGTGTGTCCTAAATATCGTACGAGATAGGGAATCCGCAGCAAGAATTACATTTCACCACACCTCATTCAAACCATTTCTCTATTTAAGATCCTAAAGTAGGTTACAGAAAACCGAATCAGTGTAGCAAGACGATTACTGTCTGTTTGCTTTCAGGCCCTGACTTCAAGAGTTGACTCTCGCCGAGACCATGTGGCTGAAACAATTCAGTTTCTCGTAACAGTTAATTACGTCTTTAATTAAGGTTATATTCTGATGCTCTGTTGTTCGGTCCTTCATCCCTCCTTTTCAGTTTTCGATAACGTTCTACATGAAATATGTCTAAGCCGTTTGTAATACTGACGGGGGCAGTTCAAGCGATTAGTGTATTCTCGGGGTGATAAATGACACACCGATCAGATTCCTCTCACAGACTCACGCGTTAAAAAAAATATATATAAAAAATAAGGATCAAAGGGAAGATACATATAAACCCTATTGGTCTTCTATTATTCGATTAGAATCTGCCCTATGCAAAATATAGGATTGTGAAGTTTAACTAAAATTTTTTCAAAGTTGTATGTACAGGGTGTTTCGCTTAAATGAATTTTATTTTAGAATATAGAATAAAAAAACTCTATCTAACTGTGATACTGCTGTTTTAATTAATGCAATACACGGACAACTAGGACTCGTTTTTTGACGTCAAAACAGCTAATTGGTATTAGCGATTTTTTTTCCAAAAAACAAATTAAGTATTCTCATTCAGCATCTCTTAAAACGTCTTATCACCAAGTTTCATCAAATTCGATACATCTTCAGGCGAGCACTCCATGGTGATTAAATGTAACTTCTTTATTTTTGGAGTGCTCGCCTGAATATGAATGCCTGAATTTGAAACTTGGTGATAAAAAAACAACAAGTATGAGTTTTTTACCCTACATTCTAAAAAAAATGTTTCAAATCGGCCAAAAAAATAAAGTAGTTACAGGCTTGCATCACATTTAAGCGCAACACCCTGTATATACCTACATAGTACATATTACTTAAAAATTTAAGTAGAATTACTCACTACAATACCAATTTAATGGAAGCAGGTTAATTTTAACAAAATCATTTGCTATATAAAAATGTTTCAAGCGAAAGTTGTAGTATTCATCAGGAGAACAAAATATGGTAATATATTATTTTCTCAAAAATCATTGCTCTTCGGGGACATTCAAAGTGCAACTTTGATTTTTTGCAAATAATTGATTTTTTACGACAAAATTTTATTTTAGATTTCTCTTTTTTAAAATATGCAGTTGTTGGAATAAAAAATACGTTACTTTGTTAGCGAAGCCTTTTGGCTTCCCTTGACATGTTGGTTAAAAGTCCTCATACTGTTTTTGGTGAAGTTGTATTGATTCCAAGATGTCGGTATACCACTTAAACTAAAAATTTCTAATCACTACAACATTGCACTGAATTTGAATAGTTTTATGAATAAGCTAATAATAATCAACAACAGTTTTTTAATTGTCCTCTTTAGTGAGTTTAGTTTTTATTGGAGTGTGAAATAAGCTTTCATATAGCTAGTAATAAATAATTATCCAATTTAAAACTAAAAATGATATGTCTAAATAAAATTAATACAAAAAACATACCTGATGTCTTGAAATTGTTAAATATATTCAAATAAATATCTTGCATTGTTACCATTGATATGGACCAATATATAAAAAACAGCTAGCAAAACGCAAGAAAATCTCTTGTAACATTTTACTAAGTATTGTTTCTTCAGATAGTCTCCTTGTGAAGAGTATACATAAATACTAACAGATAAATACAGGCACTTAAAACAAACACAAACATTTTAGAAAAAATGACATCTTGAAAAGACATCGGGATCTAGAAATCGATTCTCAACATCAGTGAAGTTTAAATATCTGTTCTGTGTATTCTTCATATCATTCAATAGTCAATTTCTTGGAAAGCTTTTTCAATTATTTCTCAATAGTATCATTACTTGACCAGTGCCACAGGAGTAGATTGGGAAACTGGTATCATTTCATGTCCACCAAATTCTAATGATTCCTGCCCTAGTTTAATTTTTTTTTGTGGAAATATCAAAGCCCACATGCACGACAAAACGATATGTGAAGACAAAATATCCCCTCCTACACAGTATCTTTCAAATAACTCCTCAATTACAAATTTTTAAAGAAAAAGATAATGAGCGCAGCAAGATTCAATATTGAAAAAGAGTCCTATTGAAAATAAATCGAACGCCCTTGAAATAGTATTATTTTAAAGAAAATGATGCATTATTCCCTTTTCTTCCAATAAATAATGCAACCTTTATTCGAAACATTTTTATTAAATCAAATAATTTAAGTAATTGTAACATAACAACATCAGGGTGACTCAGAGCAAGTGTAAAAAAATAGATAAAGATAAAGCATTAAAAAAGATAAACTTTATACAAACCATACCTTAAAAACCAAATACCTTTCTTCTCAGCAGCAATATCAGAAACCACCCTATACATTTAAAAAATTCATAGTTAAGGTTTATATTTAACTAATACTATGCATTTATAGTTCACTCTGTAAATACATCTTGCCTTACAGACAGCAGTGATTTAAAAGGATACTAGGAACTAGGAGCAAAAAGCACTTACAAGAAGAAAACCATTTATACCCTTCGCAGTGTTCTCTTAACTCGCCATCTTAGCATGCAAAGACTCTTCCCTCGGAGGGGCTGTAGAGTCTACCACATTGTCTCATTACATTTCATTACACGAACCACTATTCTGTTATGAAACGGAAAACTACGGTCACGCACACACATAATTTTAACCAAACGCGACTAACTTTTCACCGAAAGCCTTATTTTTAAAAGCACACGTAAAATCACTTATTTAACTCTACACTGTCACATTCAACAAATACAATAAACTAAAAACTGTAAATATCCTTATAAGCTATTTATTTCGTGAACGTACATATTTTTTTACAATTTGTGTGTGGCTCGTTCACAAAATAGGTGCGTTATATTTCCCTATTTACAAGACTTTACAATATATATGAATTGTGTTACCTACTATTGGATTACTGACACTTCACTAAGTTTACCACTTACATACACATTTTTTAGAAAACCCACGATTCATATCTTCTTAAAGTTTACGACGTTGTTCCTTGTACCAATTTGCACCAAAAAGGTGTTATGAAAAGGGCTTAAAATGACTGGTTTTCGAAATACGGGATTTAAAAAATACCACATTTAATTAAATATCTCTCTTAGAATGATAAGACTTGACCTAATGGTTTAAACTGACTTAATCGATGTATAAATCTATCAAACAGTGGCGAAAATACTGAAAGGCAATTTAGACAGGAATTTCCTCACTATCATCGTCTATCGAATTATGCATAAGAAAATTGGATGAAACCTCTTTTCTAGGAAAAAAAAAAAACAAAATTCTACAACATATGCCCAAAAATGTCTTCTACCCAAATACCAAAACACGTTCTTTTGTTTTATTATTTATCTCAAGAATGGAATGCTTTCTTCTCCTAAAACTTTGAACGATTAGACTGCCTATTACAAGGTATTATTTTAACAAATAATGTGCACGCCACTGAAATGTTTAACTTTGTAAATATTTTTTGTAATCCTCGTTCGTTACCTGTGCTAAATATGTATGTAGCATTATTTCATTTGGGTTTAGTTATAAAATATTAAAAATAATACAATCATGTATTTATCAATAAAGTAATAATAAACAGAACCAGGCTTCAAATTAAAAATTATTACCTTTTTACATAAAATAATTTAGGAAACCCTCTGTAAATAATATATTTTTTATGTTTAACATAAGCTTAGTTCGCAATCGAATAAATTTTCCTTTCAAACAGGAAACTCATTACAAAAAATTATAAATATTTATGAATATTTTCGTTATATAATTTTAAGTAGGTACACTGTACCATGAAAAGTCTAACAAAATCATTTGCGTGGAAATTTTATTTTTTTTTGGAGCTGTACCTCATTATTATTCTTCATTAAAAATGTGTATATTTCTTGAATTTTTTATGATTACACTGTATTTAGAATTATTGTATTTCAAACAAAAAAAAACTCCTATACAGAGTGTATTTAAATGGAGGGGCACAAATGATACCAGATATTCCTTGGGTGAAAATAAGAGGATTTAACCTAACATACCTATATCCCAAGTCGCATAATAAAAAAGATACAGGGTGTCAAATTAAAACATAAAAAATGTTTTTTCCCTAATAATTTCTATAATTTTAGTCAGATATGTTTCAAATTTTCAACGGAGAGGATTTTTAATAATGGGAAAAAACAATATAATAATTATTTTTGATTGTCGAGTACGAGGCGCCCCACTATGTATCATTTTTTTTGTTTGTACAAAAATCAAATATCTTGACTCAGAGAGTAGATAAAAATATGAGCCTGGTTGCAAATGAAAGCTGAATGGATGTAGAATATGGGAAAAATATGACTGAGACGATTTTTTTTCTATATGACCTTTGAATGGCGGCAAAGTCTATGCAACCCAAAAATTTTATGGATTTTTCTAATTATATCGGTCTTAATTCTCTTAAAATTTATCCATAAGTCACTGCTTACCTTCTACAGTGTGTTTATTTGACATTTATTTGTAAAATAAAAAACAGAAACTCAGGTTGATAATTAATCTTTAATTTGTGAATAATTTGCTTAACAGTGTCAAAAAGCAGTTTGAAAATAATACCGACTTTGGAGAGACTTTGCTAACATTAGAAAAATTATGGAATTGCCGTGCCAAATTGTGCAAAATCGTGTGCATTGGAATAAATTTTAAGAGAATTAGAAAAATCCATAAAATTTTTGGGTTGCATAGACGTTGCCTAGTCATTCGAAGGTCATATAGAAAAAAAATCGTCTCAGTCATATTTTTCCCATATTCTACATCCATTCAGCTTCCATTTGCAACCAGGCTCATGTTTTTATCTACTCTCTGAGTCAAGATAATTGATTTTTGTACAAACAAAAAAAAATGATACATAGCGCGCCCTCTACAGGCAACGTTATGCATTGAATATGTTGTAATTTTTTTGCCCACCCCCGTATACAACTTTTAGTAACAAAATATGACATATTGGACTGTTTTGAACAAAAAAGGTATACTTATTGAAAATGGCCGTTGAGGAGATATTTTTAATTTCATAAATTAGTGTTATGGATTTATACCTCCACGAATACTACGGTACAAACAGACACTTTTGTTAATAAATTCAGAACGCATTGCCTCAGAGTACTTATTAGTAGTGTATCTTCTGTATTTTAAAATTCGACCAAATGGGGGCGCAGGAATCAACTGAAACAACATTATTTTTCCTGTTTTAGATTTACTTTACTCTTTTTGTTTATTATTTTAGCATGTACACTTGTTGCATAATTTCTATTTAATTGTTTTTTCGGTGTATATTAAAAACACATTTTCTTGTGCACGTGGAAATATTTAAACTCTGCATTAAAGAAATCTCATATGAAATAATAGTTTAGGTAAAAAAATATTGCAATATACTTATTTATTGTTAGTTTAATAATAAAATTATTAGAAAAAAGAGCAAAACAACTAAAACCAAGATTCACTTAACAATAGTCAATAGATAATTTAAGAGAAACAATTGGCTGACAATAAAAAAAAGATTTTTTGAAGGGAAGAATAAACGGACCAATAAGATAATCTCCTATGATTCCTGTCCATACATTTAAACTAAAATTTTGTTGAAATTTGGATGTACAAACTTGGTGTGGATTTTCGTCAGACCATGAGTGATTATTGTAATGGTTCACTAAACCAAGTCTTTAAAATGACGCTTCATCACCAAACAAAATACTGGATAAAATATTTCTGTTTTCCCTTGAAATGTTGATATACCATTGACAAAATCCTGTTAGGTAGATCCGCAGCAGTCAATTCCTGCACAGGTTGCAGATGGTAGGGGTATAAAAGATTATTATCATTCGCAATTTTCCTAATCGTAGTATGTGAAACGTTATACTGTGTCGCCAATTTTCTGGTACTAGTTTCAGAATTCTGATCTTGTAAATTGTTAAGGACAACTTCTTCAAGTTCCACATCGGAAATAAGACGTCTTTTGCAAGTACCTTCAGGAGGAGGTTGAATGTGTTCGTTTCCTCGAAGTCTTCTTTCTATCGCTGCAAAAGTTTTTCTAGCAGGAACACGACGATTGGGATATCTGGCATGATAAAGTCGTACAACAGCAGCACAGTTCTTGTAACATTCAAAAAATACTTGCTACATACTCGTCATAAGTATACATTTTATTTATTTTATTCAATTCCAAAACTATTTAATATCTAGGATGCAGATAAAAAGTGACTAAAATCAATTAACACTTTAAACTAATAATTCAAAATTGCAATTTACGAGTATTATCAAATGACATTTGATCGATGACTCGATTTTCTTATTTAAGCAACTCGAACCTTGGTATTCGTGGAGGTATAAATCCGTAACACTAATTTATGAAATTAAAAATATCTCCTCAACGGTTGGTTTTAGCCATTTTCAATAAGTATACATTTTTTGTTCAAAATAGTCCAATATTTCATATTTTGTTAATAAAAGCTGTATACGGGGGTTGGCAAAAAAGTTACTACATATTCAATGTATAACGTTGCCTGCAGAGGGCGCCTCGTACTCGACACTCAAAAATCATTATTATATTATTTTTCCCATCATTAAAAAACCTCTCTGTTGAAAATTTGAAACATTTCTGACTAAAATTATAGAAATTATTAAAGAAAAACCATTTTTTATTTTTCACCTTGACACCCTGTATCTTTTTTATTATGCGACTTGGGATATAGGTATGTTAGGTTAAATCGACTTATTTTCACCCAAGGAATCTCTGGTATCATTTGTGCCCCTCCATTTAAATACACCCTGTATATTATTCTTCTCCATAAGTATTATGTATCGGTTTCCTTGGGGTGGGCCAAGGGTTGTAAGATGTATGGAGGC
>NW_019416234.1:0-99455 GCF_000390285.2 Anoplophora glabripennis | reverse complement strand
CAAAAAAAAAGAGCATCGGGTTGAATTAATTACCTGACCAATAATATAAAATTATAGTATGAACTGAACTAGTTTAAATTATTAGATTAGGAATAAAAATATAAAAATTCTATATTAGAAAATGAATAAGAATAATCTTTTCATTTTAGTATCAATTCTAATAAATAATAAAACGCAATATTACACAACACTTTTAATTTAAATTTTTAACTTAACTTTTTCCTTTTTCTCTGTTTGGTCACTATAATTTACTTTATCATAAAAGTAATTAGAAAAGTAATTAGAAAAGTAATTGCTAAATCCATTTTCCATGTAATTGTAATTAAATTAATATAATTCCTTTTTTAAAGAATATACTTTGTAATTGTAATTAGTTCCTTTTTTTTAAAAAGTAATTTGTAATTGTAACTATTTTTAAATTACAAGTAATTACCCAGCTCTGTTAGTTATTCCACTCTGTGAGAAGTTTATCTTAAATTTTAAAAATATTAATTCTACAATGGTTTGAAGCTTGGATATTTATAAGTTTTTTATACAGGGTGTCTGCGAATGGTTGGGAAATCTCAAAGCTAATACAAACTGCTAATGCAAGCAATGCCAAAATAAGTCAAAAATTCCTATTTGTCAGGCCAAAAAACATAATAGTGTCAATTTTCTTGTTCACTCTGACAGTTTTCAAAATTACTGAGAAATTTCAAACGTCCTGTATCTTTGGAACTAGCAACATTTACATAAGGCAAGCATTTTGGTCGCCAGTATCTTCAGCTTCGAGATTCCCCAACCTTCCACAGACACCCTGTATAGAGCGTTAAGGTTTTAACTTTTTTATTTGTGATTTCAATATTCAAATTTGGCAAGCACTGGAAATGCTTAAAATTCTTGTAATAACTCTATTATTTCGTCATCTTCATTTCAAATGTTTCTTTCGAAGATTTTTAAATTGAAATCGGAACTTAAATGTGTAACTTATAGCTTGTATATAAAAATGATCGCCACGGTAGAGCAGTCGGTCGAGAGTGCGGTGGCAAGCATTTCTCGGCCAGACTTCCTAATCTGGTCCGGGTTCGATCCCTGGATTTGGATTTGTCTCATTTCTGTGGTTTGTGTTTTTTAAGTTAATGAAATTTGAGATAATAGGATTTTAAATGTTGTTAAACAAGGCTGCGTAGTAACTGGTGTTCCAAAAAATAGCTTACAGAAATAATTGCTGCCTAGCTATGGTTTGCCAACAAGTATATATAGAAGGTTTAAAGGTAAAAAATAGATATGCGTCTTTTCTTAACAGGTTCCATCTGTGTTTTGAATCAATCTGAAATTTATTTTTATTATGAGACAAAATAATTCTGTTTTTATTTAGTTTGAAATTTAGCATGTTCAGTACAAGGCAGTACATACAGGAATTCATAATTTTATAGTGAAAGAAACACATAAACTGATTTACTCTTCATTTGCTGGAAATTTATTGGAATATAAAAAAAATTATAGTTCCAAATTTCATATTGTATTGTATATTAAATGAAATAATGTTTATTACTTTCATTACGAATTTTTTCTTATTAAATTGTTATTGTTTAAATGCCCTGCTTACTTAGAAAATTTTGTAATTTTAATGTTTCAAGCTCTAGCAATTTTTGAAATTTTAGATTTTTCTCTTAGTGAAACCGCGTTTCTGAAGAAAATACAGTATTTAGATATTAAGAATATAGATACATAATATTTTCTTTTCTTTAATTTGTTTTTTTTTTGTCTAACCATTCTATTTCCAAAAATAATTGGACATTTATTCGATGTAATACAATAATCTGAAGTTGTTTCAACGTGTAGCACTATACTTAAAATGCATAGTTCGTCTTTTATATAAAATATGTTTCCGGTTGGCCGTTGTTCCTAAAATTAATAGCCCTTGTGTCAAGGACACGGAAAAACTCCACTGGCTAGCACGCACTCACCGAATTATTGCTTGCCATTATTCTAAATCCATTTTCCTTTTAACAGGTTAGCGTCGAGGAGTGGGCATCGATGTGGGATGAATACTCGAAGAACCCCGAAAACGCCCTAGAATGGCAAACGCTGTACTTGCGGTTCATGTTTGACCTGGAAGATGCCAGCGGTGACGGCAGCATTGATGTCAACGAATTTACCAGCGTGTGTTCCTGTTACGGACTCGAGGCATCCGAATGCAAGGAGGCTTTCCAGAAGATGGCTCAAGTAAGTATAAAATATTCTAAACGTTGCTGTACTCGAACATAGTGTTACTGTATTTAGTGGTTAAAAAAATAAGGTTAAACAGTATGTACACAATTGAGTCCTGAAGAGACATTTTTATTTATTAATATTTGAGAAAGTGTCATAAAATTGCTTAAACTTCTGAAGATATTAATATTCTTGACTTTGTATATAAAAAAGAATAGAAATTATCAGGATCATCTAAAAGTAAAACTGAGATATTAGGAATTCCAAGAGGGTGTTTTGGGGCGAAACATAAAAACTATTCATTTGTCAGATCAGGTAGATGACTTAAATACATGATTCTCGTAATTAAGTCATAAATAACTTAATAAATAAAAATTACTTCGAACCCATTTATATTGGATCAAGGTTTGTAGGAGGTCATCAAATTTCAGCATTTTGCTGATTTATTATTATGTCATGCCCAAATAACGATATGTAAATTATTATTTACACACTTTCTTCGATTATTTTATAGACATCTAAATCTCCCCCCAAAAAAGCATATTTGATCTTCCAAAAAAATTAGAATTTATTCATTTTCTTTTAAACAAACATAGCACAGATCCAAATTTTGTTAAGAACATTCTACATACCAATGAAACAACTTTTATTTGGGGAAAGTCATTATTAGGTACGGAAAATTTGCGTATTGCAAGTCACAGCAAGAATTTAAATTTTAAACGTCTGGTGTGGTAATACTAGTGATGAATTATTCGAACAATTCTTCCAAATTTAGTTCAATTTTTCTCTTTTTTCTCCTTTTCTTTCTTGGCTGATATAATAGACAATTTCGCGCTAGACACGCGAGGCAAAATATAATTTTTGTAGGATGAGGCTGCACGTCATTTTCCCCTTGCAGTCAGATGTCACCAACTTATTTTAACAAGTGGATCGGTCCAGAAAATGAATTTGCTTGGGCCTCAAGAACTCGTGTATTATATCACTTAGATTATTATGGCGGGGATATTATAAAGTCCTTATAGTCTACGAAATACAGTTAATTAGAGTTTATAAATAAATAAATAAATATATAATTATCTATTTGGCAGTGCTATTCCATGTTAAATTTACAGAAAATTACAAAACAGTTTGCAAATAAACAAAATATTTTGTGCGAATATAATTCCATTAAATTTTTTATAATCATATTTATATTTACATAATTCTTAATTCCCTCCAGTAGCGAAATTAAAAATCCGTCCCCAAACATCTGTTTTTGCAAATAATTTGTTCTTGAAAATGTTATACTGGGTGTTTCAAAAAACGTTCCGCTAATTTCTAGGGTAAATAGAATATTAAAATATAATGTTAGTTTGGTTAATAAACGTGTCCGAAAATGCCTCCTTCAGAAGATACGGCTCTGTAAAAGGGGCCCCAAAAATTCTTTTTTTTTTTGATAGCTAAATGAAATTTAGATCACAAATAGGTTTGATTAGGTCTTGAAAGTTACTGCTGACAAACTTTTAATATTTTGTACAGGACCATCCCTGGAGGGGGGGTGCCACTTATTTTGCCCCCAAACTTCTTTTTACGGGGACATTTTTAATATTTTGGCAAAAAATAATATTTTTTTAACAATTTGCCATAAAAAAGGTACTCCTGCTTAAAGTAAAAAAAATTACCGGTTTTGGAGTTATTTGAAGTTTTAACTTGTTTTACCTAAAATAAGAAAATAATTTGGTTTACTTTTATTAAGTAGGCTTAGACTGCAGATTTTTCTTGTTTGACAGATTGGTTTGACACATTGTTGTTGATAGGTTTGGTTTGTTTAACAAGTAATAACGCTTTTAAAAACTTTGAAAATGAATGTGTACACTAATAGTGACTATACCGATATGTTGTTAACATTAGGGGAATGTAATGGTAATGCTAAAGCGGCGAAAATAAGACATGCGTAAAAATTTCCAGAAAGAACTGTTCCGGATGCAAAAACATTTTTGAATTTAGAAAGAAGATGCCGTGATACTGGAACCTTTAAACCAAAAAAGGTAAATTCTGGAAGACATCGAGTGGCAAGAATTCCTCAAACAGAAGAAAATATTTTAAATGTAGTTGTTGCGGATCCTACGATAAGTGTAAGAAATATGGCAAGGGCAAGTAACACAAGTATTTCTAGTGTACACCGTGTATTAAAAGAACAATTATTGCACCCATTTCTGATTTTTCCTGATTTTTTACAAAATATTCTTTTCACCGATGAATCAACCGCCTTGTTGCCTACCATATTTTTGATGGAAATTTAAATGGTGATGTTTACTATGAATTTTTTGATAATAATCGTTTATTTCCGCTATTAGAAGATTTGCCTCTTGATCTAAGAAGAAATATGTTTTTTATGTATCCTCACCTCATTTTAGTTTACAAGTTAGAAGATGGCTTAACGAACATTTCCCAAATCGTTGGATTAGTCGGGGTGCCGATGCTCCTATCCACTGGCCACCACAGTCCCCTGACCTAAATCCCTTGGATTTTGTTGTGTGGAGTTTAGTTAAAGAAAAAGTATATTCCAGCGAAATAAATTCCATTGAAGAACTTCAAGCGAGAGTTGAAAATAATTTAAGAATGTTAATTCAAGTACCACAGCCACTTCAAAGAATTATGTTTTCCCTAGAAAAACGTTTAAGATTATGTATTCGGGAACATGGTGGATATTTCGAACATTTAATGTAAAAATCCATACCTACTTATTCAATATTTTTCTGTTTGTTTTGTGTTATTTGTTGTTTTTTTAATAGCTTCCTTTGTTTATTCTGTGTACGTGTCATGCAATTAAAACCTCTTTTAAGCTCAAAATAATTTGCTCTAATTTATACTTGTTGTTTCTGAAACAGTCGTTATTCCCTGCGTTTATTTATTATCATTATTTTATTTTTATTAATTCGGTCAGCATTACTTGCTAAAACCTCAAATAACTCCAAAACCGGTAATTTTTTTGACTTTAAGCAAGAGTATTTCTTTTATGGCAAAATGTTAAAAAAATATTATTTTTTACCAAAATATTAAAAATGTCCCCGTAAAAAAAAAGTTTGGGGGCAAAATAAGTGGCACCCCCCTCCAGGGACGATCCTGTACAAAATATTAAAAGTTTGTCAGCAGTAACTTTCAAGACCTAATTAAACCTATTTGTGGTCTAAACTTCATTTAGCTATCTTAAACCGCATCAGAGATAATTTAAAAAAAAATATAATTTTTGGGGCCCCTTTACAGAGCCGTATTTACCAAACTAACATTATTTTTTAATATTCTATTTACCCTAGAAATTAGCGGAACGTTTTTTGAAACACCCAGTATTATAATATTTTATCCAGATACGATACTAGATACTTTGGTAATATATTTTTACGCATTTTTATATATTAATACCAAATTAGCCTTTTCAATTTGGTTCCAAATAGGAATCCACTGTAAAGTTTCCAAAATTAAATCAATTGATATATATCTCAATATAATTCTCAATATAAAATTCAGAATGCAAGTAATATCGTTAGAGGACAGTCAGTCAAATGTATTAGTAGATCTAAGGAAATCTCTTACCAAGAGAATTAGAAATGCATTGAAATAGGTATATGTCGAAAATTTTCTATAAGTTGTTAATAATTAATTTAATTAATTTAAACATGGAAAGAGGGTCTGTGCAAGGGCTAAGTTGTTTTTATTGTTGTTGTGTTCTATACTTTTTCCAATAAATACTCTCTTCTTATACGTTTTCTTCTAAAGTTACTGATTTTGAAAATAAACTAAAATAGAATATTTCAAGTTAAGCGTAAACAAAAATCTTTTAAGGCAGTTTTATCGAAATCCGCAGGAGTTATCAGCTTTACTAAGTGTACCTTTTTCGCATGAAAATAATAAAACGTTTCTTTAATAAAAAAGGAACCCAGTATCATTTTCAATAGCAACATTTTACCAAGACAGCTAAATTTTCATATTTTCATTAATGGTTCATCCTGTATAAATTTTGTAAGTAAAGAAATAAAACGCCAATCAATCTAGGAAAGAGTAAGTAGGTATGTAATGTAAGTAATTATGAAAAAAGTTATGTCGGATCTAGAAAAGAATTTTGATTACAAAAAAAAAGTTGCTCGTGGAGGGTTTTTATTACTCCTTTTTATCGAATGCCCAATTCTTCAGAGCTTGTATTGACATCATCTTCTACTAGACTCAGAATATTTTCCACTTCTAAACCTTGTCAACGAGCTCGTTCAGATGGTACTATATGGCACTGGGAAACTTTCCAGTTTCGCACAGTTTGTTGAAAACTGTAATCCTTTGACGATATTCTTCAACGGCAGCATTAGCATTTACATTACAAAAGCCATAAACAAGCACCATATTTGCATACTCTAAATTAGAATATGTTCTTGATATTTTGTAACACTTTGATCGTACAAACGTGTAATAAAATGTTAAACCATTGTAATATAAATTGACACTGACAAATATCCTACTTTTGAACTTGGATTTCAAATTTTAAAATTTTTGTAATAATTACGCTATAACATGAAAATAAATGAAAATCGCATAACAACATTTGAGTTTTTTCTTATTATTTTGATGTGTAGAAGCCATTCCTGGAGTGTGGTGCGATCCTCCCGAATCACCCTGTAGATATATGCTAGCTCACATATTTTATCCAAAATAGTTCCACTTATCTCCACTGGATTAGAGGAAAGAAAACTTGTATCTTCAATTATTTCTGTTACTTTATATGAAACGCCCTGCGGAATCGCACACATATAGTTACTTGTGGTTTTGTTCTGGTTTATATGAACAATGTTTCATACTTTTCCGTGACATTATGACTAGTCTCTAGTTCAAAAACACTCTATATAAGCAGACAGTACAGACGCGCAAAAGGGAAAACAACAATATAACTTGTAGTGGAAGACGAGAGGGAACGAAATGTGTCTTCTGTAACGACACAATAAAATTCTTATTTTAGCCGAACTGTTATTGTAGACAGTTTTTAGTGGTTGAAGCGCAGACACCCCGCAATAAAAGGTAATAAATCGGAGATATATTGGTGATTATATGATGAACTTTATGATGCAACATTAAATCTTCTTCTTATTTCTCGATCAAAAATATTTCTCTTAAAATTTAGCATACTTTATTATTTATCAAACTCACAAGTTTATCGTTGCCACTGAAATTCACAATTTCTAAACAGTTATGTTGTTACGCTTTACAAATTTTTAATATAACTGGTCTGAGGTAGTAAGATTGGTTTGTATTTCTAAATGTAATTTAGTTGTCTTGAAATTAGTAGGTATTTATAAGAACGTAATGTACCAATTTTCCTTTATTTAATACACATTTTTATACACGGAGTTTACAACATTGACAACTCACAGTAACAAATAATTTATAGTCGAAGACAAATAGAGTAAAATGCTCTCATCTTTTGAAATTGTTTAATGCGATGGAAAATATAATTATTCAGTTTTTTTAAATTTCCCTGTTATCTTAAAGGCACTTAGTAAATAAATTAGACGTCTTCCAAAACACTATTATGAGATAAAAATCTATCAGTATGCTAACAAATATTGAAAGATGTATTTTCATTTTTCAAAAACTTAATCGAAACTCACATTTTGTCAGTCGTCTCTATTTAAACCGTCGTAATACCTTCCTAGTAAAAGAGACAGGAATCTTCTGATGGGTTATGTTAAAAATAATATCAGTCTTCGCTATCCTTTAGTTGTTGTTTATTGCCGGAAACTTATTCTAATAATGCAAGCAAAGCCACAGTTATAACAACATATTTCATGTTTCTGGGATGTATCTAAAATAAGTAAATCCATATTCGCATTCTTATTATCTGACAGCTATTAAAACGTTAGCAGTTTAATAAATAATTAATCGCATGTTACACTAGTATCAAAACAATTAATATGTTTCCGTTTTGGTTATTTTTAGTTTAAACAATAAGGCACCTGATAGAGTTGACTGTAACATAATTGGTATTGATTGCAATTAAAATTGATTTTCTCATTTGAATTGTTAATAACTATTCAGATTGTTGTCAACTGAAATGAACAAGTAAATACAAATATAAACAGTTACAAATACATACGAATACAATTCTTTAAAACATCTCTCAAGGAGCTGCAAACGAAGTTATCAATAACATTGATGCAGTAATTAGAAAAGTTCCAAAATAATTTAAGATGCACACTAAAGCTGATGGAATTCCCAATAAACAGAATTTGAATATGATCAATACATTTCTTGTGAGAAACATTACCACTTCATTTATACCAACTCTGATTCTGATTGACTATTCCTAAAAATATTTGCACTTATTTCTTATCAGGTTATATTTCTATATTTTTAATACTGTAATTTTGTCCCACTTTTGGATTTTTGTTATTTATTTTGCTAATTGCAGTTATTGCTACAAGATTTGTTACAATCTACTAACTCTTATAACTACACCTTGATCGACCCAGTGTCAAATGTAACAAATGAAACTATTAGTTAAATATATTTTTTTAATTTTTTTTTCCATCTATCTGATTCAATATCAAATTTAAATCTTATTAGCATACTTTAAACTTAGTAGTAAGTTTAATCTCAACAAAGAGCTTAATTTTACATTAAACAACATTACAATTACGTAATATCTGCTGAACATCACATAACGTCAGAATCTTTAGCAGTATTGAGGAAAGAAAAGTGTGTCGAAAAGAGATACCTATGCTTGTGTACCCAAATTTTTTTTCGTAGGACACCTTTCCGAATCCTTTTATATATATTTTCCTTATCCAGTATTAAAGACAGACCTATCAATCTCTATATCAGTGAGAATCAATCAATCAGATTTTTTTATGTTGGTAATCAAAGTTATACTCCGCGGTCGAAATTATAGAGAGTGACTCATCGCTAGCTTTTGGACTAGTAAGGGGGATGAAGCGTGCCGGGAACGAAAATCCATTGGCGTGTCTACGTAAAAGGCAACAAGATATAGAAAATATTGAAAAAAGATAATAAAACATAACATCTAATATTTTTTTACAGTTTGCTATAACCGGCACTTTGTTCCATTTTAATTATTACAGCATTTTAAAACGTCCTAGTTGTGTTTTTTTAATTTATTTAATTTATAAATTTATTATGGCCATGGAATTAGACCCCTCGTCTACGCTTATGCTGTGACATTTCTCAGGACGGGTAAATCAAGTCCGTTTACACCCACTAAAAAAGCATTTCCCTACTCCTTACCAAGTGCAAAAAACATGGACAGGATATAGATCGACGTTCAGTGTAACTCAGTCTATAGACGATTTATAGATTCTATCGATGTGCGTAGCGAGCGGCACAAAGATAAATAATATTGAACCGTTATAAAAATCATTTTATATTTTCTACGCATTATAGTGATAGTTTATATTATGTCTGAGTCACTCTCTATAATTTCGACCGCGGAGTATAGAGTAATCATCATTTGTATTACTGTATTTCTAAAAATGTTATTTTCGAAAGTTAAATGCTTAATAATTTTCCTAATTTTGTCTCTTTTAACGTTACGAAATCAAAATAGGTGTAGTATCTTTGATGCTACGTCAAAAAAAATCAGAGTACCAGTATGCAGCAAAAACATAAAATATGGATTTTATGTTTTTATTTTGTAACTACTATTGATAGGTTTTACAGAAGCTCAAAACTGTGTAACTTTACCCCATTATATTCACATTGTATCATGAAATTTTCTTTGGCAGTTTTTTATATCAGTACAACTATAAAATAAACATAAAACAGTTTCAAAATATTCTTATTTGTATTATTTGCTTTCTAATATTGATTTGCTTTTGTTTTCAGGGAAAAGCAGAAGTTAACTACGATCAGTTCGTTGCTCTTTGGAAGCAATTTTTCACTTCGGAAAATCCCTCCGACCCAGGCAACTACATTTTCGGAAAAACTAAATTTTAAATAGTATCTACATGTAGAGGCAACCAACCTAAACCAATGAAAATTTTTGTATCTATCTTCTATTACTCCATTACATATAATATATGGAATATATAAGTAATATATAAATAATATATGAATAACTTAATTTGTTAAATATAATTATGTTATTCTTACATATCCTATAGGTAATACAAAAATTAATAGTTCTACTTTACAAATTTAAGAAAAGTGCAACATTCAATAGTTTTTATTTGACATTTATATAATTTTTATATTACTTTTATTATATCTATTTGATATATTAGTTAGGTATATCTGTAGTATACTATAAAAATTTTTAATGTATAGATACTATGCTAGTCAATTATCAAAACGCTAGTAAATCTAGAATTTTCAAGTACTATTCCAAAAAAAAGATTAAAGATATTAACAGAAGAATAAGATTTATAGAAATTTGCAAAAAAAAAACTAGTAAAATTTATTTTGTACAAAATCTATAACTAATACCTACATAAAATTTTTTAATCGCGCCTCGAGTATGCTTTGGTTAATTTTTTTTACAAATTTTCGTTGATGTTGCAATATTTTCTTAAAGATTTTTTAATAAACGCAATGCTCACCTTGTACTTAAAATGAGCCGGTTATTTTATCAAAAACAACTGAATATTAGATGTAGCTTATAATAAACGACTTTTATGAAAGTATCGACAATATTTGTACTACCGGTAAATTTTAAGCACTTTTCATGTCTTATATTTTTACCTATAAAATGTATTATCTTCGGTAAATGTGAATATGTGTAAGTACGGTGGAAGTATATATTAATAAATGGGTTAGATAGATTATTGTAAAATGTGCAGTTTTATTCCATTACCAGAAACTTGTCTATCTCCTTCATAAATCAATTATATTTACGTTTTCCCTATAAATGTTTATCATATTTTTTTCATTTTGTTTTCAAAAAATTTGATTAAAATATGTAAAGGAAGTATTTTTTTATTTATTGTTTTTTTTATCATTTTATAGGTTTATAGGCCTCTGAAATATGTAAGTACATATTTCAGAGACTACTTCGATTTTAATTTTGAAAATTTGGGCAATAGTACCTAGGTTTTTATCAGATCACCTACGGTCTGCCGTAACTAAGAGAAATTATTGAAAAAACATAGATATTATATTTGCAGTAAATAAAAAAAGACATTTCGGTGAAACCTCATCATTATCTAATCAGTTACAGTAACAAGAAGGGTTTAGAATATATTATTTATGTTGAGAAGAAACCACGTACATCATCAACATAAATGTTCCATTTAAAAAAAATAAGTTAAGATGGATTAAAGTTGACTAAATTCAGCATTATATTTCAACCACCCATGAAATTAAGTCACTTTGAAATTATGGCAGGGAAGCTTAGAGTTTTAGTTATGTGCTCTATAAATTTTATCGCTCTAACTTTATTATTGTAAAATACACAACATTTTGAATTAGGCAGTGCTTTTTTAATTTTTTTTTGAAAAAAATTAAACATCAAAAACGGTTATCAATATATGTTCCATTTAAAAAAATAAGTTAAGATGGTTTAAAGTTGACTAAATTCGGCATTAAATTTCTACCAACCTCTGTATGAAATTAAGTCACTGAAATTATGGCAGGGAAGCTTAGAGTTTTAGTTATGTCCCCCATAAATTTTATCGCTCTAACTTTATTATTGTAAAATACTTAACTTTTTGAATTAGGTAGTGCTTTTTTATTTATTTATTTTTTTTTGAAAAAAATTAAGTATATCAAAAACGGTTAACTTTAAGAATAAGAAACCTTTATGAAAGTTCACCTAAAAATTGACGTAGAATCCAAAATAACGAAGATGACGTCAACTTCCGGTATAACCGGAAGCGTTCAAAATTAAAATCGAAGTAGTCTCTGAAATATGTCTAATGTCTCATCACCGTGGGACACCCTGTATGATAACGTAGATACTAGAGGCAAATTCGGCATTAACATCTGGATTCTGGATGACGTAGAGACTTTTTTAATTGCAACAAATGAAAAGATAAAGAGATATATCTAGTATCTAGAAATCCACAATAAATTCTTTGATTTTGATAGATGCATATAGAATTTTAGTATGCGATGCATCAATAGTGTATTATTTGTATTGGCGTTCCATTGCTATTAAATCCAGTGTCTCGTAGTTTTACATTTTAAACCACTTTCAACCATTTTTGGCGGTGCCACCTATACCGTACCGTAAGACAACTACAAAATTGCAGAAGTCTATTTAATGAAAATTGTTCATTTTTCCAGGATAAAGAGAGCTCTATCACAATGAAGTTATCCATTCTCTGCATCTGTCGAATCAGTCTCGACATCATTACTTCGTGGAATTCCAATGAAACATGAAAAACAAAAGTAATTCTGTTATGTACTGACTTTATTTTATAAACACTTTATTCTTACGTAACATTTTATATCGAATTTCACCAAAGCAAACCACCCTATTATAGCAGTTGATTTCATATAAATGAAAAATAAAGAAAAAATAATCATTAAGATTAAGAGAAGTCCGAAAGAAGTCAACTGTAAAAAAAATTGAAATTGAAGATTTTACTCAAATTCGCATTTGTTTAAATGAAAAATATACAGAGAGATCGATTTTTTTCATAATTAGGTTCCTCCAATTGTAGAAAATTAGGACAAAATCGTTTCCTTTCATCTCCACAACCAGTTGCTAACAATCCAGGAGAGACTTTTCCTCGTTGATAAGCATTCTACAAAAAAATCAAAAGGTATTTACGAGAGCTTCAACTGGAAAAAATCCATGCAAATGTAAAAATGAAACTTGTCTTTATCAAGTAACATTTTTTTTGACAGATTTCAGCGCCACTAGTTTCACTTTTGTGAAAGTCGTTTGGCAATGCCTCTAGAAGTATCATAATATTCTGACTTATTGAACTGAATATTACATTTTTAATCTGGTACCCATTTCAGTATTCTGTTACCTTGTTCAGCCACGCTATGATTTTCTTTTCTCGCAATGCATGATGATACTTAAGGAAGCAGTAATCAAATGCTCCCTAATGTGGCACTCTCCCTGATATGTCTAGTTTTTTTCTAAAATTTTATGTAAAAGGAACAAGACTTATTGAACTCGGAGACCTTTGTTTCCACTCATTTGACTTTGAACTTCTCCTAAAAATCTTGCGAAACTTGTATGTATAACTCAGGTCTGTTCTAAAGTATTACTAGATAAAGCCTGCTACACACTTGGAGATTTGTATCGAGATACCATCTCGCGACATCGTATCGTGAGGTTGACATACACTGCAATATATATCATGAACAAGTACAAAGTTACATACTGCACCAAGATGCTTCTTTCGGTAAAAGAAATATTTACCATGAGTGTTATTATTGGTGTTTCTTAATTAAGAAGAAAAGAAGAAGAAAAATTTGGTGCAAAAAGTGTTTAATGGAAAAGGAAATGTCTCCCGTCGTTTACGGGATACAAAGACCTGCATCGAGACAATATGAAACCATTTGAAGCGAATCTCCAGACGGTGAGACGGTATCGCGACTCAAATCTCCAAGTCTGTAGCAGGCTTAAACACAATCTGATCCCTCAATGATTCGATAAACTTCGCCAATTGATATTTTTCATTCAAGTTATAGGTGGAAGTAGCTACTACTAGGAAATTACACTGTTTCAAGTTTAAATTCTACGTTTTCAATAGTTGTCAAATGATTCATAAAAATCTGTTTTGTTTCAACGTCATAGAGTCCTTAAGGATCATTTTAGAAAAAATATAACTCTATTTTTTGTTTGTTTAATCAGTAGAATCAGCCATGAAAGCTTATCATAACATCGGTGTTACAAAACATAATATGGAAAGAACATGTTCTTTTTTAACATTAGCAATTGAATTGTTTTGTAGAAATGTTCTAAGAAATGATATTTCAGATAGATACTCGAGCAAAAGATTAATAAAGAAAATAGACCATAACTTCAAGATTGGAGAAAGGTCTGCACCACTGTAGAAAAACATACAGGTTATGTTTGAGAATATCAAGAAAACTTTATACTAGTCAATTTAATATGTACTGGAATTTAACTAGAAATAAAATTATCATCGCATAAACTTGAAGAATGCTCCTACACATAAAAACATTTAAAAAGAGTTCATATAAACGTGGGTCTCAAAATGATTAACAAGGAAACTGTTCAAAGATGGCCACTACCATGGGTTTTTGTGTTATATACTTTCTGACATTTTCTTTTATTTTGATTCAGCGTCATTTCGGTTTATTAAATCACAGGACTTACATTACATCAGGTTTTTCTGGAAGAAAACAATTACATTGGTGAATTTCAGAGGAATATTTTTTTACATAAATAATTACACTGTATCAAAATTTAAAGAAATGTTAAAAAAAAGTTTTGTATTATAAAAAAATTGACTGAATAATCCCAATCACCCCCAGTCAGCATATCCATGATTAAAATTGGAAGTAACTGCTTACTTCAAAAAATAAATTTTATTGTCAATAATCTGTCTAAATTAAAATTCATGTCCATATCTAAAACGATTCTAGAGGTACAAACCAATGGCTATAGCTTGCACGTTTCCATGTGCAGAATTATTCCTTTAGTTTAGGCATAAGTTTGTTGTATTTAACTAATTACAATCTACATTCATATTTTCAACAATCCTGTTTAATACACTCTCTCTGGTTTTGTTGTTTCTGTATATTGAAGTTTATAGTTCATGAAAATGAACATTCTTTATAAAACTTACACATTGTGGTATGATTAAATTCATTTAAATGAAATTTTAAAGGCAGGCAAAAGCAAGGCTTCCGAAAAATAGATAGATGATCGTTCAATTTCCTTGCCAGACAACATGCATCGCATTTGCCTTACTGCATTAAAAATGTTGTAGGCATAATAATAGTTTTCTTATGTATGGGTAAAACTCACCGTGTGAACTTATATTTTATCCTTTGAATAAATCATATCAAATCATATTATGGTTATTGCCATTTATATTTGTATCGTTGCCACAGCTACCTGTAACGTCTAATTTTAACAATCCATGTGTCACTGTCAAAACTGTATCATGTAATCTGAAAATGAACATTCTCAGAAAAAATATTATTTGCCGTAGGTACGTTACTACACCTTACTTGTTCCACATAATAAGAAGAACCAATTATGATGCCACGAGAGAAAATTTAATGTTAACAAATGAGAGTAGAGTGGTATGTCAGGGATTCACTGGGAATGCAGGTACATTGCACAGCAAATTGTGCATGGAATACGGCACTAAAATGGTTGGTGGAGTAAATCCCAAGAAAGGGGGCCAGCAACATCTTGGTTTACCCGTTTTTACTACCATAAAGGAAGCTAAGGAGAAAGCTGATCCCCACGCGTCTGTTATATTTGTGCCTCCCCCATCTGCTGCACAGGTATATCATTAATATTTCCAAGTATCTGCTCACTATATTTGACAAATATATACTAACTACTAATCAAGGTGCTATATCTAATTTAAGCATATTAGTAATCATAAAACAAAAATATCTGTACTCATAAGTGCGAGTGTATTCCTTTAAGAAATTATGGCATAATTGAAATGATTTGAAAATTCTAGCATATCTCTTATTTACATGTTTTGATCTTTTAAATCGTAAATAATCCTAACTTTAGGTACATATTGCAAATATAGATTGTAGGTGAAATTCATTATCATCAAATATGGATCTACTACGTATTTCGATAAAACTAGAGTTCTTCATCTAACCTTATGCCTCTAACTATATTTCACAGATTTGACAGCGGCTCTTTCACAAAGCTGTCCACTTCCGGCTTTTCTTTTCCGATAACACCCTTGTTCGGCCCTGTCTTCTCTTCCTCCTGGTAGAACCTACAAGGACCATCTTCCTCCAAGTCAATGTTTTTGATGAGTCTGCAACATTCTATTAGAGGTCCTATCTTATTAATCTGAGACTTTGGTTTAGTAGGACTACCATTAACTTCTTCAATGATCTTTCACTTGCCTCTGTCTAGACCATTTCTTACCCATTCTAGCATGAAAGTCTTACTAATGCTGGCAATGCCACAAGCGTGTTAAAGGCCCTGTAAAGCTACAGTCATGTTATTTTGATTTCCTAGTGTTACCAAAGCATGCAAACAGTTCTAGCATGAACGCTGCCTATCTGACGGAGTTATAGCAAATCGTTAGTTTTTACCAGTCCTCCCTATTAACTCAGTTGCACAGTATTGAATGACTATCCCCTTCGTCTGGAAGACTATGGCATATATTCCTAGACTAGGAGCCGTCCATATAGACTAGGTCGCTTTCACAACGGAGGGGATTCTTCCAGACCTTCCATATCTGGTGTTACTATCTTGAAGATCCTCTGGAAATTGTAACTTCGGACTAGTTGTAAGTGGTTAGTTCGCATTTCTAAAATGGGATGCGCCTTTAACTCATTGTGGTGTTTTTGATGTACCCCATTATGTTACAAATAATTCGTAGGTGTACATACCTGTTCTCTTTGAGAAGATATTTAATGGTGGTATATTTAAGAACCCTATGAACAAGAAACAACCCCATCAACTATTCCCGTTTCTGAGGATGATAAACCCCACAAACATATGTCACATAAAAATAATAGTAAAATTAAGAAATAAGAAAACAAAAATAAAAAATTTTTATAGACAAAAAAACAAAAAAAAGATCAGCAGCTCACTACCTCCACGTCGGTTGATCTTGGGTAACCTGAAGTGTGAGCAAAGACGTAGAACGTTATTCCACAGGGGTCGAAAAACAAGCATATGTAGATTTTGGATAACGAGATTTGGACACTGATATACAAAAAGCGTTTTCACCTGCTTGAAGGGTGAATTTGGCGCGTTTGAGTGATTGAAGAGGATAAAAGTAGAGTGACATTATGTTTTCCGGGTCTCTCATCCTCAGAAAAACGGATGGAAGAGAACCGGTATGTGGAACAGACCAGAGATGTGTGTAACCCCTTTTGGGGTTGATGTTTGGTCATTGGGAGGGGGGTATTGAGGTGAAAATGTATGATGAAGTATATGTGGCTGGTGGAATAGGTTATATGTGCGTTTAACCACTCTTCGAGGCAGTTTTTAACCGGTATGGGGGGATTCGGGTGGAGTGACAGTATGTTCACGTGCTTAACCTTCCGTGCAATTGGGTCACATCGCTATCATACCCGGATTGCGTTTTTACTCCATCTACACACGTGTCTGAAACGCTAAAAAGGGGGGGGTAACAGTGGTCAAAAACAGACAGACAAACCATCTGCCTGGGTTTTTATGATCGGAACTCTTATTTCAGAGGAAAAAAATAAATTGTATTCGCAGCTATTTTTAATTTTGGCCGAGACCACTTTTTATTGTAATTAGTACGTGGGCCCTTGGTGTAGATAAAGATTTCTGGGAACGCGAAATTAGAATATAGTGGGAACTTTTTAATTTTAGAACCGGACGCTTATGTTTATTATCAAATTTAGTTGTTATCACAATAATATTTATTTCTTGCCAAAATCTGAAAACGTTTTAGATTCAAACAAGAGAAATATAAAGGTGATTCCTGAAAAGAGAAAAACACACTGTATATTAAGAATAGAATATCATGAAAATACGGAGTATCTGTTTTTAACTTGATAATGATATTACAGGAAAGAACTACTCTGCGGACTAAAGTCGCGAACGGCATTGAAATACACCCCCCAATATCTAGCTCTGTGCCAGTAGACATTGAATAGCAATGACAAGATATCACGCACCTTATACGTTATATGTCACCCACAGACAAAAAAATATTTAGTTCCGCAAATTGTATGAAGACATATTTCTGCAATTAATCTCTTCTAATATCTTACTTCGTTACAACTGATTCAGAACAGCATATCAAGCGAAAGATGACAAAAGAATGAGGAATACTTTTAAAATTATAAAAAATGGTTATTTCGTCAGTCAAAGACAAAAGCTTATTAAGTATAATGTCGTTTTACATAAATATAAAATTCAATATAAATTTAATTTTGCCCTGCCTTCCTTAACGACATTGTTGAACTGACATCACTTGAGTTTTAACTCCAGAAATATTCATCCCAAATTCATTATTTAGGCTATTCTTGAAGCTGTCGAAGCAGAAATTCCTCTTATAGTGTGCATCACGGAGGGTATACCCCAAAAAGATATGGTCAAAGTGAAATACGCCCTGTTGCGGCAAGATAAATCTAGACTTGTGGGCCCTAATTGTCCTGGGGTGATAGCGTCTGGGAAATGCAAGATTGGAATTATGCCAAATTATATCCACAAGCAAGGTAAATAGAGTACGTATAATAACTGAATAGGGCAGAAATTGTTTTACTGCAAATTATGGCTCTTTCATTGTCATAACATATTAAAACAATGCTTTTAATCTGAATAATATGTCATTTAAAAATATGTATATTCTCAATTATAATCTAAGCGCAGTCTCATCTATTATTAAAACTGTAATTACCATCGAAATTTTAACCTATTACAGGTATAAAACAATATATCACTTTTTGGAGTAAAAATGATATTTTTGCTTTAAAATACTATGAAGTATTCCTAAAGTTACGTCTAATTCATTGAAAGTAAAATTTTCGCCACTGCTACTAATTCAGTGAATACTAAATTTTTATATTTAATTGCTAATTCAATATGAAACCAATTATGGGTTGTAGTACTTTGGATTAGACGCATGTTAGAACCTTAAGTACAGGGAACTCAAGAAAAAAAAATAATTAATACTTAGTCACACAGAGTGTTCCAGATCGAATTGATATAAAGCCATAAGTTTTTTCAGATATACGGAAAAAGGTTTTCGACTATTGTTTAATGGCCATCTTTTTGCACTAACTGGTACCATAGCTAGAACATTGAAGGAAATATCTTTTAGTCATAAGTAGTGAAATTGATTAACTCTAACAAAATATCTACTTGCTAAATTTCTATGCATAGCTAACTTTTTATGTATTGTTGCATTTCCATCTTCTTATTACATTCGCTATAGTACAATTGTGTCTCTAGCAAACGTTTTTATTGGGGCTGTAGGTTATTAGCCTAGGATATCGAATTATAACAATACCAGCAAATATCTTTTTTTATTTCAATTAAGTAATATTTTAGACACTAATACGTGATTTTTTGCCTAATATTCGCATTCAGTTGGACTCAATTATTAACATTGTATTTAAACTTTCGCTTAAACTTATAATTGGACATTCTCACCATCCCTCGCATTTATTCTTCATATAATGTATATGTACCACAGAGTTAAAGCTTAAAAATTACATTCAAGTTTTCATTATATTCAGTGGATTCGTTTCATTATCTTCAATGGATTCATTACATAGAAAACTGCATATTTATTTCTAAATATTAAGGACTGACATGCATGGAAATAATCTGCTTCTTTAGTGTAAAGCAGGCTAATCGACATAAATTAAAATTGTCCCCATTTAACAGGTATATCTTTTTTATTTAGAATTGAAGGTAGTTTCATAATTTCTTATTGGAAATTCAGATTTTTGAAGGACAAAAAAGTTTAACATATGTTTACTCCGACGGAACACTACATGTAGCGCGTCCTAGATGTGATTGCAAAATAGTTACCATTTCCTTAATTACCACCTCAGAAAACATAGATGTACAAACTTTCAAGACAATCCGTTTAAAGATGCTCAAGATATTTAAAAAAATCGAAAATATTTTTTCAACTTTAACACCCTGTAGATCGAAAAGAAGCAACATACGGATAAGGCATATTTGGCTTAATCACTCTATTTTGAGGTCAGCAACATGCCCTTAAGCTTTGTCCCATTATTAATGAATCACCCTGTACAATGTTAGCAGAATAGTCGGCTTATTTTCAAAATACATAACGTTTTTATGTAAAGTACATGAAAGGTTAAAATTGTGAAAGATTATTTTCTGTATAATAAGTTTGAAATCGAAAATTACGTTCAAGTCCAAAATTTTATAATATTGAGTAGGTATATTTATTTATCAATATTGTGTGCTGACATTCATGAAAACAATCAGAGTAAAGCAATGTTTTGTTTATAATCTTCTCATATGGATGAGATAGTTAATATTATGCAAAATTTATTTATATTTTTATATGTATAACGGTATAGCTCTGGATTTAGGAGACTGAAACAAATTAATAAACTAAAAACAACAACGTCCTATTTTGTTTAATCTATTAATTAAACTGAAGTAAAATCCTAATGTAAATTTAAATAATTTGATTCAATTGGAATAATTTTAACTCAACTAAACTTTTCCGATTATTATTACAAAGCATAAATTATAATTATATCCATCCGTGCTGGTACATACCAATGAGAAATAAATGAACTATGTATACAAGGTGGCCAAATGAAAACGAAACAGTCATTTTCAGGAACTGCGTCAAGATTGTAGAAAAACGCTCAGACCCGTCGATTTTAGATTAAAGGGGGACATTCTTTGCTGATATTTTTGACTCCGCCACTTTCACCCCCAAGCAAGGATAAGCATCAACCCAAAATATTTAAATGGCATTGGGGGTTGAGTAATATTTCCTTTGAAAGCTCTTACAATTTTGTTTACAACAGACTTTAAATTTTATAATTCCGCCCAATACTTATTAAGAATTTTGATTTTAAAGTTGAAACTTGTGTACAAACAATTAGTAACGGTAAAAATGTCAGTCATTCGAGTTAAGTACGCCAATGGTATAAATTTAGTACTTCTTGCGTTACATTGGTTTTTGGTAATTTGTTATCACTTTCGTAAAAAAAAATGAATGCTATACACACAATGAACGTAAAAGTAGTGGATTCCAAATTATTTTCTAGTATTATTTGGAAGCGTTGGTTGGTAGTTTATTTAATTGTGTTTTTTAAAATTAAACACTATGGTTTATTCCGTTGCGGAAAGGGTAGGTAGATATCATTTCGCTTTACTGATTAATGCAGTTTTTTCTTAAACGGGACGGTAAATCATCATCAATTGCCGCTATTGGTCCGATTCAAAGAGTTTTTCACGAGGTGGATACACAGCAACCGGAAAAATTAAATGTATGGGCTGGAATTTTCGGTGACCGGCTGGTGGGTCTTTTTTTTCTACCTAGTAATTTAACTGGCCAAATGTATTTGCAATTACTGGAAGACGCTATTGACCCTGCCTTGAATGATATTATTGAAAATGTTCCTGAGTATGATGATCATTTAATTTTTCAACAGGACGGTGCTCTTCCGCATTATGCGTTAATTGTCCGTCAGTATTTGGACCAACGTTTTCTACGGAATTGGATTGGGAGAAAAGGCAGCATTGAGTGGCCTCCACGATAACCGGATTTATCGCCCCTTGATTTCTTTTTGTGGGGATACCTAAAAAGTAAAATCTATAAAACACAGCAAGCGTCGCTGGAAAATTTGCCTCAAAGAATCGTCGCAAATGCCGTCGAATCACTCCGGAAATGCTTCGGAATGTGCGCGAACGTTTCAAACAAAATCTTTATTCTTGTATGGAAGCGGGCGGTCATCATCATCAAGAGCTTTCAAAAGAAATATTACTCATCCCCCAATGTCATTTAAATGTTTTGGGGTGATGCTTACCCTTGCTTGGGGGTGAAAGTGGCCGAGTCAAAAATACCAGCGAAGAATCTAAAATCGACGGGTCTGAGCATTTTTCTACAATCTTGACGCAGTTCCTGAAAATGGCTCTAACGTTCGTTTTCATTTGGCCACCCTGTATATTTTATTCTTATTAGTTACTTTGTTTATTGACTGTTTTAAACAAAAATCAAACAAATTTTCCTCTATTTCCCTTGTGAAGAAAGTTATGGCTATGTACTCATTTGAACGGAATAAGCTGTAGGTATATACTTATGGATATATTTTATTCATATAACTACGAGTCATATTTTTAACTACCACTAGACTTATGTCAGTTGGTGTTTGAATGAGCTTTAAAATCACTTCAAATTTCAAATTTGCAGGAGTGGTGGCAATTGTCTCCAGATCAGGAACACTAACATACGAAGCAGTACATCAAACAACTCAAGCAAAATTGGGCCAAACTCTTTGCGTGGGGATAGGAGGGGATCCATTCAATGGTACCAATTTCATCGACTGCTTGGATATATTTTTAAACGATGAGAATACTAAAGGGATTATATTAATAGGTATGATGTTTATGTCTCTATTTTAGAGGTAGGTATCAAACTAATTCAAACAAATTTTTTAAACATGGTTCTAAACTTCTAAACAATCAGATCAAATGAAATTAAACAAGATTCTTCGATATCCGAAACCTAAATTTGTAAGAAAAATCAAAAAAATAGAAGATACTTTTGTTTTGTATACCTATTGCTAGCTGTTTACTATGTTGCCATGGTATAATATAATACTAGTTGGGGCATGTACAAGCCCAGGCTCATAATAGTTCGGCCAGGCATAATTTTACTACTAATATATTTTGATAAAAGTACTAACACTCTCAAAACTATTTTATTAAAGAAAAGCATTGGTAACAGAAACATAGTGTTCCTGTTATGGAATGTCCCTCTAGCAGTCCAGATCACTTGCCAATAGAAACATTGTGGCATAAAATCAAAAAAACTGTTGCGCGAACATCCAACCCGTTTAGTTAACGATCTATACATCAAATTGTAAGAAATTTTGGATAGCACGCTTTCTGAAGAGTGCGCTAAACTGGTAGATACAATGCATTCCAGAATTAAAGCTGTTATTCATAGTAAAGATGTTGTAATACAATTTTGATAAAACGGTCGAACTATTCTGAACCGCCAATGTTAATGTTTTTTTATTAACAAACACATTATTACGTAATAATATCTAATCGTATTTAAGGTAAAAGTTTATTCTTTGTTTATATTACCAATATTTTTATTTTGAAAGTGTTGTTACTTTTATTTAAATATATTAGTAGTAAAACTATACCTGGCCGAACTATTATGAGCCTTCTGATAGCATTTTTAATTTTTTAAAGATCATCTGACCTTCCAATAAAAGTTACTACTAAATAACCGAGTCTAAAAATGCCTGATAAAAAAATTATCTGTCCTTGTTAAACTGTTTGACCGAACCAAATGGTATACATTAAAGATATCTTTAATTTACCAATCTCAAAAAGGTATATCTCAGAAACATTATATTGGCGAATTACTTAATTTAGGTGAAATAGGGGGTCAAGCTGAAGAGGACGCTGCGGAATACCTTGCAGAGTTCAACTCCGGCCCAACCGCCAAGCCAGTGGTGGCGTACATTGCAGGAGTTTCGGCGCCCCCTGGTAGAAGGATGGGGCATGCTGGTGCGATTATTTCAGGAGGCAAAGGGAAGGCTACTGACAAAATGAAGGCTCTGGAAAGAGTTGGTGTGACAGTTGCAAAGTCGCCGACGGAAATGGGTGTAACGTTATATGAAATTATGGATAAAATGAATCTTGTTCAAAAATACTGATGTCATTATCTTTTGAAATGTATAAAAACGAAATTTGTAAAGTGCAGTCAATTTAACTCGACTAGCAAATTTGAAAAGCACCGAATACGTCGGGTTCGACATCTGTTTCAAATAAGCCTCTGCGAACTAATAACATAGTCTACAACATTGAATTCTTTGTCCACAGTGTGTTAGGGCTGAATGAATTTCTTAGGCAGCAATTCTTCATTCTTTTTCATTCTCTTCATTCTTCGTCATTCTCTTCATTCTTAAGCGACTTGCTTTCCTCGGGCCTAAACAGTCTACGCAAGCAACCTGTCGCCTGCGGGTATAATTCTCCCTTGGCACATAAGTAACTATTTCGTCGTCTTAACGACCTTTCCCTTAGGTATATGGTGAAACGAAAATCACTTTCAATATTATTAATTTTTATTAGGTACTTTATTGAAGCACGCATTTTTTCGCATCCGTCAGTTCGCGAAATAATTTTGATTATTACCTACACAATAATCCAATATCTTAATCTAAATCAACAGATACAGTTAATGTTGAGTGTTTTGAAATAAAACCACCTAAATTTAAAAATGTCGGTAATACTTATACAGTGAAATCATAGAGCAGACACTTTGTGAGTGGAATATTTAGAAACTTCAGAGTGATATTTATCACTGCCACTTTGAGGCAATTCGATCGGTATTCGATCAACTAGAAATATTAATTCAAAGTATGACAAATGATTGTGTAATTATATCAAATTACGTATTGAGAAATTATTTCTAACCTGTTCAATTCACTAAAATTGATATCTGATAGCTAATGGATAATAAATATTTGGTGTTTTTTTAAACTTACATTTGGAATTACCCATCTTCTATATTTACCAAAATTCCTCTAAATATACTATATCTGATAAATTCATATTCTACATAAATATCTTAATACAAAAAATTCAAAAATAACAAAAATTAGTGACATTCAGGTAAAATGACTAAAATTTATCATTGCTATATTTATTATACGATAAGCACAATATTAAAAACAAAACATAGTGGTTTTAATTAACATCTAGATGCTGATTAGGATAAAATAAAATAAAAAAGTACTCTCTCTCCCTCTTATAACGTTGTAGGATATAATTCTTTCCTCAAAATATATATCTGGACAAAATTATCGGAGGACTTTAAAAAATTAATGTCAATTTTAATTTTTACGAAACTTAAGTCGTGAAATAATTTTGTACAGGGCAGATAAGATAATCAATTAAACAACTATACTTGACAAAAAATATAGGCTATTTTATTCTAAACGCTGCATTGTTTGATAAACAAACTTTTCATTTTATTTTTAGATATAAATGAATTGGTGAGATGCTTTGTCAAGGAATTTTTATACACATATTCAAATAATTGCGTTTTATATTTTGTTTCTTATAGCTAATTAAATATACTATATAGTATATATATATATATGCTATAGTAAATAACTCCCGTGTTATTCATAATACAGAAAAAAAATTTATATAAAAGTTGTACAGAATCAAGAAACCTAAACAACAAAATTAATTTGAAACATACATACATTTTTAAATGGAACACCCTATATATTTTTAAACATACTATGGATTTCTATATATAACAAATATATACAGATTTAACATTTTAGTGCGGGGTTGCCAAGTTATGTATAAAATTCTTCGAATTTTGGAAAAAACATCACTTGTATTAACTTTGAACTACTAACACTTAGAGCAAACATTTTTGGCAGAGTTATATATAAATAGACAAATGTTAGGCAAAGACTCCTATAAAATCGATATTTTATACAGGGCATTTTTTATAATACAATTTTTAGTTTCACTTGATTTTCTAAAATTTTTCAAACGGAACACCCTGTATTTTATTCTATTTTATTCACATATCGGTCCACTTCAACTTTTATTAAGCAACTTCTATAGATACCTAAAATTGTAAGTTTTTAAGATATAGCAACATTTCTAAAAAAAACTTAATTTTTATTATTTTATAGAATACCAACAAATAAATATTAACTAATAAAATGAACTCAAAATGGAATGATAAATTATGAACTGACAAGTTGACACAATGTGACAGTTTTTTCCAAAGCCATCTCGTGCGACCAAAAATATCTTAAAAACTAACAACTTTAGGTGTAGAACATGCTTAATAAAAGTTCAAGTTAATCGACATGTAAATAAAATAGAACAATAAAATACAGGGTGTTCCTTTCGAAAAATTTTAGAGAATTAAGTTTGAACTTTCTAAAAATGATCGTAGGTATTATAAAAAGTGCCCTGTATAAAATATCGATATTAGCTAATATGGCTTTGTCTAACATTTGCCTACAAATCTGTATAATTATTTAGTTCCAAGTGTTAGCAGTTCAAAGTTAATACAACTTCTTCGAGGTCATGTTTTTTCCAAAATTCGAAGAATTTTCTACATAACTTGTGCAACCCCGTACTAAATGATAAACTATTTATATTGCCATATATCGAATTTTCTCAGAAATCCATGTTTAAAAATATACAGGGTGTTGTTCCATTTAAACAATGTAATATTTGGTGTGTCCCGTTTTTACTCATCGCCCTGTATCTTTCAAATTAATTTCGTAGTGTTGGATTCTTGATTCTGTACAACTTTTATATAAACTTTTTTTCTGTATTATAAATAACGAGGGAGTTATTTTACTTCCTCACACTAATGGCCCACCCTGTAGATATTTAATAAAGGCAACAAAATCGTTAAAATATAACTAACTATTGGTTACTAAATTTTAGGATATTTATAATAAATAAGAAAACTATTATTATACAACAACAAAATCATAAATTTATAATTTATCATTTTTTGGTTGATATTCAATTGGTCAATACCGCACATTAGGTATACCTATGTACCTACAGAATAAAAGCTGTGTTGAAATCAATTTTCATAAAATACTGTAAATGTCTACTGATAATTATAAGCATCGAGCAAAAGATATCACATTTAGTGCATTAAATTAAGTTACTTTATCTTTGCATCACTTAATTTTCACATACTTACAGGTATATCCTTCGCTCGTACAGTTAAATATTATTTTATTGTATTCAAAGTTGATATAACATAACAGCAATAACTACAAATGGTTGGAAAGAAGCTTTGTTTAATATTAATATATATTACGGACAAATTTTGTTTTTCGAACTTGGCTTGTTTTTGTTTTCAAGAAAAATATGGATACTATGATGACTATCATTACTATTTGATATTAAAGTTACCTCTTTCATACCATTTACAATGATCTAAACTTGCTAATTCTGAATTCTAATCTATAACTCTAAACAATTGAATAAAATACTTAGGCGTACTAGTTAAGTAAATTATAAGGTACCTAACACTATCTATAAACCAAAATATTGAATTTGTTTTGGAAAAGACGTTCTCAATTTTATGCATACTAACTAAAAACCAAAAAATGGATTTTTTCTATAAAAATTATTGTATTCTCAATACATCAGAAAAAATTAGAACGTCATTTTTTTAATCGATAGGAATTCTTCGAAATTTATATTTATTGTCAACTTTATGACTTTAGTGTGTCTAATGCAATTAAATTCTTTTTTAAATTATTTACCTACAAAATATTACTAAGGCTAACATACATATTTGGCAAAACAGGTCCCTCCTGTTGTAAGACCTCGATAGGATGTAGAATAGTTTTATAGCTATACAATAATTAGTATTTACTTGATTTTACTGTACCAAAAGCAAAACAATGCTTAATCTCTTAACTACATTTTGTTTGATAAATAGATACGTATATTTTGACAACGAACAGCTGTTGTAAATACATAATATTAAACTCCACAAAAATTAAACATAAACACATTGAAATTTAAATAACAACCATGTATTATTTGTTTCATTCTCCGACAGCAGGTATTTCACCAAAAAGTGCCGATATTTGCTGGTGCCGAAATATAAAAAATTAGCATCATTGGCGGCCATTTGCAATTACTCGATCGATGATGTGACTATCACGGTAACAATATGATTAAATCCAAACAGTTTTAGGAACTTTCTATAAACTTTATTCGTTTCCATTCCAATGTATTACTAATTTTTTAATTACAATTTCTATTAATAGAACTGTAATAAAAAAAATTGTGAAAAATTCTGAATACAGAAGCGGATGTTATTATTGAAATTGGTATTTTATTCAAGACGGCACGTTCAATATGTAATTTGCAAGTGTAATTGCAGCCGAAAAGTAGGTACCTAAATGCAATTTTTCACGGCAGCAACATAACATTTTTAATTATTAGTCAGCCATGTTACTCATTTAAGCAAAAAATAGACGAAGTACGATTCCACGTTCAATGATTTGAATGGACTGTAACGGTGAAACACCGACAAATTCAATCTTGTAGTATCCTTTTTTTAGGGCTCATTTTTTTAATATGATTTTTTTATCTCATATGAACATCATCCGTATAGAATCATTTTCCTGAAAATGTAAGAGCAAAGATTAAATTGTAGAATAATTCACTTTCAATTTTTTTACTGCAGCAAATTTTTTCATTTTCGGTAAATATCTACTTTTTATGAAAGATTTTGTGATAGTTCCTGCTATTATTTATAAAATAGCGAACTTTCTAAATAACATTGTTTTTGTACATTTGATTGGTAAATTTTTATACAAAATTTTTAACAAATAAACATTGATTTTGTAGTATGTACCTGAAAATGCTAAAACAAAAAATAAAACACGTCATTCTAGTTCTACCAACCAAATTTATTTTAGTTCAATATAAAATTAGAATTGTACAGGTACAATATTCCTTTCTTTCTTCCTTTCTCTTGTTAAAATTGATAACATTTCCAATATATATTATATATAGTTGACAAAATACAAATCAATCAATTAAAGCATTATTTGCAAAAATTATGCATCATTAAGGATATAACAGAAATCTTATTGTAAGATTTCTTAACCAATTTGTAACTAAACATGTATGTCTAACAAAAATCTTTACAACAATTCAACTAATAAACTAACATTAATGTGGACTCAATTGGAGAAAATGGTATAAAAATAAATAAATATAAATAAAAATAGTTCTTATACAAATATTTTAAAACGATCTTTTTTGTTTTTTTTTGTCGTTTTTGTAATTGTTAAACACATTTTATATTATAAAACAGTTATTAACTTAGATGTTTTTAGGTCTAATAAAATATAACAATTAATCGAATCACATGATAACAGTTCTATGTCGTTTTCAGAAATAATTGAAAACGCAAAATTACTTACTAAACTTCACTTCTTAATCATAATTTTAAAGAGGTTGTCTCTGAAGTTCGTTACCATTTTCTCCAGTTCTTCTACTTGTGCTTTAAGTTTAATGTTTTTGCAAATGAGGCCTTCGGCTTCCTTTTCAAGCTCGAGTTCCTTGATTTTCCTCTTCAGCCGGGACTTTCTCGACGCTTCGTTGTTTTTGTCTCTCAGTTCTCTGTATTTTGAGGCATCACTATCTTTGGAACAATCCGACGAAACGGATTCTGTCCGTTTCGGTGGGCGTCCTCTCGTTTTGGCTTTGGTTTTGTAGGCAACGTCCACGTCACTGTCAAGTTCTGAATCGGAGTCTTCTTTGATGATCTTTTTACGTTGTACTATATTCTTTTTACTGGGCGGGACATAATCTTCGTCGTCGTCGGTGTAAATTCTTCGTTTTCTTGGCCTCTTCTGAGGTATTATCTGTTTGATGTGTTTGTGTTTTATTGTTGAGGTATTAACATTTGTTGATATTGCTGATACAACTGAATTATTGGTGAATATGTCTTCTGCGTTTACGAACGTTATGTCCTGCAAATAAAAACAAAGGTTAAAATCAATGCTTCTGCTGAAATTTGTGATTTTTAGAATTTGCTAGACATACAAAATATAATAATAATTATGGTTCTTACCTCATTTGTCACCAAATCTAGTATATTAAAGTTAGCATTCTCCAAGTCCACAACTTCCTCAATTATGCTTGGAGTGGTCAGATTAGATTCAGTGGTTGACTTGAGATTGACATTGAGGGAAAGATGAGAGGGCCTTTTAATAGAGTCATGAGAAGCACTGCTGTTACTGTCTTCGGGTGTTTCCAATCCACTGTTAAATGGCCGAAACATGTCGTTCGCCGAAGAAATCCTAGAAAGTCTATTAACACTTAGAGCACTATTATCGTCCACATTATATACAGTTGTGTTTGTATTTTCAAGGATTGGTGATATTTGACAACTGTATGCACTTCCGGTTTCGGATTGAGGCGAAAATACATTAATGTCAGCATTTTGTAGTATATTACCTACATCACTATTGATATTTCCATTTTGTTGCACTTTTCCTGTATTTAGATACAAGTCCTTAAACTGGTTGTTGTCGGTTATTATACAGGAGTTTTCGTATAGTATGTCGCTTTCAGGCTTAACAAATATATCGTCAGAATAATCATTGACGTTAAAAGTAAAAGCGTCTTTGTCTGGAAACAAAAGAAAAACTTGTTATTTGTGGATCAAATATAAGCAACGTAAAATTCTCAGTATAGCCAGAATTTTGACCCCAAAATTATATTAAAAAACTAGAGAGAAACAGAGCATTAGTAAAACTCTTTTTTTGCTACAAATTTGGAATTAAATCCTTATTAACAATTTAGCTATCAAAAAGTTATCCGAACCATTCGTAATATCCATTAGTTATATATAGTATATATATAAAAATTTGAGTACTAAATTGAAGCATGTTTCAGATTAGATATAAAATTCAAGTATATACAATAGACAATTTATCTTGAATCCATCGTCTATAATTTGCAAATAATATCAAAAAATAAAAATATGATAAAGTTGCAAGTAAATTGTCTATATTTTTGTTAAATTCGTTCATTTATTTTACCTGTTCAAATGTAATATGCCCCAGTACGATCGTATATATATTTAATTTATCAATTAATCAACCATTTTTTGTGTATCTGAAAAATAACATCTTTATAAACTAATACAGCCAAAATAACAAACACAATAAACAAAAAGAAATGATTCATAAAATAGAGGAAAACATTTCTATTTATGTTTAGTTTTGCATTTGATACTTCTACGCACGAAAAGTAAAAAATGTTTTCCCGATTTCTCCATAAGCTGAAAAATATAAAGTGGAAACTCTTGTTATCTGGCTACACCGGATCGAAGTTCTTAAACAAAAAACTCACAATATCCTATCCAAAAAATGAAGCAATGGAAATCCCCACAGCTAATATACCTAAGAAAGTTTCTTACCAAATATCGGCGTATTTAGCTCATCTACAGAATTTGTTGACGAGGGCTTTGGATGGACAAATGGCGATAGGTCGCTGAATTCTTCCATCTCCAATTTGATTTTGCTCTGAGGCTCGTAAAACACGCCACCACGGGACATGTCCCAGAGTCGTTGAAGTGTAACGCTCGATTCGTCCTAAAACAAATAATTTTATTTTAAAGTAACTCCCATCAAACCCACATTTTAAAAGTATGTGTATATTTTGCGAGATGTTCCAATCTTCCAAACATTTAATACACTTTTAATTTAAAAAAAATACAAACTTCCAAAAAAAAGTAAATCCAGTAAATGTAAATTATTCAACAAAAATAATTCAAAATAAAATTCACAGAAATATTTGCTTTTTCAAATATTTACCAAACTAAACTTTTAAAATATAATAGATACACAAAAAAATAATTTTATAATAAAAACTACACTACATATCCACATTAGGTATAAATCAAATAAATAAAAATGATTTAAAATTTGAACAAATTAATTAAAAAACAAAATAAAACTTCTGCGGTATATCTTTATTAATGAAAATTAAAATTTAAAAATGGTTATATTTACAAAAGTACGAATGCACTTAATAAATAGTAAAGTGAAAAATTAAGTAATTCTATCTTAATGTATACTAAAATTGAGAAATAAATTCTAAATATTTTTTCAAATTTATTAGTTAACAATATCGACATGTCAAGCCAACTAAAAATAAAATTTTAAAAATAAATTTAAAAAGACTTGACACTGCAATAAATTATCAGTAATTACTATTCAATGAATTAAAAAATAGGTACCTATAAGTTTGGTTTGACGAATAAATTTTGTAAAATATAAAATAAAAACCCATTAATAAACTAAGTAACCATCGAAAATGAATTATGAAAATAAGAAAAAATCTATTTTGATTTTGAAAACTAGCAAAAATTTATTGATGTTATGTTAAAGTATTGAGGTTATACACACTATAAATAAATAAATTGTTAGCATTTGGAAAATAATTCATAATAGAATTCATGGAAGGTACTTGAAATTAAAATTATCATTAAATAATTTACATTTACAACGTTAAGAAAATATTCCGATAATCTCAACATTTGAATTGACCAGAGTTTTATTTACTTAAAATATAAAAAGGCTTTCTTCTCGCAAAACAGCATTTTAAAATCATATTTTGGGAGACATGCTAATGCATATATATGATTAAGAACTGCAAAAATAAAAATCGATTTATAGAAAAAGAATTTCTGAAGAACAGCAATATTGATATTGATTTCATTAAAATACCAAATATTGAATGCGACATAATTTAAATAAAAATTATCGAATCTCAAAAACTTTTCTAAAGTCAATAAAAGCGGTTTCAAAAATAAAAACACAAAGATAATCACGTTTTTTTTAATTGACTGAAATCACATCACAAATTCTTTTTCAAATTTGCATTCATTTAATAAATGTCATAACCTAAATGTTATACAAGGAATATGTAATGACAGCTACGTCAAAATGGCTTCCATCTCACAAAATACAAAATGGAGCAAAGATCAGAAATTAAAAAATATATGTACATTATAAATCCTCCGTAGGGTTATTTGTCCTGAAGTTGAAGATTTCCGTCGAGTATTCATAGTGATGCAGTTCGAACTCTGTGCACTTTTTTACAATGTATCACAGTCACTATATAATTCAAATGATCATTAACCCTACATATGATCAAGTGAACAAGTCTCTACAAGTCATAAACAAACAGCACAAGAATTAATCACAATTCTTGGAAGGCTTTACGATAATCATCTGCCGCTGAATGATAACTGCAAATGGCTCACAGGTGAGGAAAGCGCCTATATGTAACGACAGGCTCCCCACTACTAAATAACAATAACAAGATAAGTCATCGGGACTCCATCAAAACTATGAATTTGATACAAAAATAGCTGTTGAAAATTCGCTTTCAGAAAATCCGGATTAAGACCTTACACGACTTATTCAATATATTTACTTCAAACTTGTTTAATATTGCTTAAAATTCCTCGACGGCTGCAAGTAATTTTCAACAACCAAACAAAATAGATGTATTGCGACATGTTGTGAAGGAAATCCAGAATACCAATGAATCCTCACCAATTTCATTATGTTTAAAATGAGAGAAAAAATAATTTCATCACTTCATAACTCTTAAAAACTTCAGTGTGATTTACAATTTTCATTATTTTCTGTGACTACAACTTTTTCTACAATTAAATACAGGATCTTCTGTTAAAAAATTAGCCACCTCCTAACCCATTTTAACTTTGTTTTTCTTAAATAAATATGTGAGAACCGTGTCGTAGGTACGTCCAATTCACATTACATATAGTCACAGCTACTATTTATTTTTTATGGAAAAATTTCTTTACTGAAAAAACTTCGCGGGATTTTTATTCAGAATAGTCTCAACACAAGCACAAAGATATTAATTTTAGTAATACCAACATACAGGATGTTTAATTTTTAGGTACCGACATATCGTTAAAAATCAAGTTGTTTTAAATTTTTGAGTAGTTATGTGTGGAATACTTGGACGATTACAAGATGATTTAAGAGTATTTTCTATTTTAAAATTCAACTAAAAAAAAATCTTGGCACAACTAAAAAATGTTATGTTGATATGTAACTTTCACCAGGAAACTTTAGAAAATCTGTAATTGTATCACAAACATTGGGAATCTGTGTTCGTTTTTTAACAATATGTTGTAAAAACCCATTAATTATTTGAAACATGTTATACACAGGTGATACACAAAACTAGTATATTTAAGTTTCAGGTCATTCTGAGTAACAATGTGTCGGCTTTTTTTTTTTCTTGAAAATTTGCTAATAACACTAATCAATTAATAATTTTTGTAATATAAATTGATCGCAGCTGGCTGTGACATAAAATGATTGGGATATGCTGTCGACATTCGAAGTTGGGGTAGCAAATTCTTATATAGAACATCCTATAGAATGCTTACATACTTAAAACTTATTGAAAATGAAACGGAAACTGAATTACCTAATAATAAAATTGATAGGTATAAAATATTTCAGTGGATAGTTATTTCAAATAGTCCAATAAAATTAATTTAAACTGGAAACACGGTTAAAATCGATAAAGATAAATACCTTGAGCATTACATCTACGTTTAGCGTTGCTGGCACTACACTGGTTTCCATGTCGGGATTTAATCCGTAAGGACTGCTGCTGGTGTACACGAGTTTTGTGGGATCCATGTCCATATCTAAGAATTGTGTTTCCATAGCCAGGTTTGCACTGTATGTGTTTGTTGTGATTTCCAAATTTGGATTGGTTGAAGAAAATTTCTCGCCATGATGCGGAAGGGACGACAAGATCTCTTGCGAGGACCATTGTGACAGGGACTATAGAAAAAATAATATAGTTAGAACTCGAACATAATCATATTTCCTGCAGCAGTTAAAGAATGCGTTGAATTAACACCTTTGCACATTGTGAACCAAACATCCACAGACCTTTTTCAAATTTGTATGTTTTCAGATTAGAGACAAGATTTCGGATGCACTGAAAGTGTAATAATTTTCCTTATCGCATTTGTTCAGTAAGTATTTAATATAAGTACCAAATCTATTAACAATAAATATTTGTGGACAAATTAAGTTGAAAATAATATTCTGTTCAAGAGGATTTATACAGCCAACATAATAATGCCTGGAAATGCCCGTCTCTTAACCTGAACCGTCTTAAAAATGGTCCAGACATTTAGTCCATAGTGTACCCCTAATTCCGTTTAGAAAAGCATATAAACAGAAACTCAATAGACCACAGAAACTAAATTGGAAATACTACCCGAGGAAATTGCACAAATCTTACTTACTAAACACCGACATGTGTTTTGAAAATAAGATTTTTACAATTTCGTAACTTATCTAACTTAAATTACATTACTTTTTGAAAGAACTTTTCTGAAGATCGTGTCTCAGACATAACTCTTACAGTTTCTATTAAAAAGTCAAAGTGACCTCCGGCGAGGAGTTTGTGATTTTACAAATTACAACTATATAGTTATAGATTTGTTAATTTTACCATATCCGTTAAGTCCCTCTGCATATCCTAGAAAGTTAACAAACAAATTTATTACTCAAAAGTTATTTTATTTGATAAAAAGTATTATATCTAATAGTGCACCTTGACTTTTGGGGGTTAGTCACATAAAACCCAAAGCATTTAAAGGGTTGTAAACATATTTGAAGAACCTTCACTGAAAACTAAAATTTCGACCAAATCCCGAAAGTCGAGATTAACACCTACCACTTATCTGCTGCCTTAAACTTAACAAATTTACTGAACATGCAAAGAGCACATTATTTTCTGGAAAAAAATGTTCAAATCGAAATTAAAACTGGTGTTTATGACATTTTGACTTTAAAACTGTATTATAGAGAAACCTATATTAAATAGATACAATGTATAATTTTTCAGATTGAATAACAGAAAACATTCAATAGAAATTAACCTTTACACAACTTAGGCTCAAAACAAAAAGCATTTAACAAAAATATAAAAATAAACAAAAAAATTTAAAATATTTAATAAAAACGTTTACAATTTACAATAAATAAAACACATTATATACTGTTGAATATTAATTATATCAATAATTTCTTTGTGCACACTTTTACTTTTCTCTAAAAGCAGTGCTAGGAACTGATTTAATTATGCAGATTTATTCTAATTAAATTTTATTCCAAAAGCACCAACTGATTTATAAAGTTGACGCCATTGGAAACAGTTATCTGTATAATAAGGTATTTCCACCTATATCAGAATTTACGTATTTAATCGTTTCTTCCAACGGAAGACGTATAACGTAGACGTCTTTTTGTGGTCTCGGAACCGTTGGAATAACCCTAACAATTTCGTGGAACACTCGTGCTTTATTCGATTAAAAAAAAATATATATTCTATCAAGAGTATTTTCATGAATTTGAAAACAACCATTTTCTTTCTTCAATATTCCAAACTATTATAAAAAGTGTGACACAAAATAAAAAGTCTATAATCTCCAATTTCAGTGTTCATAAATGTCCTTGAGTTCTTGGAATGCTTTACATAACACTATAATCTTTAGATTACCATTTAGATAATATAAATGTTTAAGTAATTATTTATTCTTTGAAATGCTTACACATGTAATAATTTAACGTAGGTAATCCTTAATAATTAGTCAAATATGTGAAAAATATAAAACCTAAAGTTAAGTTTCAAATATTCACGAGTCAATATTTAATAAAGTCTGTATAATCAAATGTTCAAAGTTCATTTAGACAAATATAAGTTTTAGTTACACATAAGCTTTACCTACCAACTATAGAATTTCTAAATTGGCAACAGTTATCTCTGCTACGAGTGTTGATATCACATGAGATAATATTATCAATAAAAATTAAGAAATATAATCTCATTTGCATAAATTCGCAATATTACACAATATTGGGTAACATGTGGTAACACAAGAATAATAATAAATGAATTTGCAAAAAAAAAACAAAAAATAAAGAATGCCTTTCTTGTTAATAATAACACTATGATTAATACAAATACAGTATATTACATACGGAGCACCAACTACTCACATTATATTCGCCTTGTCTTCTTTTGAGAATGTTGATTCCCTGTGGGGCCTACCAGTAGAAGAGTTGAGTGTTGTTAACGCTCAACCTACGAAGAAGAGATTCTCGATAAAAAATTATTATGTTTTTAAACAATTTTTACTAATATCGTCACACAATATACAGTCAACGTAATTCGCCTCTATGTTTCAGGCTTAAGCAGCCATATTTCTTCGTTTAGAAACCTGAATAACTTTTATTAATTACATTGCCGCATATAAAAAAAATATGTAATTGACCTAGCGAAGTAGATCACTGACCTTTTATCATCAACATTGGAAAATGTTACCAAACCAAAAAGTAATTGAAATTTCCAATGATTAAATAATGACATACTGTATATGAAAGGAGGTAACACGATACCTTGTAATTTAATATTGATAGATTTAGAATTCTACTTATGGAAAGTTTCCAGATAATTCTGGAACGCTGCCTCCTTGGATAGCAAAACAAAACAAGCACATGGAAAATTTGCAAATATTCGCAACGTTATTTAGTTTCATCCAAATTTAGTAATTCTAGCAACCATCTAATAATAAATTTTCTGGAATAAGTTATGATTTGTTCTGAAAGTTAGTTGAACCCAATGGAAATCGATCCTGAGTAAACGTTTCTCTGAAATATTTTTATCTTATGTATGTAATCACATTTTTTCAAATAAATTTTCATTATACTGATGAACATCAGTATTATATAACGTACGCCTATGTATAAGAGTGTATAACGACAATAACAAAACAATTATCAGAATTATACAAATACAAAAATAATTGCTATTCCTCGAAAAGCTTAATAGGATGTGACGTCAAAGTCTACAGACGAGTTCTAACAAGTCGGGAACGCTCAGTTTTGTCCCAAGGTCAGTCGCCGACAATACAAACTGTTGGTAGTAAATCGATAATGATAATATGCTGAACTAAAAACGTATGTGGCGAATAAGCATGAAAAACATATTTTAAGTGTTTCTTTTCTTCTTTGACTATTGTGAAACATTAAATACGAAATTGGCTTTGTTTAAAAAAGTTTGATCAGAAATATTAAAGTTGTATCGAGTTCATCACTAAAATATTTTTATTAAAAAATAAATTTAAAAAAATTTGATTAATGGATTATTGGATAGTGTAGGTATAATATAATTTTAAAATTACAATTTTGAAAATGACTCAAATTATCTATTAATTTTCAAATTTATAAATATTTAACTGGGTACTGATGCTGACTGCTTTTTGAAAATAGAAACTAGAACTATCTCGAAATATACTTTCACTGAAAATGATCAATAAAAAATTTTTTGAAAAATAATTATACTATTTCTTTTATTGAGAACCATATGGTACGTAAGACAGCAGCCACATTAATTTGCCACAATCTAATTCACACCAAAAAAAGACAATAATTAAAAAATGGACAATTCTCTCTTTACTGCGTTGCATTGCTAATCACAAATAAAAAAATTCTTACTCTGTATATGTTCGTTGCTGTGTCTCCTTTTAGTGCACGAAAATTAGCCACTGCTTAGAAAAACAAATAATATTAAGCAGAAATAAATTTACACAGTTTCTAGCACTTCTAGAACTTTTGCTATATTGAAGTCGCTGCCTAGTGACAACGCGTGTGCACAGTTCAGCGATAGCAGGAGTTCTGATGACACGAAAATGGCCACTGCACTGAAGGCTTCGTGGCAGCAGGAATAAAAACGGAGATGGAAATACAACTATCCTTATCGCACACGTTGATAAACCGGATCATAAGAATTTCCGTAACGGTTACTGGCTCTAATGTGGTCACGAGGGGCCAATCACAGCTTTGCAGTCACGAGAAGCAGGAGATGTAGATCGTAGCTGTGACTCATCGGAATTACATAGCAGTTTTCGGTATTTTTTCAGTACAGTCAAGAACAAAAGTAAGTTAGATAACAATATAATTCTGGTGTCTGGTGCAGATTACGAGCAAATGTAAAATATGCCGAGCAAGCCTCAATTTTAATCCAGTTGATACATTTTGATCAGCCGGCACAGCTATTGAATTAAAACAAGAAACAACTTGTTTGTATGCGCTAAAATACTTGTTTTGAATGTATGGGTTTTCTAGGAAATGCGGAAAGTGGGGAATTGTTTTCAACGGAGCCTTACTCCTACTTCTTATACCTATATAAACTTCGTACGTGGAATCCTGTCTGTATAAATTTGTTTTTCAAGCCAATCTGCAAGCTCCCCACTTTCATTTAAGCTAGAATATATTGCTAAAAGATATGGCCCAGATCTTAAGAGATCCTAACTCATTGAAGATTCTTCTACAACATTAAATCTTGTTTCATTTTTAATATCTACAATTGCTTGCGCATTGCAATGAATTTATATCCAAAATCCTGACGTTTCATTTGCGTCAGTGATAGGTACATTGTTCTAATCGTTTGACAAAGCATTTCGCAAAACAAATAAAAGTATTATATTTGATAAGGGAATTTAACCAACCAGACGAAATTATGGTCACCTTATACACCTAAATACTGATAATAAGCACTATCCGACAACAAAGAAAAATACAGACAAAAAGTTGTTTAGGTCAACAGCCTTTGTCCTGTTTTGTTTTTTTGTATATTTTGTTTTAACTGAATATAAAAAAAACTTAGCATCTAACCTTTCCAATTCTGGTTAATCCAGAAAAATATGCTATGGGAGATTCATTTTATTAGAGATGACAGCGGTTCTTTGCAAAATTTTTATATACTTAGAAGATCAGTGACGTGCAATATCTTACAGAATCGCCCCCTGAATGCGCCACTGCCTCCCACCAATTTTTATTAACGATTTTGTTCGAAAATGATATTAAACAAATATCTAAAATAAAAGATTGGTTGGAGTATCTTTCATTGGCCAAATTTTGAGCTATAACTTTTTTGCAATCAACATTGAGACAAAAAATTACTTACATCCCCATGGTGCCTCTTCTTGTGTAACACTTTCCCAAGCACTTTCTTTTATTAATTGTCTGAACACAATATTTTTCTGCGTGAAAATCGCAATCAAAATGTTGGTTGGAGTTAACTGGGATTTCGGAATTTATTTGCATAGCACCTTCAGAATAATCGAACATACTTTTCTGCGCGAAATTATTTTAATAAAAAATATTGTTACGCAATATTACAACAAAACAAAAAATTGAGAAGTGGAGAAGGGAACACAAACGCCTTTTTGCAATCTATGAGTAGATTGTAAGGCTCTGACACTTCGTATCGAAATTGATAAATCCAAATTTCAAAGCGAGTACCTAGCAGTTCGACCTGCGAGAAGGGGGACAAAATAAACGATTTTGGTTGGGTGTTCGGCAAACTACACGTCACATTGTTCGTGTTGTCAACAGACAGAATCCTTAGTCACAAGGTGTCTGATGCAATACTAGTGCAAGATCTGTTCGCACTGGGCAGCATCAGGACCGGCTGTATCTGATTTAGATACATATTAAATGTTGTTACGTATTGTGCAAGAAACAAAAGAGTCAACATTTTCCTAAAATTTAAAAAATATATGTAAATCATTCTTCTAATAGAGTGTCATATAGTGTGTCATGAATAATTAAGAATAAGTATCTCCTAACAGAGAGATAAATTAAATAAATATATTTTTTTTATTTATTCGAGCAAATATAGTAAGTATATTTTGCAATTACACTATTACTACTTTAATTAGTAGTTAGCAGTAACTGGGACAAGTTCATGAAGTTGTTTTCACATTAGGCCAATCAGTCAGTGATTTTCTGACAAAAATACTAGTAGCAAACGGATTGTTCAACTTCAATTTTAATTTTGCAAATTTGGGCAATAGTGTTTTCGGGTATGCCCTTCTCAACTAAAATAATGGCGTCCACCTAACGTTTCTGGTTATACCGGAAGTCGTCATCTTCGTTATTTTAAATGGAACACCCTGTACTTTATTGCATTTTGTATTCTACGTCAATTTTTAGGTGAGTACAGGTTTCCTATTCTTAAAGTTAACCGTTATTGATAAAGCACTGCCTAATTCAAAAAGCTGTGTATTTTACAATAATAAAGTTAGAGCGATAAAATTTATGGAAGACATAAATAAAACTCTAAACTTCCCTGCCATAATTTCAAAATGGTGGTAGATATTTAATGCCGAATTTAGTCAACTATAAACCAACTTATTTTTCTTAAGTGGAGCACCCTGTATATTTTTGGGCAACCTGATGAACAATTTTGTTCTCTTTCAAATGATACCTATAATGGTTCCCTATACCTATCTCTTCTGGTTTTTAAGATAACGAGCGTTCAAATAAAAACGTGGTCGAAGTTGGCTCTGACACATTGGACGTAGGGAGTAGCTTATAGCGACCAACTTAACCTCATTTCTCAACGAGCTGTATAGCAGCTGTCAGTTTCAATAACGTTAATGACTATATAACTTTATTTTAAAGAATAATCGTGATAACAATAACAAACAATTAAAGGAGCTGCGGAAAGTGTCCCCCTCCTTGTTATAACAATAAATTAAAGCAGCTGCTGAAAGTGTCCCCCTCCTTGTTCCAAGCACTTTTCACACCTGTTCCTCAAAGAATTAAAGACATTTTCTAAGATGCTCAGGGTATTGTTAATTTCACGAATCTTGTCTATAAGTCGAGCCTGCAGATGGTTTAAATCAGGAATAGGCAGTTCAAAAATAGTGTTTTTAAGGTAAGGCCACAAAAAGAAATCATACGGCGTAATATCACATGACCTCGGTGGAAATTCATGTTCAGCATTGAGACTTATTAGTCGATTTCGGAAAACTTCCCTCAACATATTCATCGTCTCGCCTGCCATATATGCCCTTGCGCCATCTTGTTGAAAGTAAAAGTTTGTAATTTCGTTTTCTTCCAGCTGGTTAACAAAAGGAGCGATAATTTCTTCTCTATACCTTTGCGCAGTAAGAGTACCATTAAAAAAATAGGTCCATAAATCCTCCTTCGATTGAGAGCACACCAAACTCCAATTTTTTGAGCGTGTAGAGGGCCCTCGACAAAAAAGTTATCTGGTTTTTCAGAAGACCACATTCTCATATTCTGTGAGTTTACGTAACCACTTAAATGAAACCAGGCTTCATCAGAAAAAAAGGTGATATTATGAAGTTCACCGTAGTTGTTTAAAAACCATTCACAAAATACAGCCCGTCGCGGAAAATCAACTTCATGAAGTTCTTGCTGACAAGTTAAACGATAGGATAACAAACGCAAATCTTTTTTTAACACTGTGTGGCAGGTACCGACTGATACTCCCACCATTTGTGATAAAACACGTACAGAAGTTCTTGGCGCATTTTCCATTATTTGTTGGACATTTTCTTTTAATTCTTCAGTCCGCTTTTTAGGTCGGCCGCTTCCTTCTTTTCTTGTTACACTGCCCGTTTCACGAAAAACATTAACACAACGCTGAACTGCACTTTGAAAAATTTTGTACTCAACAACGCCGGGAAATTGATTTTGAAATTCTATGAAACATTCCTCAATAGAATACTTCCATATTCCATCAATCTTGCGTCCATTTCTACAGTAGGACTCTATGATAAACATTTTTTGTTCTTGAGAAAACACCATTTTAAACGCTTTTTAAAACGAAAATATTCAAATTGATAGCGGCGATATAGCGCTTTGACAGATGACGTTTAAGTTCATTTGCTATACGCTACGCCCTACGTCCAAATTTTCAGAACCAACTTGACCACGTTTTTATTTGAACGCTCGTTATTTACTGTTTTTCGTGCAGTCAACGGATAGCGCATAATTTCTTGCGAGGATGGCTGTGAAATTTTTAGTGGAACTTCAGAACAAGCACCTAATCTATCACCAGTGTATTGTTGTCAATTTAACGCATACAGTGAATGTTTATTTGAGTATTATTTATTGGTAATGAATGAATAAAATTAACATTTATTTACTGATATTTTAAATTTATCATTTAATCATAGAGAGTGTCACAAAATAATAAATAGGATTTGCAGGGTATTTAATGAGAGATATCCTCATTTACCACCAATGAGTAGACACATTTTTCGAAGAATTTAAAGAAATCAAATAGAACATGGTCGAATTTCTGCACACAGAATTTTGGTCAAAGCCGATAACTTTAGATGATCGTCAATGTTTTGGCACATTTTCATGCTTATCCTGAATCCTCAGTTCCTGCTGCTGAACAGGAGTTAGGCATTTCAAAAACCTCCATCCAAAATATTTTAAAAACTAATGATCAGCATCCATTTAAATTCAATTTTGAACCTACACTTCATCCCGGGGATGCTGAAAGACGAACCCAATTCTGTGAAATGATTTTAACGCGAACAGAAGAATGCAAAATCATTTGGACTAAGGTGCCTAAATTTTAGTAACGAAGGTATTTTTAATAGGCTCAATCGACACTTTTGGGCATCAGAAAATCCACATGTCATCCGCTAAAGAAATTTTCAACAGAAATTAGTGTCAACATATTTTGCTTAGTTAAAGATAATCAGGTGAGGTACTTTATTTACGAGTACAATTTAAATACACAAAGATACCTCCATATTTTGAGAAGCGTTGTAACAGATTTCTTAGAGGATCTACCCCTAGATCAACTAAGAAGCTGCTGGTAGACGTTGCTCCACCTCATTGTGGAAACGAAGTTTCCCGCCAGTTAAATGAAATGTTTGCAGACAGGTGGATTAGACGTCTAGGACCCTGGGATGGACCACCAATATCTCCAGATCTGTCACCACCAGATTTTTATATCTGGGGTGCAATAAAAGAGAAAGTGTACTCAACGCCAGTTTATTCCAAAGAAAACCTATTTGCCCGTTGCCCGTATAAGAGAAACGTTTGAAACTTTACCTGCTGCCCAAATATCTGGAGCTGTTACAGATGGGGTAACAAGAAGGAAATTAATTAGATTTCTGAAAACAATTATTATTCGTATTATGTAGTTTAATTCTGTTATATTATTAAAATTATTTTTAATTTATCCCTATAGCATGGTAGTCAATGAGTGCATCTCTCATTAGATACTCTGTAATTGTATTTATTATCTTGTGACACTCTCCATGAATAAATAATAAATTTAGAATGTCAGCATTTGAATAAATGTTAACGTTTTCCATTCTTTAACAATAAGTAATACTGAAATAAACATTCATTGTATGTGTTAAATTGACAACAATAAACTGGTGACAGATTAGGTGCTTGTTTTGAAGTTCCACTAAAAATTTCACAGCCATCCACGTAAAAGATTATGCGATATCCGTTGATTGCACGAAAAACAGCAAATAAATAATAAAAACCAAAAGAGACAGGTATAGGGAACCATTATACCATTCGAAAGAGAACAAAATTGTTTATCAGGTTGCGCAAAAATATACAGGGTGTTCCATTAAGAAAAAAATAAGTTAAGATGGTTTAAAGTTGACTAAGTTCGTAAATAAATTTCTACAATCCTGCATGAAATTAAGTCATTTTAAAATTATGGCCCCTATAAATTTTATCGCTCTTATTATTGTAAAATATATATTTTTTTTAATTAGGCAGTGCTTTTTTAATATTTTTTGAAAAAAAATTAAATATATCAAAAACGGTTAACTTTAAGAATAGGAAACCTTTATGAAAGTTCACCTAAAAATTGACGTAGAATCGAAAATTGCAAAAATATACAGGATGTTTCATTTAAAATAACGAAGATGACGTCAACTTCCGGTATAACTGGAAGCGTTAGGTGGACGCCATTATTTTAGTTGAGAAGGGCATGCCCTAAAACACTATTGCCCAAATTTTCAAAATTAAAATCGAAGTAGTCTCTCAAATATGTCTAATGTCTCGTCACCGTGAGACAACTTGTATATCTACAAATTGTCTTTTATATGATAGCACAGTCGTTTGCTACTAGTATTTTTGGCACAAACAAAACCTCCATTGATTGGCCTACATAACAACACTTGCGTTCTTTCAAAAATTGCAACTGTCACATAGAAGATGACATTCTTCGAGTAAAATATTACTTTATTTTAGTTTTCCAATATTTTTAATATGTACAAAACATGTTTTGTTGAAATTAAGTTAATTGATTACGAGATGCAAACTAGTGTTTTAATAAATCTGACATTTTAATTTTCATCACTTAAAACGAAAATAGCATTTTCCACTTAAAATAGAAAATAGTCACCTTTGTATCAACTAAGTTGTGAGGAAAAAGATTATTTTTGTTTGTCAAATTATAAACATATTTTAGAAAAGCTTATTTCATGTTCTATTAGGTACCTACATGAATAAAAATTCAATAGAAAACAATAACAGAATGGGTATTTGAATAACTGAAAAGTAAAATTATTTAAAATCTTCTTGATTTTAAATCGTGGATTATTTCTTCTTGCAATTTTTTAAAACGTATTTGTATCTTACATAAAAATCTGAAGTTGTAAAATCAATATTTATCGTGGTGTATAAAGAAAAGACTGATAAAGTTCAGTTTCAATTTTTTTTCTTGATAATTTTGAAAGATGCAAAATGCTGCAAAACTTTCCCTAGTAAAGCAGGTATATTTGCATCTTTTAAAATAAACGAAATACAAAGTATGAAATTTTTTCTTATTTTTCTCAAAATTTTCATTTTTCATTATGTAAGTTACAACATTTTGAAGTTTGAAAAATTGAATGTTAGTATCAAATTAATATTTAAATTAGTATACCTAACTAAAAGGAACAATTTTTTTTAAAAATGAAAATAATCAGTTGATTACGAAAAAAATATTGACTCAAATATATGTAACCCTTTCCAGGTTTCATGGTCGGCAACCCCATATAAATTCATTATTTAGCAAATTCGCAAATACATTTTTTCATGACGAAAGTTGTCTTTGTGAAGAATAGAAATCATTTCGCAAAAAAAGAATATGGGCCCCATACTTCCTCATCAAAATATGGTCACTTTAATTTTCACCGTCAACGATATAAATTAAATCCTTTTCTTTGTCCAATAATAGTAGCTAATAACATAAATAATTTAATAATAATTGTTAAATTTTATGCATTTTTCAGCTTTAAGGCTTTTGTATTTAATATTTTATGACATGGCTTATTATTTTAAAAATTCAAAATTTGCAGTTTATATTTCACTTTTCTAAACACTATCTACAAAAAAAAACAAATTACACTCAATTTTTCTTTAAACTTGATTAGATTTTGTTTTTCATATTCTAAAGTACATGATCATACCAATAATCTTACTAATTCTTATATTGTATTGTACAAATAAAAAAAAAAAACAAAAACTGAAAAAATTGTTTTTTGTACGCAATTAAATTTCCAGTAAAATTTCGTGCATAGTATTTAAATTTTCTACCGTATTTTATTATTTTAAGGCATATTCTCTTTTAATTGAAGTAGCCAGTGTTATTGCACTAGTTATTATATTACTAGGGTTACCAAAGAGCTATTTTTACGCCAAGACCTCGGGATTTAAGATCATTCCTCAGGCTCGGGGTTTCAAACAAGATCATTCAGGTTCTTTAAAAATTAAGCTCATCGACCAAATATTAGTATAAATTTCTTTTGACCTCTATTGCAATTGACAGCAATCAAAGCAAAAACATCGTTATACCGAACTAGAATCTGTTGATTGACTTCCATGTACCTATATTGTTTTGTTTTCAAAATATTCTCTTTGAACAAAATAATTTTTTATGTAGGTAAGTATAAATTTTATTTTCCTCATTTATAATTTTTTTTACCATTTATTTATAAAATTATCAATATGTATATATTAATATATTTCACTTTTTCGATTTTCCTCGTGCGAAAATTGTTTGACAAATATTTCTTCGAGTCAATATCGGCTCCAAATTGGCAACCTTAGTAATACTAACAGTAATAACATACAATTTTTAAGTAATTAAAGTAATTCATGAAGAGGAGTGGTTACTTAGGCGTCATAATATTCAATTTATCAGATCGCTATATTTCAAGGTCATATACGTCACTTAGAACTCTTAGAAGACAAATAAATCCATTTCTGGTTTGAATAAACATTATTAGAGGAAAGTAAAAATAGAGTTATTCACTTGCAAAGTTAGGTACAGGACAGCAACCGATTACCTTATTCTCCAATTAAAAACAAACTACCTATTATTTATTTGTCCAGTTCCAGATAATAACTGTATTTCGTTTAACGATACATTTGACTGATTCATTAGTACAAATAATTAAGAAATTAATCACATTATTCTATTATATCTATTAGGTCTGTATAACAACTCCGTTGAATAAAAAAATACATCAAAAATGTGTTTACAGTATTTTGTTTTGATACAGTTAGTGACAAAATTGATTGTGATTCTATGCACTTCCCACGAAAAGTAGGCCACACTCGTAACTGTACATTTAAGAAATCCAAATAAAATTTTATATGGTGAAACTAAATTTAACTTTCATCTCTTCAAGTAACATCCGCAAGAGCGCTACGTGTTATATTGTTCGATTAAACAGCAATAAACCCTAAATTCATTTTTATGAAATGGAACACCTTGCGTTTTCAAATTTATGTCAAATTTCATATGGTAAATATCATCTGCAAGACAAGAAATTTACTAAAAAGGTATTCTTATAATGTCAAGTAATATCAATTAATTATTATTGATGCTATAAATGGTTTGACTGACGGATGAAACACACATTACAGAATGTTTACACTAAAATCAAATTTGTATAACTTTTGCCATATTTCTTTAAAATCTCTTAAGTTTGCATGTTATGTAGGTATACCAGATATGTTAGATTAATTAAATTTGGGACACGTGGTGTTAAATGGGATGAGGTAAGCTCCATTTTCAGTCGAAAGTATTATCTTCGGGATTTCACAGAAACGACTAATGACGTCATCAATTATATTTTTTCCAGAAACATACCCAATTTTTTGTTGTTAAAAAGCTCTTTTTTTTCTAATAAACTTTTATTACAGAAATTTTTCTGTATTACTTCGCGTTTAAAAGTTATAAGCAATATCGTCCTAAAGAGTCTCAAAAGAAATACCACCTAAAATTCACATTAGCGATGGAAGAATCAAGTAGTCGTTGGAAAATAATTGAATGTTCGTTGTTTAACGTCATAGACCTTATAAACTACTTTAACGTGCATAAATGTCACAAAATACTTGTCATTACTCAATACCAACGTCAAACGTATAACTATTGTGCCTACAAAATATTTTCTCATTCAGAAAAAGTTGATATGTTGCTAATTTACGGCGAGTCACAAAAAAATTCAAGAAGAGCTCTAGAGTTATATCGAGAAAGGAATCCAGAGCGCCTCATTCCGGATCATAGAACCTTTACAAAATTGGAGGCAGCCTTGCATCGGAAAAGTCAAATAATTGACCGAAGGGTAAGAGACAATGTTAATACAGCTAGACTGTTGCAGTCATAGACCTTATAAACTACTGGACTCGCCCAACTGTCATTTTACCTATATAAACGGCAATCGTTCAGACCTGTGCGATAGAGATGGAGCTAGTAAGGGCTTAAGCTTCGTTCACAGAATTTCTACAGCAGCGCGCTACATTTAATTCAACCAATCAGCTAGCTATACTCGATTCCTTACCCTTTTCTTCTGTTGGACCGTATTCAAAGACTTTATAATAATAATATAGTGACTAAAAGACACAAATTTTTCATTTTTTCCAGTAGTGTAGGTATGTAAAAGAGTTTATTATATTACTGTCCTAATTACAGTACAATATTTGAATTGTTTTAGCTATAATATTTCAAATAGTTTTTATAATGCCTTCTTTATATATTTCTCCATTTATTTTCCTCATATCGTAAACTTGATCGGTTAAAATTAGTTCTTCTGACGTAGTTGTTTCAAATATTTCATATTTTCTTGCTTTGCAGAACTGTATAAATTGAAACTATGTCGATGCTTTCATCGTTCAACATATTATTTGAAGAGAATTTTTGCTGGAGCACATTATAAGCACATTTGAGTTAAAACTTTTTCTTTATATTCGGTTTGATGTTAAAAAATAATTTGAAGAGTAACACATATAAAGCGGCAAAATTTTGTCATTAATATGACATTTTATTTTGAGGATGGGGGAAATAATATAATTTAATAAATTATTATCAGAGACAACTCTACTTGGTCATTATTTTCAGAAAGATTCTAAAAGTATAAACATGTTGGTACCATCATAACCTCTTTCCTACCTATGAAATTTAATTTTTTCTCCACTTAAACGTCTCTTTACGCAATTTATCGTAGAACACGATTGCACCCTATTTATTTTTTACGAGTCTTTCACATACACTAACTAAATCACACGAAAATTCTAGAAATCAATCAATAATGTCAATACATGACATTTACTTCAAAGTTTGTTTATGGCATTTTGTACCGGTATACCCGTGTACCATCATTTGTTTTACCGGTATTTGCCTCAACTAGCTTCATCTGCCTTGCACACATCAGCGCGATTGACCTCTCTATGGACTCTAGGGCCAGTCCATAGTTTACTAAGTCAATGGTTGCAGTACATATTTCGAACAAAATTCACGAAATTCTATACGGCAGACTAGCCGGGAATTCAATTTGGATAAATCAGCCGTTCACAATTTGGAGTATTTACCTGGGAGTCACATTGAAAACAGACTTAATTTTATTGTCCAAATTGTAGCAAATGTAGAAAGTGTTGATCAGAGTCTTTGTAGGCACGTTCATTGGACGTTTTGTCAGTAACGGTTTGCCAAACAGGCGCAAAGAACACTACTGGTCCATTGAAAATCCCCACATTGTAGATCCAGTCCAAAACCAAGTCCATTTTGGAGTAAATGTATGCTGCGGCATCATCGGTAGGCATTTAATTAGGCCTTACTTTTATGAATATACATTGAAGAGCTTAGTTACCTAAATTTCCTACAAGAAGAACTTCCTGCATTTCTGGAGAATGTGCCTTTGTAGCGAAGGAGAAACCTTTGGTTTCAACACGACGGGGCTCCCCTCCACAAGGCCAGCAATATTTAGATAACACTTTCGCAGAAAAATGGATTGGGCTTAATGGACCTATTCAGTGGCCCGGAAAGTTACCAGATCTAACACCCTTCGATTTTTTTTGTGGGGGGTTTAAGAAAATAAGATTTACAAGATACCCTCGTGGATTTTCGGAACCCAAATTCGATAATTTTGGCGATTAACGTACCACCAAGATGAAAATGAGCCTCATTGCTGAAGATGATTTTGTTCGAAAAATCAGAATTTACTTGTTCCATAGTCCATTCAACGAACTCTCTTCGCTTTGCTTGTTCAGTAAGCTTCAGTTCTTGAGTCAATTGAACTTTGAAGCACGAAGATACAAATCTTTCGTAAGAATGCGCTGTAGAAAGCTTCTTCAAATGTCCAATTCCTGACAACGGTGCCGAATTGATGTCGTGGACTCTCAGAAACTGCTTCGATATTTTTACTTAACGACTTGTTGAAGGACGGTCAGAGTATTTAAGATCACAAATCGATTGAGTCTCTTCGAATTTTTCAATTAATCTTTTCACAGTTGATGAAGTTAAATTACTATTCCGATCAAATTTTGTACGAAAATTGCGAACTGTAGCTGCCAAACCTTCATTATTAAAATATTGCTCAACAATGAAAACGCTTTGTTCTTTCTTGCATTTTTAATAATCCTGGATTGTCAGCTGCCACGTTCTTTTTTTTCGTTGTGTGAATTTTGGGACACTCGATATAGCAACTGACTCTTTAGTCCTGTTGTAATTCCGTAATGCCTTAACCAGGAGAATGCAAGTTCCTGTTAAAACAGATATGTGTTACAAAAGACACTCGGGGTTTTTTCTGTTTGTATCTACACTAAAATTTCAAATAACGTGTTACGGGGTTTAGGGATTATGATGTTATAGTTGGAACATTTCTCCATTCTCCATAGCTGCCTCCTTATTTGCGGCAATCCGGATATCTTCATCAAATGTTAGGGTGGCATTCTCTTCAAATAATGTATTTCACCGTCCCTTTTTCAATATCATAAATGATGTTGATGCACAAAAATGCTTGTCAAAAATGTCCACCAACTTCTCAAATTGTTTTTCTTCAAGTTAACTACTTACATAGGCACACACAAATTGAAAATAAGTTTTTATATGTCTTCTGCTAACAAGTTAAAAAAGTTGTACGTTTTTTATCCTCCCTATTAATTACATTTGTGCCAAAATAATTTTTAAGGTGAGGTATAAATATAGTCCCGTCATTGTCACAATAAACAGTTCTCCTCGTCACGACTGGTATGTCTGTGGGAGGTTAACAGACATAACTGGAAATTTAATTTTTAGGGATCAGGAAGTAGCACAAGTAGAACTCAGGAATAATATTCGGGACACTTTAATTACTACTCTTGACGGTGTCTGTTTTTACAATTCATCTAATAATGGAATGTTGAGCGCGGTCTGATAAAGTAGAGATAAAACCTGTTCAAAAAACTAATACTATAAATTCTAAGAAGAAATGATATATGTATATTAGTCCGAGAGCCCGTGGCATTTTCACATATACAAATATACAGTGGTTCGGGTGGAGGTGGGAGTAATAGGGGCACCCCCGCGTTGGAAAAAATGTCAAAAAAAATTAATAGTGCCAAAGCTGAAATTATTTGTATCTTTGTTTAATAATAAACTAGCAACAATTTTACACCATAAATTATATGGTGTAAAAGAGTAAAATAATGTGCATTAAATGTTTAAAGCCTCTAACTTATTTAAAATGATAACAGCTTTTACATTACCGCTTTATAATTGCCAATTTTTTAAAGTATTAAAATGGATATAGGTAGTATGTTATCTTTAACATATAGACATATGCCATCGTGGACTTTTCTGTAGGCATATATAAGATACACAATTCCACCATACATTGATACACTACATAAACTTTCGGACCCCCCCCCCCCCCCCCTCGGACGCGGGGCGCGGGGTCACGGGGCGCCCGCGCGGCCTGGTCGAATCACGGCGACACGAAATTAATTTCGTTGCGCATTATTTTGATTTTGCTATATCTCCTAAGGTATTCATTTAATTTCCATGGTGTAGAGGGAAAAAATAATTTTCATGAAATGCTCAAGCCAACCAACGTATTTAAAATGATAAGGATTATTAATACCGTATTTGTGTAAATAGCTTTCCAATTACCGCTTTATAATTGCCCATTTTTTTAAGTATTAAAATGGATATAGTATGTTATCCTTAAGAGATAGACATATGCCATGGCGGACTTTTCTGTAGACCTATATAAGAAACACAATTCCACCATACATTATTTTGTTATATTTCAAAGGGTTTAGGCAGCGTTTTCGTTGAAAGCTCCCACGACACCTCCAACAAATATCGTTAATGTATACAAAAACTTAACGAATTATATACTAAAACCTTCCTCGAGAATCACTCTATCCATTGGTGAAAACGGCATGAAAATCGGTGCAGTAGTTTTTGAGTTTATCGCGAACAGACAGACAGACAGACAGACGCGGCGGAGGACTTTGTTTTATATGTAGTGACAGTGATGATAAAAAATCACGTTCAACTGAAAAAATGTCGGCGGAAAACGCTTCAGCTACGCGTATATACAGGTCTGGAAATCATATTAAAAAAACTATTACAGGTACCAAACGTGAAATCGATTTTAATGATAGTATAGAACGTGTATGTTATAAAAACAAGCTTCAGGTGAGCACGCGTCGGGGGGCTAAAATGTTGCATGAATAAACCTGTATACATGTATGACGTTAATAATAATTAATAATTTACATCTAACAATAATAGTGTTATAGGATCACGGTGCAATAAGATGATGAATTCCAATGTATTTCCAATCAGTGACTAATCAAGACGATTTGAAATTTTTCTCTAGAGAAGTTTCTTGATGTTAGGGTCAAAACACAGACTGATTCAGGTATCTGACTTTAGATTCAAAATCAGCGAGGCAAAGTAGTATGGGATACACTAGTCGACCTCATTTTTCTTTTGTGGCGCAGTCCTTTTTCACTGTGATACAAAAGAAAAAACAGAATCTGTATGCCCCAGATCATGGATGTACAGGAGCTTTCTTGTCCCAGGTTACGGGATTACGGAGTTAGCAAAGGGATTACAGACTCAATTCCTTAGAGTTTCATGATTGTATATCCTAGCACACCCAGTGTTATGAGGTTACAGGGTTATTAGGTGATGGAAGCCTTCCAACTGACAGTCATGAATTTTTTGGACACCTGATGTATGAGATCCATTTTCCCACAGAGCTTCATGGTTCTACACTCTCCCATTTCCCGAGTTATGGAGTTATGGGGTCATGGGTCATGAAGTTACAAGGTTATTGGATTATGGTGCAATGAGATCATAAATTTCACATTTTTTTGCAATCAGTGACTACTCAAGTCAGTTTTGAAATCTCGAAAATCACTTTCTAGAAAAGTGTCTATTTTAAGGTCAAAACACTAATTGATCCAGGAATTCTGACTTTAGATTCGTATTCAGCTGGTTAAAATACTACTGAACACACAGACCAATCCACTTTTTTATTTTGTGGTGCTGTGTTATTTACGTTGGTCCTTCCAAAAGTTCTCGGAATGTGTACATTATTCTCATAATACTATGTTTATAATTTATTTTTTAACTTTTGAAAAAATTTATTTTTTTTACTGTGTTGAATATCAGTTGTGCCCCAAATTTTAATTTGACATGTAATATTCTGTTTGTAAATACCAGCCTTTCTTCGTTATATTTTTTAATGCCCTACTTATTTACAATAGTAGAGAGTTTGCTAGTGCTTCGAAATTGCGCAGGCCCTAAATTTTGGATGCAGTCACCTAAAAAAAAACGGAATTTGGAACCCCTACATTAAAGGAGCTGTTGAATGTGCAATTGTCAGAGGTTACTTCTTTGTTAAGGAAAATAATGATGCGATGATTTTTATATTTTCAATCATTAATTTTCTGATCTAAATTAAGTAGATATGTGCATATGGATGAGAATATTATATCTTTAGCTTGACAGATTGGTCTATAAACATGTTAGCTAACGTTGCGGTTAACTCTTTTAAGTACTATATTTTTCAATTATTAGGTATTAGTATTTATTTTTTTTATAAATTTTTTAGTACGTTATAATTTTCAAGATTATGCCATCTGAAACTAATTTTTCTATCGTTTAGCCTTTTTTTAATTATGAAGTCAAAAGGTGGGTTAAAGTTACTGCATAATTAAAATTTTATTCTCGCTTAAACCAAATTACTATTTCTTAAACTAGAATTCGTCACGAGGTATTAGAATTAGATTTAACCTGCAAATATGGAATTAAAGATTACCTTGACTCGTAACTTGGCAAACCTGCAATTCGTTGACGCACATGCATTTTTAACTAACTTTCCATATTCTTTTTTTTTAATTAATTCTCTGAATTCATTTACTCAGTCAATACCAATATACCCGCAGTTGAAACATTTTTATGCACACACCTGTATAATTTGAAACTGCCGTCAAATTGTCAAAACTTTAATAAATTAATTTTTTCTGTATTTCTTATAAAGGTAAGTAATAAAAAAGAAATTAATGACCATGTATCAATTTTTGTTCGTTCGTACTGAAAGACTAAAAATTTGTCATATCAAGAAAAAAGTGGCAATAGGTTTATTAATAGATTTATTTTATTTATATAAAGCAAGATAAAGTATTTTATTTGAAATACCTCTTATAGTACATAGATCCAATGTGTTTGCTGTATGTATCTACGTTCTGCAAATAATAGTTATCACCGTCACTTTAATCTATTTACAAACATTCAACCTGGCCAAACTTAATTGCACCAAAATAATACAGACAGAATAAAATGGATTACCAGCTTTTAGCGTCAAAAAAAAAATAAACAGGAATTTTTCATTCGTCTGAAAAATAAATGAAAATACTAAATTTATTTATTATTTTTTAAAATAAATATATTTTTCTCAAAGTATAAGAAGTGTGGGCACCAAGTTTTGGTGAACAATAAGGAGATATTATGTTAGCAGCCAACTATACATAATATAGTGTTTCATCCCCTTGTTGCCCTTGAAACGTATTCCCCACCAATGTTTCTTATAGGCTCAAACAAATAATAATCCCATTGATATAAAGTATGACTACCTATATATAGGGGATCATTAGGAAGTAAATTAAAATAATTTGTTCTAATTTTTACTGCTTTTTATATGGTCTTTATTGATGTTGTTAACGATAGTTAACGATAGTTACATTTGGAATTGGTTGGTTAGGATTAATAACAGAAAACATAATTTTCGCTGTACAAATCGTACAAAAACTATACCTACTTCAACAGATGAACAAATATGTGATATGAGTTTTTTACTTCTAGTTTCGTTTCAATCCGATAGATCTTCCATCTTCCATAACTACAAATTTAAGTAGACTTGAAGATATTATAACCCAATAATATCATAAATCAATAATTTAGATGCAATGAAGGTCAGACAGATAACCTTTACTTTTCAAAAAAGTATTCAAATCAAATAGAGCATTTTCCTCAATTTGGAAGCACGGTCAAATTATACTAATTATTAAAACAGGAAACAATTACATGAATGTCAAATAAATATTGCTCTATTTCTATACCTTCAAATTCAACATAATTTATTAAAGACAATTTCTCCAAGATTGTATTTTTTGAGAGCAAACATTGTATTAGTAAACATCAACATAAACAATGTCAAAAAGAAAACGCAAAAAGTTTTCGATAAGCTTCACCATAATATCCTTATTATTACAATTTAGAATACATGGTATTTTACTAATACGGATTTTTATCATGTACAGGGTGTTAACGAACTTATGACAAAAATTTAAAGGGGGGAAAACAAGCAAAAACTGAGTTAACTGATGTCACAAACTTGTACGGAAGTTTAAGGTCATAGAGAAAAAAGCTAATTAAAAATGTGTTTTTGGAACTGCTGAAATAGATACATGTATTTTATCTGGGCGAGTACTTACAAAAAATTCTGTAACACTTTTTATGAGTTTCTTATGTAGCCGGACTCTATTCGAAAGTCAGTTTGTAATACATTGTTGTAGTGATTGATGTGCTGTATTTCGAGATTAAGTTTAATAGCCGTATTTCCAAGTTTTCTTTTGAAAATGACGCATTTATTTAGCAATCTCGAATATAATCATAATTTATGGCGAAGCAAACGAAAATGCCCACAGAGCTTGTCAAATGTACCGTGCAAGATATCCTGAACGACATGCCCCCTCACCGCGAACATTTGTTGCTGTAGCGCAAAAAGTTTTGGATATCGGTGAAGTACAACCGTGTTGAGGTCGAGACGGTGGCTCAGGGCGACCACTAAGAATCTTAAATGTCGAGGAGATGATTTTCTATCTCGTCGAAGAAGATCCGTAACGTAGCACCAGAAATATCTCACAACAAGTAAATATTTCGCATCTTGTGATGTGGCGGACATTACGAGAAGTTCAGTTGTACCCATTTCATATTCAACGTGATCAAGCGCTTACTCCTAAGGATTTTCCACTAGGTCGAGGTTTTTGCGAATGGATCATGTAAGAAATCCTCAATTTACAGCGCAAATACTTGTTACAGATGAAGCATGTTTCACTCACCACTGGACTATCGAAAATCCACACGAAATACGTCGCGGTGCCTTTCAGCAACAGTTTTCAGTGAACATGTGGGCCGGTATCGTTAATGACACTTTAATAGAACCTTTTGAATTACCTAGGCGCTTAGACGGTGCTTCATCGCTTGGCGGAAAACGTGCCATTAAACACTCGGCAAAATATGTGGTTACTGCATGACGGAGCCCCCGCTCACTTTTTTCGGAGGGCGCTCGACTTTCTAAACATTACTTTTGCCGATCGCTGGATAGGCCACAGCAGCCTAGTTAGATGGCCCGCCTGGTCCCCGGACCTTACCCCTTTAGACTTTTTTTTGTGGGGATATGTAAAAAGTGTTATGTATTCCATGGAAGTTCGTGACATCGACCAACTACGACATCGTATTGCCAAAGCTTGTAATACGATTCGAGAGGACGTGGCAATGTGTGAGAGCTAATTGGATACGTTGCGCTGAGGCTTGCGTGCAAGCAAATGGTGAGTACATCGAACATCTTCTATGAAAATCAGCAGTTCTCAAAAGGTGGCTCCTTGCAGTGTTGCACAAATTCGTGTATTTACCTCACTTTGACATAACGGACATGGCAAAAATATTTGACATAATAACACCCTGTATACTTTGTAGGTCATTGTAGCTTATCTCTTTATGATAATGGTTTCAAAATATATTGTGGTATTTTCGTTTCAGCTGGATTGTATATTAATTTTCAAAAGTACTTATCTTGTTTATATGCTCATTGTTTAAAGAACAAATTAATTTTAAATATATAAGATAAGAGGCCGTTTCTATATTTAAAAAAAAATGACTGATATAGATAATACCAACCATAACTGGTTAAATTAGCTATTTCCAAATCATTATCTTAAATAGTATAGAAAAGAAAAGGTTATACTTACAGCTCAATAAAGATCAAATTTTGTTTAATGCAATTTATTACATTCTTTTATGTTTTAGTTTTCGAAATACTAATGAAGGGTATAAAGAATTTCACCACTTTTAAATACAGTTAGTATTATTAAATTAATACATATAGCAAAAATGAAAATGGTAAATAATAAAGACCAATTATTTAGAGATATAAAAGGAATAGAATACGATTATAGGTATATGAGGAATAATAGGTTCTCGGGTTGAACGGCGTCTGAGATTGTTTAAATTTCGATGATTTGGCTCCCGTTTTGGGGCCATTTTCAAGAGTTTAGAGTTGGTTAAATTCTGAACGAAAAAGGCTGGGAAAAGATGACCCAAGAATAACGAGGCCTCAATCTGCCTACTCTTAGGATCGAACTACAGGGGATCTATAGAGAGTCACTGAAAGAGCCTCTGTCTACCTACCCCCTAGAGGAGGGGGTGACAGGGACGGGAAGGGGTGACCCAACAATACCGAGGCCTTAATCTGCTTACTATATGGATCAAACTGTCGTGAAAGCCTTAATTTGCTTACTTCTTGGAGAGGGTTAAAGGTTAAGGTAAAAGGATGTGAAAGAATGATCGAACGATAATGAGGCCTCAATTTACCTACTCCTCGGATTCAGGGATCTCTAGGAAGCCTGTCAGAGAGTCTCTGAGAGAGCCTCGATATCCCTACTCCCTAGAGAGGGTGAAAGGTGAAAGTAAAATAATGGTGTGCATATTTAGGTTGCAATACGATTACGGGACCTCTATATGCCTACTCCCCAAATCGTAGTACCAATCGTCTAGTCTCAATCTAAAAATCGTAGCTAAACTTCAGAACAGTCACAAATACCGTAGTTATTGAAGTAGAAGAACAGAAATATGAACAATACAAGTTATAAAACATCATTTGTAATGAAAAGTTAAATAATAAGGTATGGTAACAATAAGACAAAACAATGGATATTAAAAAGATGATGATAAGCTACAATAAGATGGTTACTGATAATAGCCTCAAATTTTTTTTCTTCCGTTTCTGATCCGCGCTATACCTGAAAAGGCAAAATATTTAAAATGTATGGTTAACAATGAAAAAATATATTAACATTTGCAAATAACAAATAAAAAACCTAAAAAAAAAATATAGAAATACTCTGATGGATTCTATATGTTTTATAACCTTTTTTATGTATGAATAATATTTTTTACTCGGAATAAAATTATTACATGTTACCAAAGCAATTCCAGGAATGATTAAACCTTATAAAATTTATTAGTTTATCATAAACCTGATCGTCAATATGAACTATAGATTCATACACGTAATTTAATTGTAATAATTTAAATAGATACAACCGCAAGTTCGTCACAAAAAATGAAATATCCATAGATTGCACAACCAAAATACGCTCCGTTGTAAAAGTAATATGCCATCTGCAATCATTAGATGGTTAAGAATTTTATCACATTTTTTAATACCACATCCTGCTGCATCATTTTAGTTTTATATATTCATAAAGAACATTTTCTCATCAGTAATTTGCATTAAAGGTTGATAAATTTTTATTAAATAATATATCTTATTTTGGCAGTCTCCTCCAATACTATTGAAGGTCACACGGAAGTCTTTATGTGAGAATATATTCTTCAGAGAAAGTTTTATATTCCACTAAGTAAAAGTGTGTCAATTAAAAAAATGCTATCTAGAAAGATGTCGAGGAAGTTATGTATTTTAATGAGCTTTTCGAAAATAATGCACATGGTAGTGTTTTATTTTTGTATTTTGCCACACGTAAAATCAAAATGTCCCCTATATCCTATTCAACATTACAATGAGGTTTGTTTTTATCGTATCTTATTTTGTAATTAATTTAGTTTCAATTAAATCCAATGATTCTACGAACTCAAGTGTTATTGCCTTGCTTAATTATTATTTTCTGGGTGACGTTAATTCAAATTTCTCTGTCAAAAACACATAAGTAGGGCCAGTTTTTTATTCTTTCTTCTTTTTTATTTTCCATAACTATATATCCATATTTCGAGAGCCTTCTTTCATGGTTAATATATTTTCTTGATTTCTCGTGATTCTATTTTCCTTGCACAAGTACATAGTTGGTACAGTCATTAAACAAATTATGAAAGAATTACTAAAAAATTTATTAAATATTCCATTCACGACTAAGTACAACTAACTGCTATGTGTTTGTAAAAAGTGGCGTTATTCCCATGCGTAGACCAAAATGTTGAAGATTTTTTAAATTAGCTAGTAAACGAAAACTATAAATATAATTTAATTTTTTCGAGATTTTTGTCAACTTTATCAAACAAAGGGAAATATTGCAATTTCATACCATAAAAAAGAAAAGTGCAGAAAAACAAAACAATTTCATATCTCTGGGTGAAAAATGAGACAAGAGACAATAAATGTAATTCCGTCCGTGTTTTTCTTTGATAATCTCAAAGATAGCAAATATTCTCGAATCTATATTTTCGCGTTATGACTCGTACATAGTCCTGAGACAAAATATCATCACATCAAATATGCTTTTGCGGTTTTAGTAAATTTTAAAAACCTGCCCTGTTTTATTTTTCGGACTTTATACTTTTATTATTAGTAAACAATATAATGGTCACTGAACTAACTAGTAACTAATAATTATTGGATCCTCACTTTAAAAATGTTTCATCAGTTACCGCAATGATTCATAATGTTGCGTCAGATTTATTCCATTTAATGTTATTAGTATTCCAGGTATATCTTCCTCATTCTGAACTTCATTGGATTGCTGCCAGCATAGTAGGTATTTTCTTAAATATCACTATTGTAACATGATATTTATTTTTTTCCCTAAGTTACCGATAAAAAAACTTGCTTTGTAATTATGTATGATAGGTATCTTTAATTCCTAAAACAAATCTAAACAAAATAGATTCCAATGTTTTCGGTAATGAACGCGTCAAAACAAAGATTCTTGCTTCATTTTTCCATTAATTAAAAAAGATATACCTACATTTAAACTTACAATATACCTTAGTGAAAACAATGAGAATGGTTTGATGTTATTAATAGGACAAAGAGTTTTATTATAATAAATATATAACAACTTCGTAAAGTTGACCTCCAAACTAAAAATCAGTTTTTAATGGTTTTCATGGTCACTATCAAAATTATGAATAAGATGGATCATTATAATAACAAATTACATACTTGTAAAACAGTAGATATAGTATAATATCACAAGTTGTGAAATGCTAAATAATATACATAATATGTCTATACATCCTACGCTTCATTTTCATCATTTCAATTGAAACATCTAACTTAATTTTTTTAGATATTCTATTTTCAACTCCAAAACAAATAAGTAGTTCAAATAAATATATGTAGGGGAAGAGGGGCAAAATCAACTATCGTTTAGTTTTTTAAATATGTTTTTTTAACAACTCTCGTATTTATATTTTATTATAATTGCTAATTCTAATGAATTCAAAAATCTAGGCATGTAACAGATATCTGAGTGTTGCTTTCGGTATGCAGCAAAATAAAACTCTCTCAACGGTAAACTAAACGCATTTTTATTCGTCGAGGTGTGGAGTCCCTCGCAGGTATAAGTATCTGGTCCTTGACGCCAATCTGCCGTGGTCCTCTTCCGGGAACCATCTCCTGCGTTGCACATTGTTTCTTATCGGTTGCAATGGTTAGGCCGTTCGGGTGACGCTGTTGACATAATACATACTTAAAATGGGTCACTTGCAGACATGTGTACTCACATATCTAACTTGACAGACAAGATTCTTAACTGATGGTATTGTTAATACGCCTTGCATGAGGAATTTCTTCTGCGTAATGGTAAATAAAATTCGGCTGGTGAAATTTGGATCACGTGCCCGCGCTCCTTAAATAAAGGGGCAAAATTGAAATCTTCTCTCAAAATGGTGTGGTAAAAGCTCCTGAATAGACGTTGCATGATAAGGATGGAGGAGCTGCTGTCTTATGATGCGATTAATTGTACTTTTTGGTACGCCAAATTCCACTGTCAGACGGCGAGTACTAATATTTGGATCTTCAGCGACCCTATTTAAAACGTCTCCCTCAACGGCTGCATTTCTACTTGAGGACAACCCACACGGTCAACGGCTCGAACACCAAATTGCCTAGTCTCCCACAAATTATTTTCAATCCATGTAAATCGGTAATCTGGAATCCGTCGATTTGGGTATCTCGCCGCTTAGACGCGTACACTCCTACCCAAGTTGTCTTCGCAAAACCCTAAGACTTTGATTATTCGGTCATCTCATTAGAAAACGCCATTCGAAACGAATTGATTGACAATTCATTTATTATAAAATGACATCATCGATAGTAGTAATTGTAATGAGTAGTTGTTGTACTTGAGTAGTAGTGATAATGATTGTCTCAAATTGAAAAAAAAAATTTGCGTAAAAACTATGAATGTTACAAGATTTTACCAAGAGCACGAAAATCTCGAAAAAGGACTGATGGAAACAATAAAAATAAAATGAATTAATTCCAGCGACCAAATAAAAAGTTCTGGTAATTCTTGTACCAAGACACTTAATAATTTACCACTAGCCCAAGGCAGATGGACGCGGTTGCTTCATCAAAACATGATTTTTTCTTAACAACAAGTCCTCATCCACATAACATATCAAGTTGGTTGGCTTTCAAAGGTTAAAGTACACATCGTAGCAAAATGGTTTGGTACTGCTTAACTTAGACCATTTCACCAGGTGGCCAGAAGTAATACCGTTAGAGAACCAGAAGGCAGAAACTGTAGGTCGCGCTTTATTTGCTAATTGGATTAGAGTTGACAGTTCAAGTCATACCTATTTAGACGCCTGAATAGTTTACAAAGGGCATGCTAGAGCATTTTCACCGCCAATTAAAAACAGTGATAAAATGCCATCAAAACGATCGATGGACTAGCGTTCTTCCCACTGTGCTATTGGAGATACGTGCAGCGTGGAAAGAAGACATTCAATTTACTGCGACCGATGGTGTACGGACAACATCTACGCCTACTCGGAGAATTTCTTCATTCCCGCGGGATAGACGAAGAGCTCAGCACCGACGTGGATTTTGTTAAGGACCTCAGACGTCACACTATGAGCGATTTCGATTTTTTTTATCAAAATCGTAAAGCTCGGAGACAAAGTGAGCTATCAATGCGCATTTTTCTTTAAATTAAAGCTAAGCGTTTGTAGATTTGAGGAAAAATGATCCCAAAGGTATTCACCCCCTCCCGGGGGGTGTCATGAAGAGGAAGGGGTGGTAAAATCGAAACTTTTTATTTTTCACTGTATTTTGACGTTATTTTCCAAATAAATGGTACATAAGAGTGGATTTTGATCCCTCCCTGGCTGACAAGGCTAAAAAAAATTCCGATTTGTATACAATTAATCCAACCTATGACCTAACATGTACCAGGAACGAGGACAATAGCCTTCCATCAACTTCTGCCCCATTATCTGTGCCAACCACACTCAAGGGAATTACCCCTAGGTCCGGTAAAAGGGTTCCTTTCCCTGACCACCTGCAGGTTCCCTGATGACATCCATACTGGCAGGGGAGTGTGTGGGTACACATGTCCGCGAGTAACCCATTTTAAGTATTACGTCAAGAGCGTCAAAGAACACACGCGGGTTCCAGGAAAGGGTCCAAGGCAGATTGGCGCCAGGAACTGAATACATATACCTGCGACTCCATAACAGGACCCTTCAACAAACACTCGCCCCGACAACATTTCTTCTCACTAAACTTGGTTTTTGAAAACCAATATTTTTATTGATAAAAATACTTTTATTGTACCCTTGAGAGAAAATTTCATTTTGCTGTAAACCGAAAACAACCCTCAGCATGTTTCTTTTTCATGTTTCCATGTCCGTCAAAACAGAAATATACAGGCATTGTTGCAGAATCAAAACGAGTTAATGTAGCTAATGTATACAATAATTGTTGTATACACCAATTGTTGGCGACTAGAACTAAAATAATAATAATAAAATGTTTATAAATGTGTTTGAAATGCGTTATAATTTAATTTACCTACTATTGTTATACAAAAGAAGACATTTTATATTCAATGTGATAAATATTATCACTCCGGAACAGAAGTGCATGGTTTTATAAACCACTCACTTTCAGTCACTGTAAAACATGTGTTTACTTCTGAATCAATATAAGTATCAAAAATAAAAAGAGGTCATAAATCCTGATTTGTGGACATTAAGAATTTTAAGTCAATAATGTGATCCCCCATAACCGTTTTATGATATTGTATTATTATACGTTTGTATAGGTATTACCGTTTATTTTATCGGTGATGATGAGTCACAATGCATAAGATACAAAGTTAATAAACTGTTTATTAATAGAACACATATTTAACTTGGATAGCTTTGTAAATAACGCAAGTTTTAAAACAAAAGTACGTGTAGGTAGTGGTGATCCTCCGAAGGCGTCACTCTCTTTACACCTTTATTTTTCGAGATAGTAGATCAAATTTGATCAAAAAATGTGACAATGAAACAATTTGCCTAACAAGACAAAATTGGGCATCAGGTTACAAAAAAAATAAGTGTTTCTTAATTGAACACCCTGTATATTTTTACAAATTATAAAATCTAATATTTTAGTTTTGTTCAGCAATTTGTACAGACATAGATGTAATAAGAGTCCCTTCTTAATATTTAGCAAACAATTCTTTTGCCTATGATGTTTTCAAAGCTATAAGAAATCATATATCACCTTTATCCCTCACAAAGGGAAATATATTTTAGTCATAAGTAGAAATTGATTAACAAAGTGTGTTCGCATTAAATGAGCTCCAGAAAGGTTATGCTGCTATCATAATAAAAGACATTTTGCTCAAAAAACCTATTAGTGGTTAAACAGTTTTTTGTTAATGTTTTATTTATTTATATCCAAATAACAGCAAATATTGTTTTTACTTCAAATAATAAGTGACTTTTTAGACATTAATAAGTGATTTTTTACCATAACTGTGTGCACTTAGCTAGATTTAATTAGCAACTTTGTGTTTTAACTTTCCCTTCACATATAAAAAAATGCAAGTAAAAAAAACAAGATACGTAATTGAACAGCCTCATCATCAGTCGCTGATACATTATTTGTATGAAAGACGGGCAAAGCATCCTTCCTATTGTAATGTTAGACACAAAATGGTTATGTAGCTTGCGCGCCGCCTGCCAACTATCATTACTACGCGCTAAAAAATGCTGCTGCCACTACTAGCTACTTCCATCCTTATAGTTATAACTAAGTTATAGTTAGCCGTTAACAGGTAGGTCTCAGCTAAAGTTCCTTCCTAGCGATATTGTAACACTAATAAGAAAAATCAATTATTATTAGAGCTGTCACAATCGGTCCGCTAGCCATTGGTGCCGTCAGTCAGCCACGACGGCACCAATGTCTGGTGGTTTAGTAGCAGATTTCCTTGTAATCGAACGATTTCTTATACGGTTTTAGTTGTCTTTTGATGCATAATTGTGTGTAATTATGTCGAGCGTAGTTAATGCTAAAAAACAGCAAACAATTCATAGATACTATACTGATGAAAAAAACAAATTTACCGTTAAGTAGCTATAAAATTATTAACGTATGAAAACTGTGCAGGTGGAAAACCATACAGATATATTTTTTGGAATAGAAAAGAATTTTATGAAGGTAAAGAAAATAATGAGTTCTGAAAATACCTATTTATGCTGATCCCTTTGTTTAAATGTTTGATTTTTTATTTTTTTTTATATAAAATTAATAAAAAAAAGAAAGGAGTAATAAATTATGTACTCAGGTCAGCATCACAGCTTTATCAGTAGTAAATTTGTTCAACAAAGCGTCACTCAGCAAATGTTATTTCAAGTCATGTGGTCATAGGGAAAGTTAATTAACGAACAATACTTTCTGTTACTAAAAAAATATGAACAATAATGTAATTTAGTACATACATACTTATATATCTATAAAAACGTTTAAAATAAATATTAATAAACATAAAGTTAAATTAAATAGTGCACAACACACGTATAAAAGAACTGGCAAAAACCAGAAGATTTATGTTTGATTTAATCTTCATACTGTTTGCATGTAACCATTTGATATAGTAAATAATGAAACATTTCATTCCTACTGGAATAAATACAACCCCGAATGGAAATTACCAAGTCGGATCCGCTTGGAAGTAGATTATTAATTATGCAAATATTACATCAGTAGATGTCGACGGTCGTTCTCTTCAGATTAATATATTTTATCACCGCCGCGAATAAGTTTCGCTGAAACAAGGGTAGAAATAACATATCTGATGATGCGATCTATAACGAATCCCATCCAGATTGTGGAACCGATGGCAACGATGCGTAAAACAATTTACTTGTTTCACAATGATACAATGACATAAATCTTATAATCATTGTTCATTTTATGTCATGTTGATGATCGCACGCCTTTGGTGCGCGGCCAATTATGACAGCTCTAATTATTATAATTCAACTGGTTGATCTACCTCAATGCTATACTTAATATATGTATTAAATAATTAATACTAAGAAATAATTCATTCAATATTTCTGCATACATTATATGACTAATAATAATAATAATACCTATAATTCAGAAAAGATATACTACTAGATATATTACTTGAATTTTATTACTTATGTAATGCTTTTCAAACAAATAAAGGTTCTACGAAATATATGATAACATAAGTTACTGCTCATTAATTCTAGGGATAAGTTCATATTATTAAATAGGTGCGTTACTTTAGATACCTCGATTTAAGTTTGATAAGCACGATGGCACCAGAGTGACCTTCGCCAAATTCCAAGCCTATGCGAACGCAGTTCTTTAAATAATTGACCAAAATTAAATGAATCCGATGCTAAAATTCCAAGGTTAAAAACAGAAGGATATATTATACAACATCTCTACTAAAGAATAGGCCAAACTTTACTACCTACTAGACTCTACAACGAAAACGAATGGGGGTAGATCAAATAGAAATTTAATGATATAAAAAAAAAATAAATTGAATTTTAGTCGTATTTCCAGAACCTACATAGCTATTGTTTTCTAATTTTACAAGAATAATATAATAATATCATGGGCCTATATTATCAAGTATAGTTTCAGTTCAATTGTCAAATCTGTAGTAGCATATAGATTTCATTATAAAGAAAAATGTTTAAAGAAATCTCCATATATTTTACAAACAAAACCAAAACAAAACATTAATATAAATAATAATTTTAAAAATTACTGCATTTGGGGCACCACTTTATAAAATTTTGACGAATTTTAGAAAACGATAAGTTTCTATTGGATCCACCCCCACTAATTTTCGTCATAGAATCTAAAAGTAAAGTTTGGCCCATTCTCTAACAGACACCCTGTATAGGTAAGATAATCGGATTATTAACATAATAAACAATCAGCAGTTTATGAAAATAAACAATCGGCAACTCATAAATGATTTGCTCCTCAAACTAAAACAATTGTCTTAAAAAAATTAAAAACAAAACCATCGAATTCATGAAGCAGAATACAAAACTGTTTTGTGTTTTTTTGAAATGAATATTTTAGCGATGACAGAAGCATCTTCGTGATATGAAGTAAATGACCTCTTTGTAGATGCTATTGGTCGAAACAGAATATTTCTTGCCTCGAATTGCATACATAGTAATGGAAAATTTTAGGAGGTGGTAAAGTTAGTGACGTTTTTTTTAACTTTATATTGGAAATAGCTAGTTACGGTGTATTTTCCATTAAAATTTTAATCAAGTTATCTTAATAAATAATAGCGCGTCCATAAAATTATCATTTATTGTTATCATCATTATTTTATTCCATTTTTTGTATAGGAAAATTTCTCCAGTAGGCCTTAAATACACATGAAATATTTGTCGTTGTATGGTTTTAAGTACAAAAGAAGCCCATTTCATAAATTATTATTTAAAATGTTGAAATATTATTGACTTATACCAATTTCTAGGAAAATTATATAAATAGAGACTTGTTATTTTTAAGAAATACATATTTTATTTTAATTACACAGCGAATTTTATCTACGCCAATAAAGTCAAGGTTATATTTATATCTTTAATTTAAAATAGACATTAACCTTAAAAACTACGTTCTTCAGCTGCCCTAAAAACAGTCATAGAACAATACATTTGAAGAGTTTCATATAAACAAATATACGGAAACCCTTAATAAAAAAGATACAAGGCGGGAAAGTTATAACGAAAAACAGAGTTTTTATTTTTTTATTTATGAGTTTTCATAGGTAGTGAGAGCCACGAATTATATTAAGTTTCTAACTTTACCAGTGGTGGAGTTATGGGTAACCAGTGACATTAATTCAGCAAAAAAAGTGGTTATCTACATTTTCCAAAACTGCAACAAGGAGAGTAACATGCAACTTAATGTGCATTACAAGGGTGTAAATGTAATAATTATTAATTAACATAAAAATAAAAGTAACTGACTTTGTTAAAGGAACATATTTTGTTAAAGTAAGTGACACTTACTTTAATCAAATTCAAATTCGTGGCCGTTTCGTTCAGTGTGTAAATGGCTTCTACGAATAATAGAATAGGCTTCACATTGACAAGTTGGTCTGGAGTTATTGTTTTGTAAATCTTTCCAATCAATTCTTCGCGAATGTCTACTGGCGTAGCATAAACTTCATTTTTGATATAGCCCCAAAGTTGAGGATGTGAAATCTGGACAACGCGGTGGCCACGCTCGACCAATCTCGTCCTACCCAGATATTCTAGCAATTTGTATTAAGCCAATCATTCACATCTCTAAAATAATCTGTAGTGCAACCAACTGATTGACTGAAACTGAACTGAACTGATTGAAAATACGTTTGTCTCTCTTAAATGCAAAGAAAAAGATGTTCAATAATTCTATCTGGCAGGAAAAATGACTTAAATATCTTTAAAAACTTGGAAATAAACAGTTAAACACTTGCACAAGAGTCTCCGAAAATTTGTTTAAATTAAACATTTTATTCAAAATTAATGTTTCTATTGCCTGTTTTACTTAAGGGGGCACGCTGTATAACAAATTTCAATGCATTGCATTGTTTTATAAAAAGAAAATAAAATTTTTAACATAGTGACAATTTTAGCGCCCTATATCTCAACAATAAAAGACAATAGCCTCATGATCATGGTCTATATAAGAAATTATATATGTAGATGTTTTAGCCTTTGAATTTATAGTAACTTTTTCCAAAACACCCTGTGTACACAAGTAAAATACGTTAAAATACTACCAACAATGTATTTGTTCCCAAGAATCTACTTAAACAAAAATATGTAATAACATGTATGCCTTATGTCACGAAAGGAATTAAATAATTAAAGTTTATCGAGGATTTTGGTTACTTTTATGACTGCCCTATGTACTTACATGTAGGTAACTACTATTTTTGAAAAAAAAACATAACAGTACTTTACTAACATTCAATTTTATGCGGTCATTATTACTTTTTGTGTACATACCCTCTGACCTTACATCTACATCATTGTTAGAATATTCCTAACTAGAAAAATATGAATTCAATTCACGAAAAATATTTATAAAAAAATGTAGTTGCTGCTCCCTAGGTAATAAAATCGGATAGGATTCTTTCTCAATTTTAAATGCTTTGTGGTGTAGATGACTAATCTGATATGACGATACCTATCATACGATTTTCACCAACCTTTCTCCCGACGATGACACCTGAAAATATAATAGAGAGCGAGAGAGAGAAGTACATGCAATAGATAAAAATTTTCCATTTGTGAAATACAAGTCTGTCTATATTTTTAGATTGTACAATGGACGTCAGTAAAAGCTTTGACTATATACATATATATACATGTATACATGTATATACATGTATATAGTCAAGGGTAAAAGATACGTAAGTTCCAAACATGCCAATACATCCAGATACAAGTAGTAAAGTATCTGCCACAGGACATACCTACGTAGGTTAGGTGCCTACCTGCTTATTCATTTCAAATTAACAAAATAACCTGTTATACAGGGTGTTCCTAAATAAGTGTCGCAACGGAAAAATGTAAATTCCTTTTGAAAAAAGAAACATTCTTTTCCTCTTCCATTTTTCTCTCCGGGTTTTAGTTTTCGAGATGCACGGTGTCAAAATTTTCATTTTTTTTTAATTTTTTGCCAATATCTTGGGAACCGTTTGAACTACAGGACTGAGTTTTTGTACATGCATTGCCACTATTAATAGCTACTTTTTCGCACTTTTCTCGAATTCATTGAAGGAGATTTTAAGGTATCGTCAGGGTTCCCCCCCCCCCTAACTTTTACGCCACTGGACAAATTGACATGTGACAGCAAATTCTGAAGCGCCAATGAATTTTGCACAAAAAGAGTTCTCTTGGTTCATTGCTCTAAAGTCAACGGTTTTCAAGAAAAATGACTTCTAATGAAGAAAAACAAACATTTTGCTAACGTTTCGAAAAAATCTTTTGTGATTGGTAGTAATAATTAACAACTTTTGCTACAAGTAGCTATTAATAGTGGTAATGTATGTACTGTAATATTCGTGTTGCCAGTTATTTCATTTAAGTTATGTTTTTGAATGAATGTGGAGAAAATTGATAAGACAACCTTCTTGGACTGTAGTAAGTATCTTTTATTCTCCTTTTTACCTATCACGGTTGAACCGTGTCCTACATTAAAATATTGTCAATTCAGCAATTGACAGTTTAAGTTTAAAACTCTAAAGCTACTCTTACACTACACCTTCCCCGAAAAGTTTTGTTTTGGTAATTATGACTTTGTAGAAAGTTAATTATCCAAATCAAACATTTTCCTTAACTTAACACAATAAAAAAAATACAATTTTTACAATAAAATTGAAATAATAAAAAAATTAGTACACTATGTCTGTACTCTGAACGTTCAGGTATAGCATTAATATTACTTATAATATGGTTTAGTTCTATTCTTATGAATTACCACTTCCTTAGAGTTTTTTATTATTTTTACATTTGGAGATAGTTCTTCTACTACCACGTAAGGACCATCAAATAAAGGGGTTAGTTTATTACCCGTTTCACTTTTCACTAGCACTAAATCACCCTTCTTATATTTAATAGAGTTTGTGAACTTATCATAATTACATTTTCTTTTTCCTTTACTTAATAATAAATTATTTCTAGCGTCATATGAGCTATTTGTAATCTATGCTTTAATTCTAATGGATAGTATACTTTGTTTCCGTGTGAACAGTTGTATTATATGCAAAACACCAGTAACCAAGTACTCCAAGAAGCGGTGTGCTTCTGTGTTTGCATCCGTAAATAAGCTCCTAGGACTTTATGAGAATTTTCTAATGCTCCTATGCTTTCATGATGGTAAGATGCTAAATTAATTTTGTTAATATTTAATAATCGACAGATTTCAATCATTGTTTCTGACATAAATTCCGTTCCTTTATCTGTAGCGATTTCTTGCACTATTCCGTAACGCAATATAAAATTATTTACTAAACTGTTAGCTATTGTTACAGAATCTTTAGATTTTAAAGGATAAGCTTCTACAAATTTTGTTAATTCGCATTGAAGTGTTAGTATATAAAAATTGTTATTAACATCTTTATCTAAGGGACCGACAACGTCAAGAAAAATTTTTTGAAACGACGATGTTGCAGTAGATGTGATTACCATTGGTTCTTTTATACTCTTGCAATATTTGTATCTCTGGCAGTCGTCACATTTTTTCACAAAGTTATTTACATCTTTTTGCATGCCTGACCAAAAGTAATATTTTTTAATATTGTTTATCATGCGATTAACGCCTGCATGACCACTTGTGGGGAGTAAATGAAAACCATTTAGTATTAGCTTTTTTGTTTCTGCGTCTGTTACTCTCTTAACACCTTTCACAACATATATTTTTGGGTACTTATTACCTTTCAATTTGCCTGTTTTATTTATTAATTAATTTCATATTATTCTCTTCTTTAATAACAATTAATTCACGAATATTCACTTTTTCACATATTAAAGCCAAATCTCTCAACAATGCGTCTTGCGTTAATGCCGATCGAGTATTTGGATTCAAATATAATAATGCAAGTGAAGGGATGAAACAGAAACTGCCGAATCTTGTTGACATATTTTCGAAATTTTTAATTTGACTGATTTCATGTTCGGATATTATTTTTAATTCGATACAGTCTTTTGGGCTTTTGAGAATTTCGACAATATTCGGTTGATCAGGCCGAACACTATCGACTTCCTCCTTCTTTTCTGTATCTACAAGCACATTTTGTTTGTTGGCTTGCGCCCTAGTCATAACTGTCATTAAACATTCGTTTGTACGTTTTAGTTCATCGGATGATATTACAATTCTAGATAAGGCATCCGCTGTGACAATTTCAGTACCTTTTATCACCTTTTATATATTCGATATAGAAATCATATTCTTCTAAACATAATCGAAATTTAGTTAATCGACTCTATGGATCGGTCATGTTGAACAAATATACCAAAGGTCTATGATCCGTCTTTATTTTGAAACGTTTAATACGATATAGATAAGGCCTAAAATGCTTAACAGCCCATACTAATGCAGCCATTTCCTTTTGTATGGTGGGGTAGTTTACTTCAGCTTTGCTTAAACTTCGACTAGCGTAAGCTACCGGTTTATTATTTTTATTTGAAAGTACTGCTCCGAAAGCTACGTTAGATGCATCTGTTTGAACTATGAATTCGTTGTTATCAGAGAAATCCGGATAATCCAACATAGGAGGTTGAATTAAAGCTTTTTGAAGTGACAAAAATGCGTTTTGACAATCTTTACTCCATTCAAATTTTACATTTTTCCTACATAATCTATTTAAACTGAATACCTTTTCTGCAAAATTTGGAATAAATTTTCTATAATAATTTGCAAATGCAACAAATCTTTTAACTTCTTTAGCATCTTTTGGTGCAGGATACTCTTGTAAACATTTAATTTTTGATGGATCTGGTAGAATACCTTCAGCCGTTATAAGATGTCCAAGATATATAATTTCTTTCTTTAAAAATTCGCATTTCACTGGATTAAGTTTTAAGTTGGTTTTTCTAAGCCGTTTGAATACACTAAGAAGATTTTTATTATGGTCATTTAAATTTCTACCAAAAACAATAACGTCATCTAAATAAACAAAGCATTTTTCATAATTTAATAACCTATAATCAACCACTAATCTCCATTTATTTTCCGTGCTAGTGTGTGTCTTTTTTGGTACAAGTAGAATTGGTGAGGACCACTCGCTTCGTGATTCCTCAATTATTCCATTTTTATACATATCCTGAATTTGTTTATTAATCTCGGCTTTTTGTAAATACGGAAGTCTGTAAGGTTTAACATAAACAGGACTAACGTTTTCTTTTAGAGAAATAGACTGTTTATATAAATTTGTTTTTGTTCCTGGCAGGATCGCCATGTAATATTCGTGTTGCCAGTTATTTCATTTAAGTTATGTTTTTGAATAAATGTGGAGAAAATTGATAAGACAACCTTCTTGGACCGTAGTATCTTTTATACTCCTTTTTTACCTATATATCACGGTTGAATCGTGTCCTACATTAAAATATTGTCAATTCAGCAATTGACAGTTTAAGTTTAAAACACTAAAGCTACTTTTACACTNTTCATTGAACGAGCCAGTGGTGGAGATTTTAAGGTATCGTCAGGGTTCCCCCTCCCCCAACTTTTACGCCACTGGACAAATTGACATGTGACAGCAAATTCTGAAGCGTCAATGAATTTTGCACAAAAAGAGTTCTCTTAGTTCATTGCTCTAAAGTCAACCGTTTTCAAGAAAAATGACTTTTAATGAAGAAAAACAAACATTTTGCTAACGTTTCGAAAATCTTTTGTGATTCAAAAGATAGGTAGTAATAATTAACAATTTTAACGAAAATTAACAACATTTGCTACAAGTAGCTATTAATAGTGGTAATGTATGTACAAAAACTCAGTCCTCTAGTTCACACGGTTTCTAAGATATTGGCAAAAATTTGAAAAAAATTTTGACACCGTGTATCTCGAAAAAGAAAGCTCGGAGAGAAAAATTGAAGAGGAAAAATATGTTTCTCTCTTCAAGAGGAATTTACAGTTTTCCGTTGCGACACTTATTTAGGAACACCCTGTATTTATATTCGCCTAAGTACTTACTTTATTTATTAATAATTTTGTAATACCCATTTAATATCATACCTATATCTCTGTCGAGTTGTTCAAAAAAAGAAAGTAGAATAATTATTACGTTTAAAACAGGTAAAGTGTATGTTAAAAGAAATAATAAATAATTTTATTTTTAATACTGAATTTGACTTCCATTGCTGCCACAATATATATTTTAATATATGCAATATGCAACCATCCCTACTTTTCTAAAGAAATTCTCCGAAAGGAATTAAACCATACTTTTGTAATTACCTACCAATTTCGAAAATTTGATTTGTCATGGTCATGGAACACAGGAGTATAGGGTGTGTCAAGGATATTACCTAACCTTGTAACTAATTATTTTTTAAATTCCTTCTATATATAACTTATCCTATTCATCCTAGAGCAATTACTACGAATTTAGAGGAATTGTCAATTGAATCTTCCCACAATTTGATTGGTAATAGAGAAATTTATCCGTAAAAGAAAAACACTAACAAACAGGGCTCGGTTGGAAGAAGAAGAAGAAGAAAATGTTTACTTCTGTTTTGTGGTTTACTTAATTTTAATACATACTTAATGTTTTTGAAGGTTATGAAACATATTAATGTACTAAAAAGTCAAAAACTATAATACAAAGTTATTTATTAATCATGATAGAAAAAACATGTTATAACGTTGAAAAAAGGCATATATTGCATAGTAGCATTTTTAATCAAACTTTAAGAGACTGGCAAGGACTGCAAAGTGAGCTAACCACAAAGAATTTTATGTACCCAATTTTTTTAGTGTAAGTAATCATAATTATTTTAAGTTGCAAATTATAAAAATATCGTTTGAGATATATATTTACTTTACGTTCACCTTTATGGCTCTAGGGAAGATGAAAATGCTGTGCAACCCATTGATAGTATGCCAGGAATTTCCAGATTTGGAATAAATAAATTGAAAAATCATCTATGGCCATTAGTACAAAAAGGCTTGCAAGCAATTCTTTTATTTGGTGTTATTGACAATCTACCTAAGGTGAATTAAAGTGTGTTCATCCATTATTGAAAATTACATAATATGCAAATTTTAACAGGATGACTATGCGACAAATGCAGACAGTCTGCAGAACCCAGTAATAAAAGCTCTCCCTCAACTAAAAACATGGTTTCCTAATCTGACAATTGCATGTGATGTATGTTTGTGTCCTTACAGCTCCCATGGACATTGTGGTATTTTATTTCCTGATGGAACATTAAATAATGAAGCTAGTTTGGAAAGAATTTCAGATGTAGCTTTATCCTATGCCCAGGCAGGTATCTATTTTAGTTTAAATTTGAAGTACATTATATTAGCAATATTTAAAATAATTTTTAGGAGCTCACATTGTGGCTCCTTCAGATATGATGGATGGAAGAATAGCAGCCATAAAACAAAAACTGATTCACCACAAATTGGCTAATAAAGTAGCGGTTCTATCATATACTGCAAAATTTGCATCAAATTTCTATGGACCATTTAGGTAAAATTTATGAATTAAGTTAAAAAGTAATAAATTTAAGACAGATTATCTTCATATTTTAATTTGCATTTAATAATAATAGTGATTATAAGAGTTATCAATGGTTACCTACTCTTAAAGATAAATTTGACCTCTCGCCTTATGTGAACTATTTTTTAATTTGATATAAATTAAAACTAAATGACCAGTCACTTAAACATTGGAAATTTACCAGAGAACGTGCTTAGTCACTTTTGGTAATTTATCGGTTATCTGTAAATTTAAACTATGTTTCTTTGAATTGGTATTTTGTTATGGTTATTACACAATTCTAAACTCTTTCTGTACTTTATTAGATTATGTACCTACCAGAAATACCAAAATTTGAAAAAAATTATATTGAGCATATTTTTGTCCATTATTTGAAAAACTTTAAGTAAATCCACATGAAATTTTGCTTTCATCATATTAAGAAAGATATTCCTCTTTCTTTGCAACTATAAATACATTAGAACCCCGATTATCTGTGTGCGGATTGTCCGGTGTGCGGATTATCTTTGCTATGTCTAGGAATTTGTGGTGACACGTTATTTAGTGTTTTTGTTCAGTAAAGACTGTATAACATCATGTGTCTTAAGCTGCAGAAGTTGCAAATATTCTATTAGGCTATATTGAGTAAGTCAACATTTTAAACTTACGTAATATACGTTTCAAAATAAAAAAAAAAAACAGAAAAAGTTAAACACGAAAATGAATGACTGTTTAAATACATAAAATAAATGTACCTAAATTGCATTTTCANTCCGAAATGTTATTTTCTGTACGAACTGTAACACATAGCGCATTTTTAATGCAAAATGTTTGACATGAAATCCGCTATGTGTAAGAAGTTGAAGATTGATGCACTTAGCTGTTATCGATGCTCCATTTTTGTTAAGATCACATAGCGGAATATATTAATATTGGGAATTAAGTAAAATTAACAAAAATTTCACCAAATTAGTTATATTGGCAGGTGGAGAGCTCGCTAATCTACCAGGAACAATAAAAAACAAATTTTTGGAAAAAATGCACATAGCGTAATTTGGAGGCGCCACGACGATATGGTATTATAGTCTTTCCGAAGTCAGTTGAACATGTTTAAAAAAGCCGAGCATTAAAATTTAATGAGTTTCATAGGCGTCCCTAAAAAAGTTTTCTGCTAAAGGTAAAAAATTATAATAATTTGTATATAATGTGTAGAAAATTTATATTATATTGATGGTAAATTTCGTTTTATAATACATCTGTTTATTGAAATAGGTTGACCCTAATACACCATTCAATATATTCAGTTTCAAAAGGTCTCCAAAATGCCATGTTGTAATAATATTAGTAAACCAAATATCCCTCTTATTTTTCCCTTTCACAATAATTGTAATATGAATGATTAATAGAAGGTGCCTATAATAAATTAAAATTACTTGAATCACACCAAATTGCTGCACTGCACTGCCAGGCGACTTGTCGACAACTGAAATTTATGATGCAGTCGACCAGAGCAACAATGCGTAACACCGTTTGTCTGCACACCCATTCTTCAACTGGGCATATAGATTTCTACCACCTGCACGTTTAGTTCGACCAGACCTGTATATGGGTATGGCTAAATAAATATGGGAACAAGTTTTTCAAATATTTCAATGCCGAGTTGCTGCGTCAGCGACCTAACCTGGTACATACTGTCATCCACTTGATTCTTCAATTGATATCGGGAAGACTATACCAGGGGTCGGCAAGTAATTTTAGGTGGGGTCCGGATACTTTTGAACATTTTTAACGAGGTCCAGAAAAAAATTCATATTTCTTACTAATTTTTTTATTTTAATTTGCACTCAAATTTAATCTGCTTACTAACCATTAAGAACTCAAATCAGTCACACATTTGTAAAATACTAGAAAAAATGACACACACACACACACACACACACACATAGAAAAAATATTTTTTAAATAATTTATTTGAGTAATTTATACTTCCAAAAAATTTTTGGTGGTCCAGTGTTTTACCTACCGCGGTCCGCCAGTTGCTGACTGTACTATGGAAACTTTGATTTTAATTCTAATAATTACTTAATTTTTTCTATATTATCAATTCCAAATACGAGTACATATTATACTATACATAATTAGTAATATTAAAAAAAAAAAAAACAAATTACATAACTAATACTTTACACATCATTCTGCCAAAAATCACAAGCAAATGTATTCAAATATTAACTTAGAAATTGATCAAACAACCAATATCAGACAACTAGGATTACCATGAGTTTAATGTGCTTGTCTTGGTTTAAAAGTTCACAGATAAATCTGAAATCAGTACGATCATCAGGAAACGGTTTCATGACAGTTCGAAAATGCTGCACGAACACCAAACTTCTAAACAGAGTTTAAAAGGACCCCGCACAAACCTTATGGGAAATTCCGTTCGGTCAATTTTATTGAAATTTTGGGAATAGGTTGTTTTTGTTATGAGGAACAAAAGTCTTCATGGGTCCAAAGTTCGCTAATGGACAGTTTCCGAGATATTCGATGTTAAAAGTTGATATTAGTTGAGTAAAAGCTCCATGATGCTTAAAAACTGTATAATACGTATATGTTCGTCTAGATAGTGCGTATCCATTCGTTTGTGTGTGTGCGTGTGCGTGCGCGTACGTGTGGGTGCGCGTGTGTGTTAACTTAACCATTCTTCTCGATCAATTATATATTTTATTTCAGTTATTAGCGTATGATTGAAAACAATGTAATGATTGTATCCAAAGTAACACCCAAGATAGAGTAGTCGAAACAACTTTAGGATACAGTTTCTCGCTTGTTTTTAAATCAGTATTTCAAAATATATATCGAAAAATAGGGTGTTTTTAAATATACTTATTTTATTAGAAAAAAATATTCTTTATTTAACATCGTAGTTTAGATATCCAACTGTGAGTAATCTATCGATATCGATAGCAGAGAATATTTTATGTGAAGATATTAGAAATATTATACTATTATTTATGAGTACGTCAAATATTTAGAATGTTGAAAAATATCAGTTTCGTTGGACTTATTGTCAAATAGTTCTTAATCGATATTACTGTTCAATTACCATTCACTTGCAGTTTTTGCTGTGTTATACACCCGATATTGCTTTGGTCATTTTTTCATAGGTGTGTTCATTTTGTAATTAGCAGTTCAGCTTGTTGCAATATAAATGGCTTTCAGATTACAAATTCAACGTTATAGTTGCGATCGGGATATGGTACATTTAAATAGAGTGGTAAATGTAGATGTTTTTGGAGATATTGCTATAATTCGACGAAATGACGCAAGTCTCCCTCCAGCAATTGTTACACCTGAGACTCGAATATGTAATAATTGCTCTATCTATTATTTCAATTTCACGACGAATAGTTTGGAAGCAATTATTACATATTCGAGTCTCGGGTGTAACAATTGCTGGAGGCAGACTTGCGTCATTTCGTCGATTTATAGCAATATCTCCAAAACGTCTACATTTACCATTACCACTCTATTTAAACGTGCCATATTTCACGGGGCGAAAGCCAGATCGCAACTATAACATTGCATTTGTAGCCTGAAAGCCATTTATATTGCAACAAGCTCAACTGCTAATTACAAAATGAACACACCTGTGAAAAAATAACCAAAGCAATATCGGGAGTATAACACAGCAAAAACTGCAAGTGAATGGTAATTGAACAGTAATATCGATTAAGAACTATTTGACAATAAGTCCAACGAAACGAGGTATATTTATAAACACGTTATTTTTCGATATATATTTTGAAATACTGATTTAAAAACACGCGAAGAACTGTATCCTAAAGTTGTTTCGACTACTCCATCTCTGGGTGGTACTCTAGAGTTACTTTGGATACAATTATACGCTAATAACTCAAATAAAATATATAATTGATCGAGAAGAATCAATCTTATTCACGTGGAATAAGATTCCACGTGAATATAGAAGTATTACTATAGCATTACTCCTAACCTCTTCGTTTATTTATGAAAAGTATACACACACTCACACAAACGAATAGATACGCACTATATAGACGATTATATACGTATTATACAGTTTTTAAGCTTCATGGAGCTTTTACGCGACTAATAAGCATTTAAACACGTGCTTGACACACATTCGCATTATCAACTTTTAACATCGAATATCTCGGAAACTGTCCATTAGTGAACTTTGGGCCCATGAAGACTTTTGTTCCTCATAACAAAAACAACCTATTCACAAAATTTTATTAAAATTGACCGAACGGAGTTTCCCATAAGGTTTGTGCGGGGTCCTTTGTTCCTCGGAAACAGTAATTTTATAATGCGCATGATCTAGACAATTGGAAACCGCTGGATTACTACAGAAACATACCTAATGATTTTGATGTAATTATTGAAATAAATGTAGGGAGAAATTTATCATTTTCAAATTTTGATGGTCACTGACTGGTCATTTTGGTCATTTTTGTTAAATGACTGTCATCACTGATTTGAAATGAAAAAACAGTTCAATGATAACAAAATATATCAAACAAATTCTGTTAAATCTTAAATGGTTATTGCTACTGCATGCCTAGGCCTGGCAGAGAACAATCTGTTAATCTGCATTGTTAACTGTATGTACTGTAAGAGCAAGACCAACATCACCCTAGGCGAAAGAAAGTTTTAGCAAATTTGATATTGTGTGAAACAATTACTCTATGGACTAATGCCTTGACAAGATTAAATTACCTCTACAGTAAACATTTTATTATTTGTCAGTAAAACCACAAGACATATACCCGTTTTCACATTAGTCTTGCTCTCAATGTACCTATACATTTACATTTAAGATCTCATCCATTTATTCGGCACGGTAGCGTAGTCTGTCGAATGTGTGGTGGCAAGCATTTTTTAACCAGACCTCCTATTCTGGTCCAGGTTCGATCCCTGTCGTCAACTCTGGCAATATCGATAGATAATGGGTGTTTATCCGTGTTATTTCAAGTGTAGCCCCCTTTCGCACGGCCTTTGACTTTGAATATGAGGATATTCACACCTTGTTTGTAGACAGACATCAAAATAACTAGAACATTTGTTAGTTGTCTCACATATACTGATGGGAACTATTAAGATCAGAACCAGTATATGCTTGGAATGATCTGTTTATCTAGATATTGTGGATGTAATTATCCATGGCCTGTTGCAACTTTTTTATAAGCAACCTTTGGGAAAACCACTTTAAGGATATTTTTTTAATTAAAAACAATCTGAACCCTGCCACAATTTGCAGCACAACCTATTGAGTATTGCTCAAACTACTTTCTAAACCGTCCCAGTAATGTGTCGAATGTAACCCATAAATTTAAGCTCAATCGATCGAGTGGTATTCAAGTCTACAAATAACACATAGACTAAAGTTGATTTTTATATGTGTACATGCATATGACTACGTCCTCAATCAGTAGATTTTTAAACTGAAACCAAAACTTAATAATTTAAAATTTTAAGTAGGTATAAAAATATATTTCCACATTGCAAATTAATGAAATTTGAGATGAGTTTTAAGTGCGCTGACTTTTTTCTAAAAAGTGTCTGGAGCAATTTTCTCAAAAATAATTACAAAGAAAAAGTTATGGCAGCCGTGGGTTGCTAACTGAATCATTATCAATTGGTTTAGCAAGTACAAGGCATTGTATATGACAAAAAATTCATTTAAATTGTGTGGCCCAGGAAAATTTTAGAAGGGTGCCCTAGGGCCAGATTCTGATTACTCGATTTGTCTCGAGTCAAATGTTTTTGACAGTCTATTGGTTCTTATTTACATTTACATATAAAATAAGATTCATAGAGTTATGTCATTCAGTACAATATGTATCAAATCGAGTAATCAAAACCTGGGACAATTATACAAGGACACACTGTATATGCAAATAATTTGTGATTGAATATTTGAACATTTTGATGTTGAAAACAAATTTTTGTTAAAACAAAATGTGTACGCAGTATTTTTATTTAACAAATAAAGCAAAAATACAAAAATACAATTTTAAATATTGCCATTTTCTATTTGGTAGTCCATCAATTAGCACTAAAATAATCAATTTGTGGTTGATTTTTATGAAATCATTATTAACTAAAATTTTGAAAATCAATTTAGAAATCAATTAGAAAATATTACAAAAAAGTTTTTTAATTTTTATTTTACAAATAATTTAGAGATGCGGCAAAATCAAAACCAGCATTTGGAGATAGAAGATGTTATCAGTTGCCACCCACTAGTGCCAACCTTGCCATTAGGGCTGCAGAGAGAGATGTATCAGAAGGAGCCGATTTACTCATGGTAAAGCCAGTTATGGCATACATGGATATTTTGAAAACGATCAAAGATAAGTTTCCTCACTATCCTATGTTCGTTTACCAAGTGTCTGGGGAATATGCAATGATTTACAAAGCCTCACAAGCAGGGACATTTGATTTAGAAGCTGGTCTGATGGAGATTTTACGGTCGTTAAGGCGTGCAGGTAAGATTTTAATTTATTTTTAATTGCCCACTTTTTTATAATGATTTTATAAGAGGATGATGGTCTATGTAAAAGCTCTGATCGAGGATTTTTTTTAATGTATACTGGTCGGTTTTTTATTGTTTTCAAAAGCTCTTTTAAAATACTTTGCGATGAAAATTAGACCCATTCCTTCAAAACTTTTTTAACTGTTTTTATTTAAAGACCGATTCATATCCGTTACTTAGAAAACATACCTGTATATTTATCAATAATTGTTCTAATGTATTAAATATGAGAGTAGCACGTTCAGCCATTCTGGATTTCTCAATAGACAACAAAAAATATCAGTATTACATTCTTTCTCATATAATAAAATCGTTATAAAAAAACAGCAGTAAAAATAAAAATCTATGTGTCTGAAACCAATTACTCGATATTACCACCGACAAAATAGCTATCGCCACAGACCGCTCCTGGAATAGGCCAGCAGTTTTAAATTTCCGAATTGCCGGTAGAGTACACCACCAGCAGAATTTTAGGAAGAATCAAATACAGCGGCCCGCATACCTAAGCGTATCCTAGCAACATATAAACAAGACTTTGGTAATGTTGCCAGGCGTACCTACGGATTTCTTTTGTACACATTTTTAATATCAATATCTGTTTTTTGCGTTACTGTATTTACTTCAATGTATGATGTAGGTATTGATAAAAATGTTTTTAAAGAATCAACGTATATCTATCTATGTATCATATGATATTCTGCAGTGGTGTTACAATTAAGTTATTTAATCATAATTTCGTTAATTAGCTACCTACTATTTTCATTTTTTGGTATTGAAATACTGCAGAAAATATATTTCCAAATAAACAAAATTCGTAATAATATTTTAAACAGCTTGTAATATAATTTTTTTAATAATTGAGGACGATAAATTTATTAAATATACAAGGTGGGTTATTAGTACGTCGCGGAATGTAGGTACAGTTTTTTTTTTGTATTTTGACATCCACTTATAGGTTTAATAATTAAAGATAGAAAGAAACTTTAAATACAAATGTACGACTTTTCCTTTATTTCATTTGACATCAAAATTTACTGGCATATATGTTTAAAATAAAAAAAATCTTTAAAAAAAAATTAAAATTCATCCTTATGAAAATAACAAACAACAACGCTTTTTATAACTAACCTTTACAACAACATAAGGAGAATAACTAAAAACGAAATAACATTAATATACCTACAATTTTTACAAATCAACATGCAAGTGATTGTGATGATACAGTTGAAAATATGTTTCAATTTACTATTAATTGCTTCAAAAACAAATTCAAAATTATCAAGCATTTCGTCCTGTATTTTTTTTTTTCAATACTTGCAAGTTTTCAGGTAAAAAAAATATGTCTAAAGGCATGACAATGAGATCGGGGCTGTTTACTGGCTACCTAAGGTTTCTAATAATATTTTTTAGTGTTCGTTGATGGGATTCTTCCTCCAAAATAAATTTGCCAATATTCCTGAAGAACTTTTGCACATTATTGTTATTTGAATAATACAGTTAATTATTTTTTATTTTTCGTCATCAGAATAACCCATTGTAATTTTTTAAATTTTTTAAATTAAAATGGGTTATTCTAATAATGATAAATCCCATGTATTTTTAAAAGAAGGTTTGTTTCTGTCGTTTTTGTCTGATTGTGTGCGAGAGAGATAGAGTTATAGTGTGCGATAGAGATAGACTGACTCTGTCCTCATAGAGAGCTTAGCTCTCTCTCTCTCTCTCTTCCTCCCTCCCTCCCCCTCCCCCTCTCTCTCTCTCTCTCTCTCTCTGCTGTCTTCAGGAGTCTCCCCAGCCATCTCAGGACACCTAGGGAGGGAACGTGGGGTAGAGCGCGTGGCCTTGTTAAACCTTCGTTATCGATCTATGATGTCACACAGTATAAGAAAAAAAATGGTTTTTGCTTGTAACTCGGAAATGGCTGGAAATATAAACAAATTTCCCCTTGGTTCTGAGTAGAGCACTCGGTGGGTTACGTAGAGCGGGGTGTCACAATATATGAAAGAAAAAAAAACAGTATATGCTTAGACTCTCAAGTATCAAAAAATCTCTCATGGTGAACAAATAAATCTCCCATGGTGAACGAGTGAAAAACGTCAAAACCCGCATGTCAAAAAAAAAAAAATCGGCACCAACGGTGTGTGACGTCATAGGATATAAAAGTGTTTATAACTCGGAAGCGGTACGTTGAATCAGAAAAATAATTGAAAAATGTCAACCCCTACCTCCCGGGTTCTGTATGTTCCTTCTGTGTTGAATGCAAAAGGTCCGAAGTCCGTATGTGGAAAATAAATTTCGGAAAGAAGAGGTGTGTAAGGTTATATAGTAAAAAAGGTCTTATAATTCGGAAACGGAAACGCACAAATCTAAAAACATTACTTTCGAGTTTTTAAATTTTCCCATTCCAAGGTGATATAAAATAAATAATTAATTAGGTAAATTCATAGTTTTAATTCTAACTTGATTTATTTTATTTAACATTTAAGGCAAATGTGATTTCCAAACACAAGATAAGTTCCTTATCTCTTTAATTACATAATTGAAAGAATTAAATTTATTTAGCAGTTATTATTTGGCAACAAAGCCACCGCTGGAACTGCCGCATATTACCAAGTAGAAGAGTTACCACACTAAATTTTATAGCTGGAAGCCGGCTAAGGAGACCCTGCTTCCATTTCGGGTTGCCAATTTCCAGCATTTAAGTAGCAGTCTGTAGCGATACGCTATATTGTCTGTGATATTACACTGAATTTATGTCTTTACAGAGGCACTATAAATAATAATTGAAAAATATTTTTTAGGTGCAGATGTAATAATAACTTATTTCACACCACTTATTTTGGATTTATTACAACCTAAACACAAATTATGAACTGGGAACAATTTTATATCATTTAGAAAATGTTTTATATTAGAAGTTTACTTTTCTAGTTATTTTGGGCAATGTTTTCGTTAATAAATAATGATAGTAAATGTAGCAATTTTATATTTAACATCGCCACCATACTATTACTATACTAAAGTATACTAATGACAATGAAAGGAATATATAAAATCAAGGGGAACTTTTTTTCAGGGAATCAAGGGGAAAAATGGTATTTTAATGCCATCTTGTAGCTGATAATCAAACCCGTGTCATAGAAAAGCATGTAACTCGACAAACTAATTTACGCGCGTAAAACTTCAACAAGTGCAAATTGCGTATAAGTATATTCCCGCCTAGAAGAATAGAAAACCGTGTAACTCCCAGTGTTTATATGTTATCCAGAGGTGTGTGTTGTGATTGATAAGACTATTTCTATTATATAGGTAAGTAGATACTTATATTTGCTTGAAATGTTTGTGTTAACATTTAAATCTGTTTTCGTAAGTTTAGTATGTGCAAATTATGGGTTTAGCATTTATTTAAATAGTAAATTCATAACAATTTGGATATAAGCGTTTTTCATACTTAGATTTTTGGTTATATTATGAGATACGATGCCAATTTCTACTAATAATTTGCCGGTTTTTCTAAAAGTTATAAGTTTTTTAGTAATTATTTGTGCTTAATGAATAATGGGAACAATGCGCGACATTCACAATTATCCATACAAAAATTTAATAAAAATTATTTTTATACCACACCAATTAATTCTCAATTCAATTCCAATTAAGTCCCAAATATATGAAAAAATATATTTAAAATTTAAAATTATATTCATGGCATTATATTTGAATATAATAATCTTGCTGAACAATTTAAATATGTATAATATTGTAATTATAAACATTTTACTCTTTCTTGTAAAATTTAGATCAATGGAATTATGCGCTTTTGTTACTAAGGCGACGATGACGATATATGTATTTTCAAAAAAAAAAAAAAATGTAATACATTGAAACTTAATATGGGTAAGTTTTTGAGGATGCAAAATATGTCAATACTGTTAGTTTTTTACCTTTATAAATGACATTTTATGACTTAACTTTTTCAAGATTATTTTTTTTTTAATGTATTTCATATACATATATAAATTTTTTTTACTGTTTTTGAAACGCACTATTGGAGGTCTTAATGTCAACCAACTCATATAAAGGGTATCTGGAAATGAATTGGCCACTCTTCAAATATATCTTCCTAGAATGAAATGAAAAACAATTTAGATTAATAAAATTTTGCTCTTAAAAAATTATCGCTTTAAATTTTTTTATTCTATTTTAAGTAACTAATACTTACTAACATAGGAAGGTAACTTGGTAAAAAATGGTTTATAATTTATATTCATTTAAAGGGAGCTACCCTCGAAATATTGCCCATTAATTTCTAGACACTCTGTACATTAAGGAGAAGTTCATTCACATTGAGAGAGGCAATTGCAAAACAATGCATGTTCAAGATTGCAGCAAGATTACCATTTTGGTGTATAATTATGTTGTACATATAATATATTGTCATAGTACGTAGGGCCACTGAACTTGAAATTTTGCCCATGTTTCAAATACCCGCAACAATCTTTCAAACTTCTTGAAGGATTGTTGCCTCCATGGCACATGGCACAGTTCTCGCCAGAATAATAAGAATCCAAACCCACAAGGTGCAGTTCCCGCCACAAAATAGGAATCCATATTGCATTGACAGTTCTCACTGAAACAATAGGGTTTCACAAGCAAACTTAATTTTTAACCGATGTTTCCAAAATATCCTATTCATACTCCGAGAATGCATCACGCATGATGCAGTTGCCGCCAAGTATCATCTAACCATAAATAAAATACATAGACGCTGCTCCAAAGAGGCAAAGCGGGGAATCACGTCACTGATGTTTTCTTGCCGAGGCAACGGTGAATTTTACCCATCTTTTGAAAATTTTGCCGCCACGAAGACGCCTAGATGCCCTAGACCAGAGGTCCCCAACCATACTCCCTGCAGATGCCCACCGCTGTGCGATCCCTTTAAAAAAATATTTAAGTTTTCAATAAACCACCGCCAGCAAAAAATATGACAATTATTATTGGTGATCGTTAATTTTGGCTGCCTATTGCAATATTTGTGAACTGAAATAGTTACCGAATGAGTTTCACTTCTATTTCTTTGTTACCATGTGCTTTTTGACATTTGTGTTTGGTTTATTTTTTGTTTTTGATATATTTTTACAGTTTATCTTTCGATATACTATGTTTTTGGGAATTTTTTTTTTGTGTGGAAAAGCCCATTCTGATTTTTGGTCAAATGCTTATTTTGACAGAAAAGGTTCCCATAGCATTGTATAAACATTTGTAAGCTATTTATGATCGCTATGCTGCCAACGTTAATAAACATTGCCAATTTATTTTACACAAAAATATATGTAAATCATAATTTTTACATGTTGAAATTATATTTTTGAAATTAAATATTTTTTGTACATTACGTATATTATTAAAAATGTGCAACTAAAAATTTATCTTGAAAAAATAATAGGTGCCCGCTGCCAGACCGTCATTCTAGAATGTGTCTGTTTTTGCGCCTAAGAAGGCACAAAAAGATTGAGAACCCCTGTCCTAGACGATACAAACACACATGCGACACAGCGCTGTAGTACCCCTCCGATTGCACGGGTAGAAAACAATTTCATGCACCTTTCCAAAATTTACCTGCCGAGCCACCCAGATAAGACGTTTGCCGCCAAAAATCCCCTGTTCCCTCAGACGAGGATGAAACGCATGCACCATTTCTCCCCGAGGCCGCCAACAAGTACAAGGAGTGTCAAAATTTTCGTTGACCTTTCCAAAAAATGGCGAAAATAAAAACAACCCAGCCATTAGACTCGCATTCCTAATTTTCATTAGGGTATGTGTTAACCAAAATAATTTTAAGCCTTTGGACCCTTAAGTGACTCATAATCATGGAAGATATTTCATATATATACTTCAGTAATTTTTTTTATATACAGTGAAAATCGGTTATAACGACCTTCAAGGGACCGTTTGGTTACGGTTGTTATAACCGATAGACGTAATAAGCAATTACCTAGATATATTTTATTTAAAATTTTTATAGAAAAAATGAGAAACTTACAATACGAGTCTTCAAGTACATGCTTAATTTTCAATGAATTGTTTACTTTATTTGTATCCTTCCAAATTGTTGAAATCGTAGTGTGACACGCCACATTCTTTTGCTTGCTTGCATTAGTTTCTCCATTTTTTAATCTCTATGGTAACAGGGTGTTTCTAAATAAATGCGAAATATTTTAGGAGCCGAAGTTATTTTATGAAAAAAAGTTCAGTTCAAGTAGGTTTGTTTCCGAGATACAGAGGGTATACATTTTAATTTTTTATTTACTTTTATTAGTTATTTCAAAGATATTGGTTCGAAATTTGAAAAATGCTTTGGAGAAATAAATGTACCTTTTTTGGGATTATTCGAATATTTCTACTTGCACCTTTAAGGAGGTTTATTGGGTACGAAGGTACGTCTAAAGTCTCACGAAAGTTTCTGTAGATTCGCTAGTGACTAAAGTGGCCTTTATATTTGGCAACGTTGCACTTGGCTGGCATGCTCGGCATAGCGTTCGCTCGCTCCCGTTCGATCATTCTGTTTGTTTGGACACCTGTGAATTTCAAATAATATGCTACGTCGAGACCGCGATCGCGCATATGGAGGATAAGTTAGTCAATGGCAACAGTTTGAAGGAGAATTATTATAAATTATGTATCTTACAAGTACCTAATCGATTTCTACAAGCTGTCATACGGTACCTTAGATATCGGTTTCCTATTTATACAAGTTGCTGTGGAAACTGTTTGTCAATTGTTGCGCATTCTAAGTGGAAAGACCAAAAAAATCTGCATTCTCATAAGGCTGTACTAAATCGTGAAAAATTATTTTATTATCGTCTCTTAGGTATCCAAACTATAGTACGATCATATTCGATGCAAAGTAATAAATCATTGCCTGTCAAGGGAACCAATGAAGTATGCCTTTAAGGGTTTTACAAATTGAATAATTTCTTTATACATTATGAAGGGACGAGGGGATCAGTTCAGGTCTGGCACCCTTGTTGCTACAAAAATTCCTTTATTCTGATAAACTGTTTATTTTAAATGTAATTTATTATAAATCCAATTTGTTTCCTAAATTCCACATATGTACTACATTTTACCTCTGTACGCGCCACTGTTGTTTACTTGTTTTTTGGAAGCGCTCTCTAATTGACGGCAAAACTCGCCAGGTTAGTATTTGACGTATAACCGACCAGTTCGTACACTCGATGCACCTGGGCGACTACAGCTACTACCAGAACACAGTGCGTATGCAGCGGTATTTCAGATTTTACATTGAATTTCATTTTAAATTTGAAATGATTTATCTTACGCCTCCTAAAAATGATGACACGATTTTTCTTTGATAAAAGGCCGACAATTTTCTGCTCTACTTTGCATCGTATACGATCCTACTATAGTCATAATTTTTTTTGAGGATTTTCTTCATATTAATAAGCTTATATTAATTTTTTTATGAATATTTGTTCGTCAATTCCAAATCAGATAAACCTCCTTAAATAAAAGATTAACAAAACCTACAATAAAATATGTTTTATTTTTTTCCTAAAAACAGTGCATCCTACGAAAAAAATTGAAGAGACCAATTTCACTCAGAATTAATGGCGGATTTCTAAAAAGATATGAAAACGGGAAAAAGTCAGTGCCGTACCATTTTTTTTTTATTAAAAATGATTGTGGCATTCTGGCACGAATGTCACTGGTGCAAGTAGAAATATTCGGATTACCCTAAAAAATACACATTTCTCCCTCCAAAGCGGTTTTCTAATTAAACCTTTGAAATAAGTAATAAAAATAAATAAAAAATTAAAATTTAAGCACTATATCTCGGAAACGAAGAAAATTTCTACCTACGTTTATATGAACTTTTTTCACAAAATAACTTTGGCAACCACCCGATAAAATATTTCGCACTTATTTACAAACACCCTGTATGTGATTTTTCTTCTTTATTAAACACTTTTCTCTTCGACATTGTGATAGAAAGTGGTAATTAATGCATATAAAATAACTGTATGCGTAGATAAGTTGTAATTTGTCCCAAATGTACTAACTGGTGTCAAAAGCATGGATGCCGGTGGGACGGGCGGAAGAGCGGTGCATTGGTTTTAAGGCCGTATTGGTCATTATAACCGACAGATTCTATGGTAAATGTATATAAAAACACGTCGCTAAATCTGAAATGTCGTAAATGGTGTCGTAGTAAACGATATTTTCAATATGGTATTTCTATAGGATTAAATCCGGACTTCCAAATTCCGTCGTTATATCCAATAAAGCAATGTCGTTATAACCAATTTTCACTGTATTATTCTCCTAGTTGCTCAGGAAAATTTATACAATTTTTATATCTCACACTTTTTTCTCTGACCATATATTGTCACTATTCTGCAACTGAAAAAAAAAAATTGAAACTGCAAGCAGTATTAAATTATTATTTAATTTTCTTAGAAATTAGGGACAAATAAATGGAAGTAAAAGTAATATTTGAGTTATATGCATTTATTATATATAATCACCTGATTTATAATAAATCTACAAAACATGGAATATATTCTCAATATAAACTCTTGTATGTCTGTAAAAATTAGAATATAACAATTTTTATTTGTCTAAGTACACACATAAATAATACACAAAACTGAACTGTGGCCTGTTAAAAATTATGCATCATAATTTTAATTTTTTTTACACAATACAATCATAAAATACTGATATCAGTAATGGTCTAATTTCCCCAAAATACTGTATAGATATTGGAAAAATCTAAAATTACAGAAGTGCAATGGAATGTTTTGTTTGGAAGTTATATCGAAGAATTTCACCTAAAATATTTTTTTTACATTTTAGATTTATTTTAATTAATTCTATTGAGATCACATTCTCAATTTTTTTTATTACTTCAATATACATAATTTTGTAATGAAAATAATATACCGAGTAATTTATGTACAGGGTGATTCATTAACAATGGGAAAATCGAAAGCTGAAGATACTACACGTATGGTAACCATTGGCCTTATCCGAAAGTTGAGAATTTCCGAAATACAGGGTGTTGAAAGTTAAAATTTTAAATCGTTTTTTTGCGACTATTCTGAAAATATGTAGGTTAATAACTTGAAAATTTGTGAAACTATATTTTTTTAAGCGACGAATAAAATGCGTGTTGCAATTTCAGCGTTGTTCATAGAGGGCGCCACTTACGACCAATTTTACCGAAAATTTAGTTAATAACTTTTTACCCTGTATGTCTGAAAGAGCAATCATTTTTCCATTAATTGTGTACTCCTGTTTTATTTCGGTATCTCGATCCATTTTCGAGAAAAATCGATTTAACGAACACTACGTTTCGATAATACCAGAAATTAAAAGCGAAACAAACTGTTTCTTCATGTTATTACAACAATTAACGATAAAACAAATGAAATACGTAATAATGATTTAAAGTAATTGTTTGAAGAATCCGCCGTTGACATTGATACACTTTATACAACGTTTTCTGAGAGATCTTCGAGTTTGAAACAACATATTGGGATTGCGTCTGACTTCGTTGGCAGCGATTTGTATTCTTTGCCACAACTCTTCACGCGAACCAATATATTCTTTCTAAACTATATCTTTCATTCGAAACCAAAAAGAAAAATCAAGAGGATTGAAGTCTGAACTTCTGGGTGGCCAAGCAAAAATGCTCACATGGCCAATCCAGCGATTTGGAAAAACTGCATCTAAATATGCACGCAGTAACTGAGAAAAATACGGTGGAGCTCCATCGTGCATGAACCACATGTCTCTTCTTAAATAAAGTAGAACTTCTTCAAGCCGTGGAAGCATTTTTGCTTGGCCACCCAGAAGTCCGGACTTCATCCTCTTGATTTTTCTATTTGGTCTCGAATGAAAGATATCGTTTACAAAGAATCTATTGGTTCGTATGAAGAGTTGTGGCAAAGAATACAAATCGCTGCCAACGAAGTCAGACGCAATCCCAATATATTGTTTCAAGCTCGAAGATCTCTCGGAAAACGTTGAGTAAAGTGTATCAGTGTCAATGGTGAATTCTTCGAACAATTACTTTAAATCATTATTACGTATTTCATTTGTTTTATAGTTAAATGTTGTAATAACATGAAGAAACACTTAGTTTATTTCGCTTTTAATTTCTGGTATTATCGAAATATAGTGTTCGTTAAATCCAGATACTGAAATGAAACAAGAGTACATAATTAATGGAAAAATGATTGCTCTTTCAGGTTTTGAATCAAGTTTCATGTTAGACATACAGAGTAAAAAGTTATTAACTAAATTTTCGGAAAAATGGTCATAAGTGGCGCCCTCTATGAGTAACGTTGAAATTGCTACACGCATCTTATTCGTCGCTTAAAAAAATTTAATTTCACAAATTTTCAAGTTCCTAACCTACATATTTTCAAAATAGTCGCAAAAAAACTATTTAAAATTTTAACTTTCAACACCCTGTATTTCCGAAACTAACAACTTTCGGATAAGGCATGTTTGTGCTAATGGCCACCATTTCACGTATAGTATCTTCAGCTTTCAATTTTCCCATTGTAAATGAATCAGCCTGTATATGGAAAAAGTTTAGAAACATAATTTTAGATTTTGAAACGGACAAAAATAAAGTGTAATGTGAATTCTGTCACTCAGTATATTAAGACTGAAGAAAGTTACCTATTTAAGTCAGTTGATTCCATATTTTTTTCACTAACTTGCAAATTTTAAACAAGCTGCATTTATATAATATTTAAACTTTCTATTCTACGCTTGTCAAAAATTTGCTAAAATATTAACTACTTTAATATAGCATATACTTTTAAATAACCCATTTTAACATTGCCTGTTAATACATTTAATATTTACATACTAACCAGTCTAATGTCAAATATTTTACCTTTTCTTAATGAGAACTTTTTTCTAATTGATATCTAATATACACTGAGAAAAGATTTACAATTATGACGTTGAACGATGCAGAATATTTTTTCACTTAATAAAAATGTTTTTTTATTAATTACGATAAATATTTCTTGTTGTTGGTAGAGGCTTGCATAAAAATTGTCTAGACCAGATTTTCATTGAAAAAAGGTAAAGTATTTAAAAAAACTTGATGAAACACCATTATTAACGATAAGGAGGACAAGAAACTTAAAAAAACTAAATGTTTTATCTGTCGGTAACAAATGCATATTAATTCCTCCTAGTTTTTCTTAATGTTACGAATCAAAACAGTAAAATTCAAAACAAAAACAATCATTTATATTTTGATATTATTTTATAGTTTGTTTTTGTATTTTTTTAATATTTATTTTGATTTGATTTTTTTGATAGCGATGACTATTGAAGTATTAAAATGTGTCAAGTTTCTTGCCCGCCCCATTTATTGTTTAATCTAAAAGGTACCTATTTAAAATTTATATGAAATCTGATATGAATACACAACTAATTAACTTTTGATTTATTATTATTGGTGGCAGATATAAAAACACTCTAAAAATGTATTGATTTACTGTTACGAGAAAAATTAATTTAGATAAAAGTAATATTTTGCGATAATTCACTCCACCGATTCACAGCTCCAAATATTTTCTGCTTTTTGGCAGTGTAAATAAAATATCACAAACAATATTTAAGTTTAGTGTCAGCTTTGGAATGAACCTAAGAAATTTTATATTTTTATTGTTCCCAAAATAACCACTTTGTATTCATGAATTTTTAACATTCAATTTTGAAAATAACCATTTGAAATTATTTTACAAGGAATATACCATTAACTTACCTTAGCTTACCGTCATATTGAGCTAAATAAATGCTCTGATATAGTAAAAAAATTACAGGTCACCAATTTAGAATTTTGTCATTTTCAAAAATATTTAGAATATTCAGACAGAAATTACTCCAGCCTGTAAATTTTACTCAGTAAAAAGTAACAATGAATAATAAATTAATTTCAAATATTAATCTCAAAATAAAAGTAATTAAATTAAATAATAAATAAAATCTTATTTTGAAAATTCCATAATACATTTTTAATAAATTCATAAGAAACAAGTTGGAAGTGCGACAAATCATGAGAAAGTATGCCTAACGAGATGGAAGTACCAACAGAAACCACAGTTAAATACATATAAATATATACAAAAATATATATATAAAAACCGTTAACAAAAAAAAAAACTATAAAATTTCACTAAAAATCTAAATTAAAGCCAGCATCACTGTCAAAAGAATTCAACAACTCTTGATCTGTAAATGCCCCAGTGTCACCAGTTGCCAGGTTATCGAGGAATTCAAAATTAAAGTCTGCTTGGGGATTGAAACTGCTTAGAGCGTTGCTCTGGTTATTAGACTGGCCACTGACGAGTTGATTGTTCAAGTTACCTTGCTGTTGCAATGCCTGATTGGTTACCGTTATTGATTGTGACTGTTGCATGTGGATACTTGACATGGACATCTGAAAGAGAAGAAAGAAAAATTCCAAATTAGGTGAATTTATTTTTCAACATATTCAGGGTGTCCCACTAAGATCGGCTAGGTACAATATTAGGGAAAATATAGGTCCTAGAACATTGGGAAAAAAGATTTGATGAATAAATCGACCAAAAGAAATTGCTGGAAAGAGTTTTCAAGTTCGTAGCTCGGCCGCTGGGGGCACAATCTGCATACCTAAATCAAACTTAAATTTTTCTCAGAAATGTTTCCTACTCAGGTATATTAATTAGTACAAATATGGATAGTCGGATTCACTGCGTATAACTTTTGTTATTGACATTTTGTTCTATCTATCGACAAAAGCCCCTAATGTCTGTTCAGAAAAGTACATTTTTTTAAGGATAATGTTATACCTACCTCGTTGGAAAGGTCTTTTCATGCTTTATCTCTTGGTGAATGCGTAATGTCATTTACCTCAATATGGAAACCTCGTTATTTCAAAAGACTGCCGTTTTATGGATTTTTCTCAAAAATTTTAAATGCAACGCTATAGTTTTCTTTACATAAATGAATTCAGCACAAAAAATTGATGGCTACAGTATTAGTATAAGAAATTTCTAACGAAAGTGTTGTTTATTTATTGGCACTATTTATCCAAGTTTAGGTTGTTTCACGTTTTCTTAAAAAATTAAAACAGCAGGGTAAAACTTTTTATAGGTTAGTTTCATGAGTATCAAAATAGCTGCATTTTGACGCCAAAAAGGGTTCGATATCTTTTTCTGTTATCAAGTTGTTCGCAAATTAGTGAACAAAAAATAAATAATGATAATGAATCGAGGAACACAAACTTACACTATATGTTCATTAATTTTTTGTGCTGAATTCATTTATGTAAAGTAAGCTCCATAAAAAAGAAACATCCATAAAACGGCATTCTTTTGAAATAATGCCTTCTATAGATTTCCATACTGAGGTAAATGACATTACGCATTCACCACGAAATAATGCTTGAAAAGACCTTTCCAATGAGGTATAACACTAAGGGCTTTTGATGAGCCAATCCTTCAAAAATTGTATTTTTCTGGTCAGACATTAGGAGCTTCCCACACCCCTTCTGTCGAGAGATAGAACAAAGTGTCAATAACAAAAGTTATGCGCAATAAATCCGGCTATCCATATTTGTACTATTTAATATACCTGAATAGGAAACATTTCTGAGAAAAATTAACTTTATGTTTTGGTATGTAGATTGCGACCCCTAGCGGCCAAGCTACGAACTTGAAAACTATTTCCAGCGATTTAAACACTAGCGATCAATAGCATATAAAATATTCAAGACTTATTTACTTTATTTTTAGTGATCGTTACTGAACTTATCAGTCGGTGTCGAAAAGCACCAGCAGTGCAAAGTTTGCGTTTGTATTTTTTTTTTGTCTAGTCAAACACCACGAATTGGAAACGTACCACCAGACGAACATATTTTCTGACACTAAATGAAGCCAAATGCATGAAAGTGCAACGAGTCGAAAATGCTGTAGATACAGTCCGACTTACACAAATTAGTACTAACATAGTGTTACACATACCTGCGAATTCTGTTGTAGTAAACTCTGTTGCTGCTGCTGTTGCATATGTAACACAGCATGATTCATGTTGTTCATTTGTGCCATGGGACTGTTGCCTTGGGTCATAACCTGCCCCTGGCCCATTCCTTGGTTTAGGGCTTGTTGACCGCCGGTCATGCCACCAGAAACCATACCTTGCTGTGTTCGTATTTGCTGGTGTTGTAAAGCAGACATCTGCTGCATATTGCCTGAGTTCATGTTGAATCCTGTAAGAATATTATTTAAAAATGTACATGTTCAAAGTAATGTCCATGAAATGAAAGAAAACCAGGCGATCATAATAATGATCAGTTACAATTCAGGCTTAATATGGCTTTCACCCACAAAGTAAATATATTTACTAATTCAATAATAAGAGTAAAACTGAGATGTGTCGTCAAGGTTTATTGATTACATCTTTAAGTTATTGCACCATGCATAAATTTTACTGTATACAAGGTTTTCTATAATGACTGTATGAGAAAATCTTCAAATCGGAGGAAAATCAGTGATGAATTCAGAAATCGTGAACAACCTTACCCACCTCATTATAAACATCGTACACCACGCCCTCCCTCATGAACTAGGTAGTTTAAACAGGACCGGTTTCTTAAACTTCTGCTTTATTATGCCTTTCGGACTATAAAAACCAAATGACGTCATACACTCTACATTTGGCGGACGAGTTAATAATATCCTACATTTTACATGCTTGGTACATGGCTTACACTGATATGAACACCTCTGCCACTAGAGGGAGAGATAACGAAAGTACTATGAACGTCACTATCTAAGCTCATTTTTGTACTGCGTCTAGAAATTATTTATGAACTTATCGGAGGTTAAAAAAAAATATCCTACAAAGGACTATGTTTTACAAACGCATAAAGTGCAACATTTCCAAAAGCACTATAAAAGAAAATATGGGAAGAACACAAAAGCGGAACAACTTTACTAACACAAAAAAAACCATGATTATCATTCGAGAAGAAAACGACTCTGATTTTCAAATAATAATAAGGACATTAAAAGACTCATGTAAATTCAAAGCAAGTTCCAACCTGCAGAAAGCTATTTGCTGTCATAAAACAAAATTCTGATTGTGCTTGTGAGCCAAGAACATTACATAAACTATTACGCTTACGAGGATTTGTGTGGTAAATGTTAAAGTAAAAGAAAAATTCTAATCGGAAAGCCTAACGTTGTACATTCGTGATTAAAATGTCTAACAGCTATTAAAAAATATCAAAAAGAAAGACACTTTATTGTGTATCTAAATGAAACTTGGTAACATGATGGTACAGAAATACTAGCAGAAAATGTCATTGTCTTTGTTCAAGATTTTCTTTGCGTAGTCCAATATTAATCGTGTAGGTTGGTTCGGACTGTATTTTTATGAAAGGGGTAGAACAATTTTTTTTTCTGGCCTTTTAAAAAAATGCTAGTCAACTAACTACTTCTCAATATACCCGCCATTTCTGTAGTTATGTCCTAATTTGAACAAAATAACCTTAGTTAGGTACATGAAATTCTTCACCTCCATGGATATATTCCAGTCCCCTTGTGTGACTTGAACCCTAATTGAGTTGGCTTAGACGTCAATTAATATACAAAGCCATAACATCACTCAATTATTATCAGTCACTAATTTAATAACTGACAAGGCAGGCAATAAAACTGGTAAAACCGACTAGCAGAAAATCTTATATACCTAAATCATATTATTAGTATCAAAGATAAATATTGGGAACTAAACAGAAGAATTTGAGATTATATGATAGTGAGGTAACATCTTCGAAAGAGAACGATGATGACAATGATTATATTTGCAAGAAACTTTTGTACCAGATTTTTAGTATTTTTCAAGGAAGGATTTTTTGTACTAGATACATATTGTACTTTATATATTTTTATTTTTCTGCATTTTTATTTCTCACTGACAGATCCCCGCTTTAATCTGCAAAACACCACTCACAAGTCACGACATACTGTAACAACTTGCACGCATTGTATTAGCCGATGCTTGACCCCCTACTTTTCATTCATTTTGCACACTGTATTTAAATAATCGTACCTTGCTGGAAGTTAGGTCTCATAGGACTGAAATTAGCGTTTTGCTGTTGAGTCATGAGTAAATGCCTCCATTCAGAAGCATTGTGCTGGACAGATTCTATTCCGCCCATTGGTCCCTGCTGTCTGGAATACATAGCTGCCCTCTGTGGTATCTGCTGTTGATGCTGCTGTTGCTGCTGCTGTTGTTGCTGCTGCTGCTGCTGTTGTTGTTGAATCATATACATATTTGAACGAATCATTGGACCTAAAAAGAAGAAAGATGTTGATCTGATTTAATTATTTATTTTATTTATCCAACAGTGAAACACCAATTATAGGACAAAGTTTACAATTTTAACTACAATGTCAAAACATATAATATAAAAATTAAAAAAATTTAAGCTATGGAAATGCCTTCTGAACTCTAATGAATGAAAATTAAAACTTATCAAAAATCTATAGTCATACAGGAAGGAAATATGACATTAGAGTAGAACGAAAGGAATTTTAATAACCCTTTTACGGAGAATCTATCAAAGTCATATATTGCACATGATAACCCAAACTGGAGAGCAATATTCTAGCTTAGGATGGATGTATGCATAAAATAATGAAAGCAGAATATTATAATAAAAGTAAACCCCCAGATAATCTGTATGTTTCAAGATGTCTAGGTTGACTTTGTTGCTAAAAAGAGGGCTTCATTTTACACATATTTTTAATGATCATAAGATTAATTTGTGACAATTAAGGTGGTAACGTCGTTAACAAAAATGGAAAAGAGAAGAAAGTCCAGATTACAGACCTGTAGTGTCCCAGGAGTACATAGATACTGACCAAACTGAAATCTGATATTATAGTGATATATTGTAAATGAACTAGAAAGTTTTAGCTAATTACCCAATAAACTGTATATTTAAAATTATTGTAGAAGTATGTTGTGATAGTTAAAAGCCTTCGAAAAGTTGGTATTTATCTGTCTGTCTGTGCTGATTATTATCTTTAAAAAGGTAAAACATATAAAATTTGTTGTAATTGATATATTTTCTATAAATTCATGTTGACTTGACGATATATTTAAAAATACTGAAAAATGTTGAAAAATACGATTATTCAAAGAAATAGGTCTACAATCACTTATGTCAAATGGATCACCATTTTTAAGGATTGGTTAAATGCTTGTCACATTCTGCGCATTAGGAAAAATTCACACATTAAGTAAGAGTACAACAACAAAAACAACAGTTTCTTAGTAGAGCATATCTTTTTTTCAATAAATAAGTAATTAATATTTATTGTAATCAAGTTAACATCTTGGAATATATTATATCTCTGCTGTCCTGAGAAATGAAATTGAGTGATACGTCTAAAAAAATTAAAAAAAAATTTACAACACTCCGAAATATTTTAGGTTCAGTTTTAATCCTATTCCCCACACAGAATATTTGCTTTTAAGCACCCAGTGGCACCAGCATGTTATTAGAATCCGCTTATAAGTGTGTTAATTTAAACTCAATTTTAAATAATTACTGAACACTAGTTTCAAAATTTTACGTAAATGTGACTTCAGGATCTAGGTAGCATAAGGGTGAAATGCATCGGCATCGAACGAGTTAAAACCATCAACAAGAACCAAATTGATCATCAAGGCAGGCCTAGAAGTTCTGATAGTGGGTCAGCCCCCTCAGACCAAGAATAACCAAGACACGTCCTAGTTAGGGATAGAGGTGCAATGTAAATCTGTAACTGGCAGTGACCAG